>NC_052352.1:59081178-59257300 GCF_009727055.1 Benincasa hispida | reverse complement strand
TGATGAGTCAGTCAAACTATGAATTTAGTATATAAGTTTAACTTGAATTTAGAATATCGCCAAATTTACAAAAAAAAAAAAAAAAAAATTGAGCTTTGTCCCAATTTAATTTGATTTGGATTTAAGATACAATTTGGGATATGCCCAAATTTTAATAAAATATCAATTGAGATTTTTTTGTTATCCACAATTTATTTCGATTGAAGATTAAAAAAAAAAAAAAACTCAAGGCTAGACAACTTGAATTTGGAATAAAATTTGAAATATGGCCAAATTTTAATTTGAAATTTTATCCCAATTTGATTTGGATTTAAGATAAAATTTGGGATATGCCCAAATTTCAATAAAAGATCAATTGAGATTTTTTTCTTATTTGCAATTTATTTTGATTGAAGATAAAAACTCAATAGGATAATTAAATTTGGAATATGACCAAACTTTAATTTATGATGAATTTTAGATCTTTCGCAGAACTTGATTTAAAAATAGAGATAAAAACCTAAATTTGAATGAATTTGATATAAAATTTGGAAGATACCCAAATTTTAATTTGAAATTTTATCCATAATAATTTGACTTGAGGATAAAAATATAGTGATTTGGTGATTTAGATTTGGGATAAAATTTCGAATATGCCCAAATTTTAATTTGAGATTTTATCCTTAATAATTTCGCTTGAGGATAAAAGTTTAATGATTTAGATATTGGATAAATTTTGGAATATGCCCAAATTTTAATTTGAGATTTTATTTACAATTTAATCTCAATGTTGAACAATTATATTTTGAATAAAATTTGGAATATGACCAGATTTTAATTTGTGATTTTATCCCAATTTAAATTTGATTTTGAATAAAATTTGGAATATGTCCAAATCTTAATTGAAGATAAATTTGAGGACAAAATCTAATAAGATTAAATTAAATAGGAAATTTGTTTAATTTAATTTAAAATTATGATAGAATCAAATTACGAAATCTAATAAAAAAATCTAATATTTTAAATCAGATCTTTTATTTGATTTGAATTTCCTAATTTGTTATGAAACCTAAGAAGACTCCAAATCCCTCCACTATCCTCATCCCCTCCTTTCTTCCAATCGTTCCTTTCTCTCTTTTCCTCTTTTCTTCCAACGTTTTTTCTTTTTTTTTTTTTAATCTTTTCTTTCTTTTTTCTTTTTTTCTTTTTTTTCTATTCTTCTATTTTTTCTATTTTTTTCTTTTCAATTTTCCTTCCTTTTTCTTTCTTTCTTTTGTTTTTCTTTTTTTCTTCTTTCTTTACTTTTCTTTTTTTTCTTTCTTTTGATCTTTTCTGTTTCGTTTTCTTTTTTTTAAAAAAAACTTTTTTTCTTACAAAACAAAGTCGCACTTAAATTTTGGAGATGAAGCGAAGCCGCACTTGAATTTCGGAGATGAAGTGAAGTGACACTTGACTTTCGGAGATGAAATGAAGCTGCACTTGAATTTCGGAGATGAAGCGAAGCCAGACTTGACTTTCGGAGATGAAGTGAAGCCACACTTGACTTTCGAAGATGAAGCGAAGCCGCACTTTACTTTCGGAGATGAAGCAAAACCGCACTTGACTTTCGGAGATGAAGCGAAGCCGCACTTGACTTTCGGAGATAAAGCGAAGCCGCATTTGACTTTCGGAGATGAAGCGAAGCCGCACTTAACTTTCGGAGATGAAGCGAAGCCGCGCCAGACTTTCGAAGATGAAGCAAAGCCGCGCCAGACTTGTGGAGATGAAGCGAAGCCGTGCCAGATTTGTGGAGATGAAGCGAAGCCACCCCAGACTTGTGGAGATGAAGCAAAGTGATGCCACACTTATGAAGATGAAGCGAGCCATACTAGACTTTGGAGATAAAGCGAAACTGCGCCAACATTTTGGAGATGAAGCGAAGCTGCGCCATCAGTTTGGAGACGAAACGAAGCCACGCCACGACTTTGAAGATGAAGCGAACCAAGCCAGACTTTGGAGATGAAGCGAAACTGCGTCATGATCTTGAAGATGGAGAAGCATCGACGAGACCTTCGCATTTGAGTTTGACAAAGCATCAGCAAATCCTCCGCAATTGAGTTTGACAAAGCATCGGCGAATCCTCTACACTTGAGCTTAAAGAATCGGTGAATCCACTGCATTTGGGTTTGGATTATCGACGAATCTTCCGCATTTGAGCTTGATGAAGTATCGGCGACTTCTCCGCACTTGAGCTTGAAGCATCGGCGAATCCTCCGCACTTGAGTTTGACGAAGCATCAATGAATCTTTGCATTGAGCTGACTTCACGACTTTGAGCATGAAGATGGCATTGCAAAGCCTCTAGACTTGAGCATGAACATGAAGTATCGATGAAACTTCTGCATTTGAAGATGGAAGAGCATCCAAGTTTGAACTTCGAAGAGGAAGCAGAGTGCATTCCAAGTGTGTGCCTTTTATTTACTATGCTAGCTTCTTACTAGAGATGAACTTCTTCAATCTGTTGTGTTGCCCCCAATAGGGATGAACATTTTCAATCTGGAGTGTCATTCTTTTATGGGAATGATCAACATCAATCTTGTAGTATCATACTTAGGTGGTTATGGTACCCTTTCTGATGGACAAAATTTAAATTTCTTTAAATTTCCTTCGTACCCTTAAAGAAAGGGATCAAATCATAACGTAGTTTAAGTTTTTTTTTTTTTTTTTTAACGGGGCTGAACTTGAAGTTTCTTTCAAGCTGCCTACGTACCCTTCATAATGATAGAAATCAAGTCGTAACGTAGTTCGTACAAAGATTTTTTTTTTTTTTTTATTAGGGGGAAAGGGAGAGGATTCACATTTTAAGCTCATGCGAGCTAGGAGCATCATGCAGTTTAGGCTCTTGCGATGAGGCGCTTCTTCATTTAAACTTCAAAAGCTCTTATTTCATCATGGTTTTGATCAACATCNCACGACTTTGAAGATGAAGCGAACCAAGCCAGACTTTGGAGATGAAGCGAAACTGCGTCATGATTTTGTAGACCGAATCATTGAAGATGGAGTCGAGCCATGCACTCTGACCATGAACTTGAAGATGAAGCAGAGCCATGCACACCGACCTTGAGCTTGAAGATGGAGCAGAGCCATACACACCGACCTTGAACTTGAAGATGAAGTGAAGCCATGCACACCGATCTTGAACTTGAAGATGGAAATGGGGCCATGCACGCCAAACTTGAACTTGAAGATTGAAGTGGGGTCATGCACGTCAATCTTGAACTTGAAGATGGAGAAGCATCAACGAGACCTTCGCGTTTGAGTTTGACAAAGCATCAGCAAATCCGCCGCATTTGAGTTTGATGAAGCATCGGCGAATCCTCTACACTTGAGCTTAAAGAATCGGTGAACCCTCCGCATTTGAACTTGAAGCATCGGCCAATCCTCTGCACTTGAGTTTGACGAAGCATCGATGAATCTTCAAATTGAGCTCGACTTCGCGACATTGAGCATGAAGATGGCATTACAAAGCCTCCAAACATGAGCATTCAACAAAGCCTCTGAACTTGAAGATGGAGGAGCATCCAAGTTTAATTTTAAAAGGAAGTGAAGCGTATTCCAAGTGTGTGCCTTTTATTTACCGTGCTAGCTTCTTACGAGGGATGAACATCTTCAATCCATTGTGTTGCCCGCAATAGGGATGAACATCTTCAATCTGGAGTGTCATTCTTTAACGGGGATGATCAACATCAATCTTGTAGTATCATATTTAGGTGGTTATGATACCTTTTCTAATGGACTAAACTTAAATTTCTTTAAGTTGCCTTCGTACCCTTAAAAAAAGGGATTAAATCATGACGTAGTTCAAGTTTTTTTTTTTTAACTAGACTGAACTTGAAGAAAGCTGCCTACATACCCTTCATAATGATAGGGATCAAGTCATAATGTAGTTCAAAAAGAATGTTTTTTTTTTAATGCGCAACTGAACTTAAATTTCTCTAAGTTGCCTACGTACTCTTTATAATGACAGGGATCAAGTTGTAATGTAGTTCATACAAAGATTTTTTTTTTTTGGGCCGTTCACATTTTAAACTCATGCGGGTCAGGAGCATCATGCAGTTTAGGCTCTTGCGATGAGGAGCTTCTTCATTTAATCTTCAGAAGCTCTTATTTCATCATGGTTTTGATCATCCTCTTTATTTGTACGATTCGTCAATATGATGAGTTTTGGCTTCACTATCAAGGAACCTTCTCTACTTATGTCAATAGAAAATTTCCTCTTCATGCGTGAAGGACACGACTGTGAATATTTTCGCCGTTGTTTTCTTCATGGAATGGCGTTGCCTTCAAGTTTTTCATCCTTCCTTTATGTTGATCACTTGTTGTCTTAAGACGATCAAAAGAAGATGCTAAAGGTCGATCTTTCTTTGATGTGGATATACTTAGCCTTTTGAGGGTTGAAGTTCGAGTAGAAGTAGTTGTTGGACATTAGTCTTCTTCTCCTACCGTGACCATACTCAATCTTTGAAAGACTGGAGATCGAGCACTTAAAGACTTAATACGATTGAAGACAAAATTTATTTGCTTCATTTTTTCTGAGTCGTTGACTTCTTCGACAGTATATGATTGTTGTTGACTTCCACTATGCCGACAGTGTGACATGCAATAACTTCTGATACTTTCTCTGGATGATTATTGAGAAAGCTTCTTGGGAGAAATTCTGCCAAAGTTGCCAATCGTCGGAATTGAGGGAAGTCTTCGTCTTCTTTTTTAGCAGGCTTAGGCTTCTGTGTCATCTTTTTGCCTTTTTTCTATGAGTCTTGTTCCTTCTTCTATACCTTCAATAGGAACGCGACTCTTTTTGGGTAGAGTTTGGCTGCCTTCTTTTTCGACGAGTCACAACTATCCACCCTTCGTTGTCATCTTCAACGAGCTCATCTTTCTTTTTGGAATTTTTTGTTTGAATCTCTTGCTGGAACCGAACAACTATAGGCTTAAAGGCTCCAAACTGGATCAGACTTTGTCTTTGAGCATGGGACACAGACAGTATTGGAACACTTGAAGTTGCTGCTATTGTAGCGTGATTTGTCTGAGCTACTTCATCCAAATCTAGCTCGATCTTCTTTTCACGAGCCAACTTTAGAATTCGTTCCTTCAGCACGAAGCACCTTTCAACTGGGTGACTAACGACCCGATGATACTTGCAGTAGTTAAGATCATCTACTTTTCCTGTTTGTTCTTACCACTGCATTCCAACAGCTGAATAAGTTGCTTCTCTAGCAGTTGGTCCAACATATCTACCACATCAGAGTCAGGGAATGGATAAACTTTCTCTTGTCTTTCTTTAAGAGTTGGACGATGCTTCTTGCCCTCATTGTGCCTTCTTTCAAAAAAATTTTTTGTTTTCCTTTGGAGGAAAATTTCAATGGGATCACATGAACGACCATAGATTCTTTTGTGGCACTATCCATGATCTTTTTAATGCCCTTGGCTTCATTCTTGTATTTTTTCCCTTCAAGGACTAGGAAATCTTTAGTTCCCCTATTGGCAATGCTCAGCTTCATATCATGAGCGCGTATTACCAGCTCCTCAAACGTACGAGGTTTTATCCCTTGTAAGATGTAGATAAGCTCCTAGTGCATGCCTTGAGTGCACATCTCCATTGCAGATAATTCAATGAGTCTATCTTTACAATCCAGACTTAAAGCTCTTCATCGGTTGATGTAATCGATGACTGTCTCTCCCTTCCACTGTTTGGTGTTCGTCAGCTCCATCATGCTAACAGTTCACTTTATACTGTAGAAGCGGTTCAAGAACTCCCTTTCTAGCTATTCCCAATTGTCAATCACTACTAGCTCCAAATCAGTATACTAATCGAAAGCATTTCCTTTCAAGGTGCGGACGAACTGCTTGATTAGCTGGTCTCTTCTGGTTCCTGCATTTTCGCAGGTTTCAATAAAGTGTGCAACATGTTGTTTTGGATTGCCCTTTCCATCGAACTACTGAAACTTTGGAGCCCAGCTGGCGTTCTCGGGTTGTCGATTCTCTTGATGTATAGCTACAGTACATAAAGGAAGTTTGCAACGGTCCTTCGTACTGAGCTCTTATGGAGTTTGTGATCATATCCTAGAGCTGTTGAACTGACTGGGAGGCAACAGAGGTGGATTGTGGTGGCTGACTTTCTTGCAAGATAGTCTTTACTTTGTCATTGGCTTTTGTAGCTGGAGATTGACTTGACTCAGCAGTATCTCGAGCCTGTATCTGATCTCTTAAAGCTACGATTTCATGATCTCGCTCCTCTACAACCTTCATTAGGAGATTTATCTTTATCTCCATCTCGGCCATGGTCAACTCAGTCGTTACGTCAGTCATCATGACAGACACTACAACAAAATGTGATTCTTTCTCTGATAGATCAGTAACAGAGAGTTTTCAAACAAGGGATTTTCTCTGTTGACGATCCCGCCTTTAGGAAATTCCATCAGCTGGTCCCAGATTTCCTCCGTGATGACAGAGCTTATGTAAGTGTTGCTTGCGATGGTAGCTTTGTATGCAACTTTCTTTGGTGCCATTTGTAGATTTGTTGACTTGTATGAGAGAGAGATGAGAGGTAGAGAGGTCTCACTGGGCGTGCCAATTTGTTCACACGATATTTCAAGAGAAATTTATTTCGTAGAACTTGAACTTTGTATTTGTATTAATTTTGTGGAAAGTGAATATAATCTCTAATACATAGTATTTTGATACTTTCAAAATAAACTATAAACTTTAAGCTAGTTGATCTTCTTGAACGATCGACCTTTGGGCTTGTTGATCTTCTTGGGTGATCGGCCTTTGGGCTTGTTGGTCTTCTTAGATGATCGGCCTTTGGGCTTGATAATCTTCTTGGATGATCGGCCTTTAGACTTGTTGATCTTTTTGGAGGGTTAGTGTTCACACGAGGCTTTTGGAGAAACTTGTTTCATGAAGTTGAACTTAAGTTGGTGTTGATGTTGAAGTTGATTTGATGCGATGTGGTTCGATCTCTAGTACTTGATCCTCTGATTCTTTCTCGGTTGGGTGAATTTTTTTGACTTGAAGAAGAAAAGCACCGAATGTTCTTGAAATAGAATCTTAGAAGAGTCTTTGGGTCTTCAGGGATCTCCTGTCTTCTAGGAGTGCAGCTTCAGGAGTCTTGGGAGTCTTTTGCTTGTTGATGAATTCTTTCTGAGCTCTCTGAATGTAGAAAATGCTTATATCTTCAAAGAACTTCAGTCTTCAGAAGGCTTGTATCTTCAAAGGATTTCAGTCTTCAGAATTCTTTCATCTTCGAAGGACTTCAGTCTTCAGGTGTGGTTAGCTTCAGGAGTCAAAGAATCTTCTGATTGTAGAGAATTCCCTATAAGCTCTATGGAGTATAGAATTGCTGACCTCTCTAAATGAGGAGAGCTTCTCTATTTATAGAGTTCACAGGTGGGCTTGGGCTCAGTTGATCCATGGGCCTAACCATTGGGCCCAATTAGTTGGACTTGGGCTTAGTTGGTACATGGATCTGGCCTTTGGGCCCAATTAATTGGATTTAGGCCTGATTTGACATTTGGGTCAAATTCAACCTATTTTTGGGCTTAGTTGAATTTTGACCCAAATAATAATATCAAATTGGGCCAAATTAATCTTATCTGATTCAACGGTCATGATAAAAACACGTGGCATCATCGAAATTTGTTTTCAACTTCAATTTAGGACATATGTCAACTCCTAATTAAGCCTAAATTTAATGATTTGGATTAATTTAGTAAATGACGTGACAACTTGTGATTGGTCCAAAATTTCTCATTCAACAACTACAATCTTATGTTTATACAGGCAATGCACATTAATATTTTCTACTATATATAGGTACATATGTATATATCTATTTATGTATGTATATATATCTTGTGGATAAAACCAAATGCATATAAATAAAACAACAAACTTATAAAGAAGAAGAAGAAAAAACTTACCTCACAAACTAGAAGAAGAAGTTGGAGAAGAATCCAAGAAGTGAAGAAAAAATTAAAAAAAAAAAAACTAAAGAATTATTGAAGTTGAAGATTATAAAAAAATAACCAAAAAAATCTGAAAGTAATTAAAAATTGAAGTTGAATAGTCACTCTACATGACTTCCTTCTTAATTTCCAGAAATCAAAGATCTGTTTAAGGAAGGAAAATCTAAAAACTAAATAGAAGAAAAAGGATTCAAAAAACTTGGGGGTTCGAGGGGTTTTAGAAACACATTTACTAATGGGTTAACTAAAGTTATTTATACTCTTTTTACTTTATATATATATATATATATAATATATAGATAAAAGACTATAAAGTTGAAGGGGTGGGCTCGAGCCCCCTCTGTATGTATATATATTTCTAAGTAAGTATATGTATGTATATATAATATATAGGTGTGCACACATATGTTTATATATTTATGTATGTTATATATGTATGCATGTATGTATAATTAGTGCTAGAGCTACTTTTTAGAAAAATATAAATTTATAGTAATTAATATCTACCTTAAGATTAATTATTTTAGCAATAAATAGCACTAGAAGTAACCATAAAGTTCACTATTATGGTTATCGTTAATTTTCATTTAAGTTGTATGAATATTATTTTGATTCTCATGTTTCTCTTATATTCTCTCTCAGAAAAAATACAAAACATGGATGACATTTCTTTTCCAGGTTCAACAATATTCTCTGATGGAAGAAATATCTCAAAATCATCATTTTTTACCTCGATTACATCTTTGTTGTCATTGTCTTCCCTGTTTTTGCTCTCACTATTTTCAACGCAAACATCAGTTTTATCACATTTATTACCATCATCAGGGATAAGACTATTAATACTTGGAACTGATCTCCATTCTGACTCATGGACTGGAGCTGGAGAAATAACAGGTGGCGCCATTTCCTTCCTGAGATTCCTCCTATAGTATGTGATCCATGGGACTTGTTTGGTCGGTAGAATTGATTAATTGGTACTAATGATGTAAAGGATGCGCTCAGGCAAGATAGATAGACTCGGATCCCAATTGGTTTCTTCACTAGTATTCTCCCCCTGAAGAGAACCATTGGGAAAGAATGGATGATCTTCAAAGAATGTCACATCCATGGAGACCAAGTAATTCCTGGAAGAGGGATGATAACACTTATACCCACGCTGATGAAGTGGATACCCTCACAAAGACACATTTCTGAGCCCGAGGGGTAAACTTGGTTCGATTAGGGCTATGAGTATGGACAAACACAATACAGCCAAAGACTCGGAGGGGTACATCAGAAAGAAGTCGGGTATTGGGACAGAACTCTTTGAAGGAATCTAAGGGGTTTTGGAACTTTAAAGCCCGGGACGACACTCGATTTATCAGATGGTTGCTGTCAAGACAACATCATCCCATAAATAGGAAGGAAGGGAAGTGAACAACAAGAGACCGAGCAACTTTGATTAGGTGATGATTTTTCCGTTCAGCCACTCCATTTTGTTGAGGGGTGTATGCACAGAAATTTTGATGGACTATTCATTTTGAGATTAGGAACTCTCTTAAAGAATTATTAAGATATTCCCGATCATTATCATACCGGAGAATAGCGATTTTGGCATTGAACTGGGTTTCTATAAAATTGTTGAATTGTTGAAAGACCGTTGTAACTTCGGATTTGTCTATCAAAAGAAAAACTCAGGTTAGCCTAGTATGATCGTCAATGAAGGTTACAAACCATCGCTTTCCAGTGATGGTAGTAACAAGTGATGGACCCTAGAAATCGCTATGGAACAGGGTGAATGGTTTAAAAGGCTTATAAAGCTAAGATTTGAAAGAAACACGAGACTCTTTGGCATGGACACACACATCACATTTTAACTTAGAAATATTAACATTATGAAAAATATGAGGAAATAAATAATTCATATACTAAATATTAGGATGGCCAAGGCGATAGTGCCATAACATATAGCCAGTTTCAGAAACAAAAAAATGAGATGAAAACAAACTAGCCCTATCACATATCTTAAATGAGGCTTCTTCAGTGAGGAAATAGAGCCTTCTATCATGTCAGGCAGTACTAATCTCATCCCCGAGTTCAGATCCTGAAAAGCAATAGTATCAGGTGAGAAGATAACATAACATTTCAAATCCCTCGTAATTTTACTAATAGATACAAGATTGTAAGAAACTTTTGGCACATGCAACAGATCTTGGAGAATTAAGCCCTCAAAGGGCGATACCCGTCCTTTTCTAGTAATGGGAGAAAAAGACCCATCAGCAATCCTGATCCTTTCATTTCCAGCACTAGGTTGATAAGAGAGAAACTGGTCAGAGGAACCAGCCAAGTGGTATGTGGCCCCTGAATCTAATATCCATAGTTTATTACCAGTTATACTCATAAGGCCAAAGGAGTGAAAAGTACCTGATTCAACAATAGTACTCACCCCAACCGTACTCAAACTGTTTTTACTATCAACTAAAGACTGCTTCTAAGTATGTTCATCTTCTAAGTCACTCACTAGGGTACGACCAGTGTTTGATTTTTCATGAGACTGTTGTCGCCTGCTATTTGGGGGTCTCCCATGCAATTTCCAACACTAGTCCTTTGTGTGTCAGGGCTTCTTAAAGTGCTCATACACAGAAGGGGTTTTTTATCGCCATCAGTACTGGGTGACTTCGCAACGAAAGCTACTGCATCAGTTGTAGTAATAAGGTTATTCATGGTGCATGATCGATCCAATTCCAGCCATATTTCAGAGCAAACTTCTCTAAGAGAGGGTGTAGGACATTGGCCATTTAATTCTTCTTGTACAAGAAATCCTGCAGAGTTGCCCATCGAGCCAGATAAATAAGAAGCATTTGGAAAAATAGAGAACGAATTTACTGGATTCTCTGAGAAGATTAGTTGAACCGGTTGGGGATTTGCACCGAGAATCGTATCCAGGTCTGAAATTTATTGTTAAAGATACGTCATCCGTTGTCAAAGTCATCAGGGCATTAGGTCGAGCCACGAGTGGCTGGAAACGAAGTAGCCACCGACAACTGAACAGATGTCGCTGGCGGCTGTTGGTGGTCCTTGTACCTACCCGGTGCACGAGGTGGCATCAGCTAGTTCGAGCGGTTGAATGGCTTGAGCGGCATCTAGTTTGACCGGCTAGAAGGTTCGAGCGAAGTACTTAGCGCGGACAGCAGCACCCCACTGCTACAGTGATCAATCAGACCTGGTGCGGAGGACTCGAACAACACGATCGGTACGGACAGCAGCAACCCATGGCTGGACTCGAGTGACTCAATCGGCTTCGTCTCCGTCCGACCATCGAAGGCAGCGCCACTCTGATATTTATCTCCGATTGTGGCTTCCATCTGGCGCGGAGGCTCCCATCGACTATGGCTCTCCATCGACGGCTGATCCTAACTCTCCATTGGCTACAGCTGGACGGCTGAAATCAGCTTCGATATGGCTGCTTGAAAGCATTCCTTCATAGCCGCTTGAATGGCTGTCTTCATGTCAACACTTGAAGTTCCATCGGCTGAAGAACACTGTGGTTGGTTCTCTTCCACGATGGCTAGGGTTTTGTAACCTAGCTCTGATACCATGATGAAATATAGAAGAGGGAAAGAGAAAAACAACGCACAGTTATGTGGAAACCCTAGTACAGGGAGAAAAACTACGGTATAGAATTCTTTCTTATTAGTTAACCTGATACAAAGAATACACAGTGATTGCCAGCTTAAATAGAAAAAAAAAAAAAAAAAAAGGGAAACCCTAGGGTACAAGTATAAAGATGAAAATGCCCATAGAGTAAAAAACCCTAATTTCAACACTTTTTATTCTTGCAGGATTGAAGCCCCATAGGAACCTGCATGTGACGAGTAGGGAATGAGGAGTGGTGAAGGAGTAGGGGAAATTCCCTATCAGCTAAATTGGGATGGAGACAAAGAATTACATTCCCATCCCCGTTCCTTGCTTTGTATATTTTTATCATTAATTTCTAATATATATATGTGTGTATACGTATGTACGTATGTACGTATGCATCGTATGCATGTGTGTATATATATATATGTATATATATGTATATATCATACTATTTTAAAAAGGTGCAAAAGCATATGATAATTTTTGGACTATTTTATTCGAATGATAACTCTATTATTTCCATTATGTCCCTTCAATAATTAGGCTCATGAGAAAAAAAAAATCATTGCCTATTTAAGTTTAATTAACCATTATGAAAAACTAATAACAATTATGAAAAACTAATATATGCAAAAATTATTAACATGTATAATTATTTATCTTATTAGCCTTTAAAAATGACCTCTCATTACATATTTAAATTCAATTAACAATTATAGAGAAAAAAAACCTACCAATTACCTTGAAAAATTATTAATGTGGCCATTAATAATTATCACTACGTGGGCTAAATTATTGTTTCGTAACTACATACTAAAATTACTATTAATGGGTATTTATTTGATTAATTTTCAATTGAACATAAATTTGGAATGTTAGATCCAAAAATTATTATTAAGAAACCACTATACGCATACAAATTGAAAAGGTTGAGTGCATATTCATGCATATTCATTTTCTTCTTTCTTTTTCACTTTTTTTTTTAATTTCTAAATTATATATTACAGTATAGTTTGTTAATTTATATTTCCTTTTTAATTAATGCATTTCAATTATGCCTCTCCAATTTGTTCGAAAAGAAAGGAGTAAATTTTCTCATCCGTAACTATTTGAATTGTGTTACAACGTCATCGCGACGAAGAGCAATCGAAGTCTTTTCCTAAGGGCCTCTTTTGAGGTGAAAGATTTGGAGTCGTCACTAATCATTATGGGTGTGCTTGGTCACCTTTTTTAATAGAAAAAAATGTGGTCTACTTAACCAAAGTTTGGTTTGGGGTCGTTGAACGTAGGGAATGTAAGTTAGAATGTGAGGTTGAAGGATATGGCTAACTCACGCGGCAAGTCGAAGTACTTGTTGTCGTTTGAAGAGGTATACGACTGGACAGTAAATGATAGTGCTGGAGAGGAAGACGATAACGTCAACAGGTAGACGATAGTTCAAGAGGCAGACGATAGCACTTAGACAAGGTAAACAATAGCGTCAAATATAGACGATAGCATTTAGTGGAGGTAGACGATGACGTCTGAGGGAGGTAGACGATAACTTCAAGAGATAGATGATATCGTGTAGACAATAGCATTAGGAGGTAGACGATAGATGATATCATGTAGACGATAGCGTCAGGAGGTAGACGATAGATGATATCATGTAGACGATTGCATCATGAGGTAGACGATATCATGTAAACGATAGCGTCATGACGTAGACGATAGTATCAGAAAAGGTAAACGATAGTTTCAATCAGGCAGACGATAACTCAGACAGTACATGACAGTGGCAAGCCAACTTTTTCTTTATAATTTCTTGTGTATTGAAATATACATAGGTGATGTATTTATACAATATGGAATCCCTAATTTGGGAATGCAAAAATAACTCAACAAAACAAATGGTTAGATATTTTGTTGTAAGTAACCTATTCCTTTGGTAAGCCCTACTCTTTTGGTAGAAAGGCAAGACTGTATTTTATGTGTTGGCATCCTTAACATCCTTAACATCCCCCCTCAAACGAGAGGATAGTTCTACTACACCGAGTTTGAATCGAAGGTGGAAGAACTGTTAGTGTGTTAAGGTCTTAGTAAGGCAGTCAACGATATGGTGGGAGGATGGTACATAACGAACATCAAGCTGACCATTGAGGACGTGATCACGAACAAAGTGAATGTCGATCTCGATGTGCTTGGTCCGCGCAAGAAACACCGAATTGATGGCTAGAGCACCGACACTGAGGTTGTCACACCATAGGACTGGAGCAGACTTATGTTTGACACCAATCTCAGACAGTAATTGTTGCACCCAGATGATTTCTGTAGAGGCATGAGCGAGCGCTCTATATTCAAACTCTGTGCTGGACTGGGAAACAACGGATTGTTTCTTTAAGGACCAGGAGACAAGATTACCTCCAAGGACGATGCAATAAGCAGCAATTGATTTTCGATTGTCTATGTTGGCTGCCCAATTGGCATCGGAGAAGGCTGAAATAGACAAGTCGGACCCATGTTGAATATAGAGGCCAAAGTGTCGAGTGCCACTTACATATCTTAGTACTCTCTTCACCGCTTGCCAGTGAACGTCTATAGGTTGCTTTAAGTACTAACTTAGATGATTAACCGTATACGTAATGTTAGGTCTCGTGGTGGTTAAGTACTGTAGGGCGCCAATCGTGCTCTGATAGATATAGGGATTGTTAAGAGGAGTGTCATCAAAGCTGGAGAGTTGCTTGTTTAGAACACTCGAAAAGGGTGCCGATTTTAGATCTCCAAGGTCAAGGCGGTGAAGTAGGTCCTCGATATACTTTTCTTGATTCAGTAGAACTCCATTGGGGATAGTGTGCAGTTGGACTCCAAGAAAGTAATGGAGTTGGCCAAGATCTTTTAGAGCAAACAAGACTATTATAAGCTTGTTGATTACCTGCGGATTGGTGCCGATGATAATTACATCATCAAAATATACCAGTAAGAGTATCAAGGCAGAAGTGCTCCGATATATGACGAGAGATGTATCATACTTAGCATTCTGAAAGCTCCAACTACATAGTGTTGTTTTCAGTGTGTTGTTTCAGGCCCTTGGCGCTTGTTTGAGGCCATATATGGCCTTGTGTAAGTGACAGACATGATTTGATAGTTGAGGATCAACAAATCCTTGCGGTTGGCACATGTAAACATCTTCATCGAGGACCCTATTAAGGAAGGCGTTATTGAAATCTAACTGTCTCAGCTGCCACCCTTTGGATACAGCAAAGCTAATGATGATCCGGATGGTAGATGTCTTTACCACTGGACTAAATGTCTCAAAGAAATCAATGCCTGGGTTTTGATGGAAGCCTTTTGCTACGAGGCATGCCTTGTAGTGTAGAATGGAGCCATTAGAACTCCGTTTGATTTTGAATACCCATTTATTGCCAACAACGTTCATCGATGGTGACGTTAGGAACTAAATTCCAAGTCTGATTTTTCATCAGTGCTTGAAATTCATCACTCATCGCTTTGTTCCACTGCATGGTTTTGAGCGCATCATTGACTTGGGTAGGTTCGATTAGAGACTAGTATTTTTGGGTTTTAGAGGACAGTATTTTGGGTTTGAAGATGCCTGCCTTTCCTGGGTAATCATGGGATGAGTAACACGGGTACTGGGTGTGGGACAGTATCGATTGAAGACTGGGCAGTGGACGACGAAGGTAAACGATCAGTAGGTTAGGTGGTAGGCGATGGTGAGTTAGGTGGTAATCGATCGGAGGGATTGGTTGGTACACGATCGGTGGATAAGTGGGTGGTGGGTAAATGATCGTTGGGTAAACGATCACTGGGTAAACGATCACTAGGTAAATGATCGTTGGGTAAACTATCGGTAGGTAGACGATCGGTCGGCTGGACATTACACGATGAGGGTAAACGATCGTTGGGTAAATTATCGGTAAGTGAACAATCGTTGGGAAAGAGATCACTGGGTAAGCAACTGATGGGTAGACGATCAGTGGGCAGCACACTAGACGATGAGGGTAAACGATCGTTAGGTACACAATTGGTAGGTAGACGATCAGAAGAATGAGGTGGGAAGATTGGGTTGTCTGTAGAGGTATTAGCTAGTGATTGGGTGTGGGTTGTTCTGACAATTGATGAGGGTGAGGTTGTGGACGTAGAGGGCATAGAGTCACTATNGTTCTGACAATTGATGAGGGTGAGGTTGTGGACGTAGAGGGCATAGAGTCACTATGCGGTGTGTTCTAACTGAGGGGCAGCCAGGAAACCAAATGGATAGCAACTGCTTGCTTCCTTGGTCTACAAGCTAAAGAAGATACCTAACAAGGAAAGTCAGTTTCATCAAACACAACATGTCGAGAGATTAATAGCCTCCCATTGGGGTTGAGGCATTTATAGCCTTTGTGATTCATAGCCGGACCGAGATAGATGAACTTCTCTATGCGATAGCTCAACTTATATGAATTGTACGGTTTCAAGCAGGGCAAACATGCACACCCAAATATTCGAAGCTCCTCAAACCTGAGCTTCTTTTTTAACATCACTTCCATTGGAGACTGTCCATTTAGGACAGGGGTGGGATGGCCATTAATCAGCAGAGTTAAGTATAAGAAAGCATCCCACTAATGATGTAAGGGAAGATAGGCTTGGGCTAGTAGGATTAGCCCTGTCTCCACTATGTGTCTGTGCTTCCTCTCAACCCTTCCATTTTGTGCTGACATATATGGACAGGTGTACCTGGAGGCAATGCCAAGCTGATGAAAGACTTTATGTATCTTGACAAATTCTCCACCACTATTCGACTATAGGGACCTGATCAGTGTATTGAACTGAGTTTGTATCATGGTGAGAAAGTGTTGAAAAGCTGCCAGTGTGTCACTTTTTAACCTCAGAGGATAGATCCATGTGGACCTACTGTGATCATCAACAAAGATAGCATAATATTTATACCCATCTGTAGACAAGAGAGGAGTTAGACCCTACAAATCAGTATGTATAAGTTCAAAGGTTGCAGATGCTCTTGAGTTAGAGTTAGGGAAGCTAAAGAATGTGATTTGTCATAGCTACAAGAATCACAAAATTTGAGCTCTTCATTAAATAACATAAGGAGATTACCGCCTTTGATAATAAACTCTAGTGTTTTTTACGAATGATAGACAAGCCTTCTATGCCATGTAACCTTAGACACCCTATGCTTCGAAGATATGCTAAGAGCAGACAGATCTTTATTCTTGTGCACTGGTTGCGATGGTACTTCGTTTCCTACTGATTTCGAACTGACCTCTGCACCCTCTAACTGATATAGTCCATCTTTAAGCATTCCCTTCATTACTATTTATCCCGTACCCTTGTCCTTAATAAGACAATAATTCGTGTGAAATTCAATAAACATGTTATTGTCTTTTGTTAGCTTAGATATACTGACCAAATTTTTTGCTATGGCAGGTACACATAACATATCATTCAGTTTCAAATTGCAGGCATCACTAAACAGACATGCAGTTCCAACATGAGAAATTTTTAGAGTATTACCATTAGCTACAGTGACTGTTTCAGTACCTAAGTATTCAGTCGGATTGCCAAGATTATTGAAGTCTGAGGTAACATGATTGGAGGTACCATTGTCAGCATACCAATTTGTATCAGTCATGTTTTCTTGTCTTGTCAGAAAGGGTTACTTCCATAAGCAGTGGCTAGGGCTGTTGGGTGAGGTTGTGTGTTTTTGGTCTGGTTGTTAGGGAAGGGTTGTCCTTTGTTTTGAGGAGAATTAGGAACAAAATCTCTGTTATATCTGTTGAAGCAATAAAACGCTATGTGTCCTACCTTCCCACAGACTTGACACACAGGTTTGTTGTTGTTTCTTCCCCTGCCTCAACCTCTGCCATGGCCACCACCACCTTGTTGTCCTCCCCCAGTAGACTAATTGCTGCTATTGGTCTTGTTGTTTTGGTTGACATGTCTAGTGTTTGTCATATTCACTGATGCATTACTGACTTGGTTAAAGCCTACTGTCATCTTTTGGTTTGACTGACGTTCCAATCTCCTTTCATACAGGAGAAGTTCTGACTGCATATCAAGCCACGGCATGTCTGCTCTCCCTTGGATCGTGGCCTGTTGGAATTGTAGCCTTTATCAAGTCTTAATAGTACCTATGAAGCAAGAGCTCTTGGTGGCACAGGACTACCAACTTGCTCGAGATTGTCAACATTCATTTTCATAGTTCGAAGGTACTCTTCCATTTTCAAATTACCTTTCCTGGTTGTTTGAAACACATGTCTCATATAATCTTCTTCAGCCCTGGACTGAACACCAAAGAGTGGTTGAATGCTGGTCCACATATCCCTTGTACATTCACATCCCATCACTTGAATGGCAGCCTCTGGTGTCATGGAGTTATACAGCCAACCAAGGAGAATTTGATCTACAGCCATCCATGCTTCGTATTGAGGATTTACCTCAAGTGCTGTCGACGAGCTAGAAGCATCACTGCCGAAGCTTCCTTCTGTGCTGCGCAGAGCAGCTCTTGCTCCAATCGATCCAATCGGTATGCTCTCACCAACTGCAGGTTGCAGAAACATTGGGGGGACAAACTTTTTGTCTGGTCAGGTGTCCTTCAAGTCGGTAACTCCGAAGGATTGGAAGCGCCAAGTTTTTCCATAGGAGGAAATTGGTGCGATCAAGTTTAATGGAGGTTATCTGATTGAGAAGTTGGTTCAAGGGTGGGTCGTTAAAGTTGGTTGTGCCGAGGGTGGCTTCCAGGTTTCCTTGATTGACGTTGGTCATTATTAGCACTAATACCAAGTTAGAATGTGAGGTTGAAGGATATGACTGACTCACGCGGCAAGTCGAAGTGCTTGTTGTCGTTTGAAGAGGTATACGACTGGACAGTAAACGATAGTGCTGGAGAGGTAGACGATAACGTCAATAGGTAGACGATAGTGTTAAGAGGCGGACGATAGCACTTAGACAAGATAAACGATAGCGTCAAAGAGAGACGATAGTGTTTGGTGGAGGTAGATGATGACGTCTGAGGGAGGCAGACGATAGCTTCAAGAGAAAGACGATATCATATAGACGATAGGTCAGGAGGTAGATGATAGATGATATCGTGTAGGCGATAGCGTCAGGAGGTAGACGATAGATGATATCGTGTAGACGATTGCGTCATGAGGTAGACGATATCGTGTAGACGATAGTATTAGAAAAGGTAAACGATAGTTTCAATCAGGCAGATGATAACTCAGACAGTACATGACAGTGGTAAGCCAACTTTTCCTTTATAATTTCTTGTGTATTAAAATGTGCATAGGTAATGTATTTATACAATATGGAATCCCTAATTTGGGAATGCAAAAATAACTCAACAAAACAAATGGTTAGATATTTTGTTGTAACCAACCTATTCCTTTGGTAAGCCCTATCCTTTTGGTAGAGAAGCAAGACTGTATTTTATGTGTTGGCATCCTTAACATCCTTAACAATATATTAGCACCCTACAACACCCGTTTGAAAACATCTTATTTTGTTATCCAATTCATTTTATCAAGGATGATTTTTACTTGTAAGAAAACTATTAATTCTATTAAGAAATGGTTATCCAAAAATTATTAATGAAATTAATTAAAATATGACTAATTAAAAAGTTCACCGGTAAAGGTGTTTCTTTACAGCCAATTTAAGTACCTCGACCTAGACATAACTATTGCTTATAGTCAATTTTATTTAAAATTCATTGTAAAATTTCGTATTATTTTCAAAATACAATTTAGAAGATGAATATTTAATTAACACCTAAATGTCAAAACAAATTTAGACGACGTCTCACTAATCACGCTCCAACTTTAAGAATAAAGTGGAGTTGTGTGTTATGAGGATATAAACGTCAATTAATTTATTATCATGTCGATGTTTGAATTCCCTAATTAGAGAAACATTTACCTCAATAATTTGAGATTTTGACAATCGTAACTCTGTTATAGGATTAGGATTAACATGATAGTTAAAGAAATATCTCATATGGATCAAAGCACATTTTAAAGGTAAAATGTGAAACGGTCTTTATGACTGGTGTAAGCCCTCCAAAAGAAAATTAGACTTTATTTTGTAAACCAAGATCAAAATCCAATTCAATCTTTATTTAGAAAATTCAAATTCTAATGAAATTAGAATTCATTTGTAAACTTTGAATTAAAACCAACTTAAAAATCATTTATGAAAGGTTCAAATTAAAATTGAAATTGAGGTTGCTTTTGGAAATTCTAAATCGAAATGATTCAACATTGAATTTGAAATAAGGGCTTGACACCATGTTACTAATCTTAAAGTAGATATACTTACTAACTGTGTGAAAAAATATGTATATAAGCATATATATACATACCTATGTATGTATGTATATATATGTGTGCACGTGCGTACACACAAACCCAATTCTATACCAACTCAATATATTCTTATTGGATTTTTTTTTTTTTTTTTTTTTTGCCTACTTAACAAATCTGAATCGTTTGACTAAAAAAATTGGCCTAGTAAAAATTTGTTTGGCAAATGTAAAGCTTTCGAATTGATAATGCTAAAATAAAATACTTGTAACACTCGAAAAGGAAAGAAGATACCGCACATTGACCAATTTTCGTACGTTTTCAAGTGGTTCTATTATCCCGTTCTAAATGGCTCCCTCCATGTCGAAGCTATATTTTTTAATTATTTTGCTATACACACACACATCTACATACACACACTCTCCACTTCCTAAATCTCGTTGATTTTATAGTTTGTAATTTGTAAATACAAATTATTTATTTAATTTAATAAGAAATATTTCGCTTGACATTTAGAAATCATCAACTCAATCAAATAAATGAAGATCCAATGTTGTTTAATGTAACTTGAATAGTAGTTGATTCCTGGTTTTGAAAAATGAGGTTCTCCCTCTCATTGACCTGAGAGGGGTTAATTTATAGTTGGACTATAAACTTTTTGTTCATTATATGAATAAGTGACATTTAAGGAGTTAAATGTAATTACAAGGCTAAAATGGTAATGTTGATCCAACTGTAGCTACAAGCAAATCGTGAAGTGTAGCTATAGGTCCCCTTGTTAGCTTAATAAGGATTAATGAAAGTCAAGTAATTTTGAATTATTTTGAATTGTTCAAATTAATTAAAGGGAATTAATAGTATGAGATACAATTAATATAATTTATTTTAATACATTATATTATAAAATTTAATGAGAGATAAATATTTGAATATGATTCAAATATTAATTATATGAACGAGATTAATATAAAAGCTATAGTTTGAAATTAATATGAATATGATTTATATTAAAACTATAGGTTATATGAGAGAATATAACAACATGTTATACTATATGTGATATAATATAAACTATAGAATTATAATATAATATATGTTTAAATCTAATTATATTAAATTAGTTAATATAATTTTACTTTTAAATTTGAGCATAACTCCTAGAGAGTTAATCCTAGGGAGTTGTTTTCACGATGGTGGAGGAGTTAATAAGGGGTTAATAATTCCCTTACATCTCTTGTATGTCAAAAATGAGATAGAAGAAATGAACAAAAATTTATGATTATGCGAAATAGTTTTTCAAAAAAAAAAAAAAAAAAAAAAAAAAAAAAAAAAAAAAAAAAAAAAAAAAAAATCTTCTCTGTGATCTTCATCTTCTTCCTCTATACTTTTCTCTCAAAAAAACAAAATTATCTCATTTTCTCACAAAAATTAATCAAGCAAGTCTACACTACCACTTAATTTTTACCCGAAGAATAGCAAGAAAGACTTCATTGTCGGTATCCAAGAAGGTAGTTGTTTGTCATGTTTGTATTTTTGATCAAGCAATTCGTGATCTCATCGAGAGAGGAAATTTGTGAAGACACTTTTCTAAATTTGTGTATCCATCATTTAATATTTTTTCTCAATTTCTTTAATGTACATAAATTGAATTTAAACTTTTTGGCATTCACATGCTTCTGCATAGGGAATTTGATTCCTTCAATTGGTATCCGAGCCATTTCGTATAATTTTTTTTTCAATTTGCATTTTGACTGTAGTTTGCAGATTGGATGTTTACAAACTTTAGCACTTAGAATTTACTACCTTAATCCGACTAAAGTTGTATAGGCCCATTGTTTTTGGACATTTCATTACGCTATGGAGTCTGTTAGTCTGTGTCTTGAAGCTTTAGAAAGAGTTGTTGAATAATGCAAGTAGATTTGGAGCATTTCTGGAAAATTGAAGCAGAGTAGCAGCTTTTGGCCTAGAGGACTGTGGCGTTGTTGTCGAAGCACAACGGTGCTCGGGGAATTTCATGTACAGCGTCGTGGCACAAGTGCCACGACGCTGCTTGAAATCTTGCCGAGCGCTGCTACACTCTTGTCCTAGTGCCACTACGCTCCGAAAGAAAAAGCCATAGCGCATCGATGCTTTAGCACAGCGTCGCTGCACTTGGAGATGTCCTTGTGCGCGCGCTTGCGTCTTGGAGATTGTGGGTTTGAGGCCAACGTGGTGCATGGAGCAGTTTTTAACTATTTTGTTTCCCTTATTTTATGTATTTTTATTTTTTTAATTAATTAAATTAATATAAATTTAATTAATTCTTTGGACTGTGAATTTTTTTGTCCAATTTTGTTGTTTAATTAATCTCTATATGTGATGTATGATTATTTTTATGTATATTGTATAATATATATCATATAATTTAAAATCCCACCATAGGATAAATATTTTATTATACATCATATTCATTATAATTATTATAATATATGGTCGCATGATATAATAACCATGTTCATGTATTATATTTAATATAATTATTATATTATATAATTGCATGCACAATTAACATGTTCATGCATCATACTATAGTATGAAAGTTATACATTATAGTTTGGTACAATGGATGTGTTTATTTTCATTAGATTATAATATCAGTGCTATATTATTTAATGAAAATAAAATTGCATTGAGCATGATATTACTTACTAAGTATGAGTGTTATATTTCATAAATGTCATTAGATGCATGATTATAGGTTTTAATTATTTCATTATTTTATAAAGATTATATGATTGATGAATTAGAATTAAAATCTACAATCTAGAGTTGCATGCAAACATATGTTTCAGTTAATTTTAAATGGTTTAAAACTAATTCACCTAGACCTGTGTTAATTATTTCTAACATGATTAGAAATGGGTTAATCTTTTATTGTTACTATTAACTTGATTAATAAAATATTAAAATCATAAGAAGATTGTTCATCCCTTAAAATCCTCAATTCCAAGGTAGAATTAAAAAAAAATAATAATAATAAAGAAAACCTATATAGATAGTCTTTATAATGGAACTTTTTTTTTTTTTTTTTTTGTCCAAGATTCTAATATTTATGTAATTGTCTACTTAGCTTCACTTTTTAATTATCACAACAGTCTCAATTCAATTACATTTAAACCCTTATATAACATATATATTATAAAAATTTAAATAAGGCTAAAGGACATTTAATTCTTTATTGGGTTAAATGAGAACGTTTAGTATTAGATTTTTTAAAATCCTTCCGACTCATTACTCCTCTTAACCACGTCTAAAAGAGAAAAATAACAGAATTACTTCATCTCTTCCCAAGTTCTTTACCCTTTCATTTCATTCCTAAAACGTAATCATATATGAAGTTATATGAGTATATACAGAGGTACATAAAAAATATACATATTTATCTATACAAGGTGTATACGTGTGTATATATAGATGAAGGTACATACCGATGACAAAGTGGAGCTATAGAGATATAGTAGCAAATAATATATATGAAGATATATACATATTATATTTGAATAGTTGTTAGTAGCAAAGAATATATATGAAGATATATAGATATTATATAAGTTGTTTATAATGTAATTAATTATTAAAGTATAAAATTTGCGACATTCACTATAAGAAATCTGAGCTTTGATATCGGTTGCAAAAAACTAAAAATGCATGTACAATATCAGTTTCTCAAAGAAAAAAAAGATCTTTAATGTCGGTTTTAAATCAATTACTAAGATATAATTAATGAGGGCTACAATATTGGTTAAAAACTAACATTGTATCTACCCATTTAATTCTTTTCCCTTAAGTAAAAAATCTCCTTTCATTTCTCTACTCTTCTTCTCTCTCCTTTCTCACAAAATGTCCTCTTCCCATAAATCCACCGTCACTGTCATCCATCACGGCTCGTTGTCATTCCGCCGCCGTCGTCTCCTTTTTTTCACCCATAGTCAGTCTGACATCATCGTCGTTGTGCAAATTCCTTGATTGTCAGTAGCTCCGTTCGTCAAATCTCGTTCATGGAGATTTAGTACGTGCAAAACTTGTTCGTGGAGGCTCTATTCATGTAGATCTCGATCCCAGATTGTTGGTTTCCAGTACCTCCATTCGTGAGGATCTTTGTTCGTGCCGATCTCGATTCTGCAGTTGACGATCGTGTAGTTCAACAAACTTCATCGATTAGTTACTGACTACACGATCGCGGAGTAAATTGTTTCTTTAGCGCTTGTTATATGATCAGCTAGACGATCGTGCTTCACAGTAACGTCGTCGTCTAAATGATCATTTAGACTTGCGAGTTTGAATTTGATGCACTAAACAGTCAAGTGCCTCATGCTTCATTGCATTGTAAATGGTACTCAATCGTAGCTAAACGATCGTGGATACCTTGGCAGTTTGCTAAATGATCAGGGAGGCTTCGCCTGGGAGGTTCAAGACCCGGTTCGCCTGTGAACCGGTTTTCTCGATGGATAAATGTAATAAATAGAATTTTATTTTTGGTTTTGAGGTTTTTCGTCCCGGTCCTTTAGTCTTTTGATGAATGTACATAGGATGTATGTTTGACTATATGTCATATGGTATATCATATAGTTGAAATCCCACCTTAGGTTATGCATTGGTCATGCATCATCTCTATATTGTAAGAATTATGATTTAAATTACATAAGAGCATGCTCATGCATCATATAATATAAGAGTTATATTTATGCATACATTAAGCATAGACATGCATCATCTTTATATTATAAGTGTTATAGTATAAGGGTGTGTGGAAGCATGTTTACTTGCTTTATTACAAGTATATAAAAGTTATATATAGTAATGAATGGACATTGCATGAAGCATGACACATAGGTCAAATTTATAAGAGTTATAAATACCTGGTTGTGCATGGCAATGTGTATGGGTTTTAATTGTTTCTTTTATAAGGATTATAAGGAAATTAGAACTAAAATCTATAATAAAGACATGCATGCAAACTTAGGCTTGTATCATGGTTTTAAAAATGTATTAAAACTTTGTGGAGATAGATCGAAGATCACGGTTCTAATGAGATTAGCAACCTAAGGTTTAATCTTTTAATCAGTTTAATAGGATTAAATTGACTAATAAAAGATTAAAAGTGTAGCAAATCTATCTATAAGGAACCTTTTGTCTAAGGCGGGTTCTATCTAGACTGGGGTATTTAAGCTGACGGAAACGGGATACCCCTACTTGGGAACCTACCTGAAAAGGTGAATTAGATAGATTCGATCCATGTATGCAAATTTGAGGACAGTCCGTTAAAGAGTTTAATGAGACTACTTGAACTTATTTAATTTCAAAGAGAATAGTTGTTTTTTAGCAAATGAAACCAATTTAGATAAAATCAGTAGTCGGATGGTCTAAGTTAATGAACCCCTAGGTAGAACATTTAGTGGGAGGTACTTGGGGTATATGATGTTTCATTTAAACCTCTTCGCATTTCTCCCTTTATGTTCACACTATGAGATCTAACCTTGGCCTCGTGGTACCTTGGAAGTGTCCCCCTAAAGGATGGTGTTTGGGTCGGTCAATAACAAGGTGAACGGAGAAAATGCTCATAGTAAGTGGGAGTGAGACATGCAACAGCATATCCCACGGTTTCTCTCGTTAGGTTGGATAACATTTCTGTGCATCGCCTCGATGCACCCTGGGAGTATCCCCCTATAGGATGGCAGTTTTGCACGATTCTTTATATGATCTCCTGTATAGGATAAGGTCGCTTTAGTCATTTTTCCTAATATGTTTTTTCCCTATGGTGGGCATTTGGGGCGGGACTCTAGGGCCGAAAATGAGAGGTTACACTTACGCGAAATTGTTAAAGGTTAACAGTTCTGAACCGAATAAATGGTGACTGTTAGGGTCAGTTACAAGAGTTGTTTCTTCCTAATGGTTGAGAGTGTCTCATCCCAGTGACCCCACCAGTGACGTTTGTCCTGCCTCGCTGCGGCATCATTGCGAAATAGAAGTCTTTTTACTTAGGGTATTTGGAAACTATTTTGCTAAAACTAAAATTGGTGTTAAAATATGGCATTGCATAGACTTATTAATTTTGTTCATTTTTCAGCAACGTAATTATGGCTACTGCCACATTAGCTCTATTAAGTGCCGACAAACTGATGAGCAAAAACTACGCTAGTTGGAAACACATGATCACAACAATTTTAATCATCGATGATTTATGATTTGTCCTTACGGAGGAGTGTCCTCCTATTCCACCTCAAAACGCCACTCAAAATGTTCAGGCGGCCTATGAGTGTTGGATACGGGCGAACGAGAAGGCACAAGTCTATATCTTGGCCAGTCATAACGACATTTTGGCCAAGAAACATGAGCCTATGGTCTCAGCATATGAGATCATGGAGTCCCTGCGAGGAATGTTCGGACAACCGTCGGGACAGCTCAAACATGAGGCTCTCATATGCATCTTCAACTCCAAAATGAAATAAGGCACCTCTGTTCGAGAACATATGCTTAATATGATAGTCCATTTCAACATGGCGAAGATGAATGCATCTCGGATCGATGAGGTAGCCAGGTTAGCATAATCCTACATTCTTTGCCAGATACCTTCTTGCACTTTGTCGACAATATGATTTTGAACAAAGTGGATTATACCTTTACAACTCTCCTCAACGAGTTGCAGACATTTCAATCCTTGCTGAAAAGTAAGGAGAAGAAGGTTGATGAGGCAAATGTTGCCTCGTCATCAAAGAAGTTCCATAAGGGTTCAACCTTAAGAACAATTTCTACACCTTCTATTTTTAACACTTCCAAGTGGAAGAAGAAGAAGGGTGGTAAAGGGAAGGGGAAGACACCTGCTAACCCACAGCTTGTCACCCAGCGGAAAGACGACCAACACCTGGGGACAAAGGAAAGTGTTTTCATTGTAATCAGGATGGACACTGGAAGAGGAATTTTCCTTGCTAGATCAAGGAGAAGAATAGGGCTAAGACCAAGGCCAAGGCAAAATAAGGTAAATATGATTTACTAGTTTTGGAAGCTTTTTTAGTGGAGAAAGATTCTGCTTGGATTATTGACTCTGCGGCCACTAATCATGTTTGTTCTTCTTTTCAGAGGATTAGATCCCGATGGCAACTGGAGGCTGGTGAGATGACGATGCGAGAAGGAATTAGGCACGTCATCTCAGCTGTAGCAGTGGGAGGAGTCCAGTCGATTTTACAAAAGAAGTTGATCATTTTGCATGATGTTTATGTAGTTCTTGAGTTAAAAAAGAACTTAATTTCTTTAAAGTGTCTGATATAGTGTAATTATATTCTTAATTTTCATTTGAATAAAGTGTTTATTCATAAAGATGGAGTTGAAATTTGTTCAGAAAATTTGGAAAATAACTTGTATATGTTAAGGCCATTAGCAATGAGTTCCCTCTATAACCTACAGATATTTAAAACTGTCGTAACTCAAAATAAACGACAAAAGATTTCTCCAAAGGAAAATACCCAACTTTGGCACCTTCGATTAGGGCACATCAATCTCCATAGGATTAAGAGGTTGGTGAAGAATGGACTTTTAACTGAGTTATAGAAAAATTCTTTATGAGTGTGCAAATCTTGCCTTGAGGGTAAGATGACTAAAAGACCTTTTACTGTAAAAGGTTATCGAGCCAAAGAGCTTCTAAAGTTAGTGCATTCTGACCTTTGTGTTTCAATGAATGTGCGAGTCAGGGAAGGCTATGAGTATTTCATCACCTTTACTGATGATTACTGTAGGTATGGGTATGTTTATTTGATGCAATGGAAGTATGAATCCTTTGAAAAGTTCAGAGAGATCAAGGATGAAGTTGGAAATACATTGGATAGATGGATTAAGACACTTTGAACGGATCAAGGTGGAGAGTTTTTAGATTCGAGGTTCCAGAACTATTTGATAGAACATAGAATCATTTCCCAACTCTCAGTGTTGGGTACACCTCAGTAGAATGGTGTAGAGAAGAGGAGAAACAGAACCTTGTTGGTCATGGTTCGGTCAATGATGACTTACGTTTCCTTACCGAACTCATTTTGGAGTTTTGCAATGGAGACTGCAGTGTATATACTCAACTATGTTCCTTCTAAAAGTGTTGCGAGAACATTTTTGGAGTTATGGAACGAGCGTAAAGCTAGTTTGCGTCATTTCTGCATATGAGGTTGCCCAGTATATGTGCTTGAGGCTAATCCAAAGAAATTGGAACCACGGTCGAAGTTGTGCCTCTTTGTTGGCTACCCCAAAGGTACACGAGAGGGTTACTTTTATGATTTTACGGAAAACGGAGTGTTTGTGTCTACGAACGCTACCTTCCTGGAGGAAGATCATATTAGGGAGCACAATTCACGTAGTAAGATCGTGTTACATGAGCTTTCCAACGAAACTTTTGAAACTTCAACAAGAGTTGTTGAAGGGCTTACTTCATCAACAAGAGTTGTTGATGATAGTTCATCTGGTAGGTTAGTTCCACCTCAAGAGTTGAGGAAACCTCAACGTAGTGGAAGGGTTGCGAACCTACCTGTTTACTATCTGGGTTTCACGGAAATCTTGCCTATGGTAGCGGATAGCGACGTTGTACATCCGTTGTCTTATCAGAAGGCAATGGAGGATGGTTGACCGAGATGAATGGGTCAAAGCCATGGATCTCGAGATGGAGTTAATGTACTTCAACTCAATATGGGATCTTGTAGATCAACTTGATGAGGTCAAACCTATAGGTTGCAAATGGATCTACAAGAGGAAACGGAATGCCGATGGAAAGGTCACCTTCAATGCTAGACTTGTGACAAAGGGTTATACCCAAGTGGAGGGAGTCGACTATTAGAAGACTTTCTCGCCTGTTACCATGTTAAAGTCTATCTGCATCCTCTTGTTCATTGCTACTTATTATAATTATGAGATATGGTAAATGGATGTCAAGACTGCCTTTCTGAATGGTAATCTTGAGGAGACAATTTATATGGTACAGCCCAAGGGATTCATAGGCCAAGGTCAAGAGCAAAAGGTTTGCAAACTAAATCGGTCCATTTATGGGCTGAAACATGTGTCTCGATCTTGGAACATTCGATTTGATACTGCGATCAAATCGTATGGCTTTGACCAAAACGTTGATGAACCTTGTGTCTACAAGAAAATCAACAACAGTTTAGTAGTTTTTCTAATGTTGTATATAGATGATATCCTACTCATTGGAAATGATGTAGGACTACTGACTGCATTTAAGAGCTGGCTAGCGACCCAATTCCAAATGGAAGATTTGGAAGAGGCTCAGTTTGTTCTTGGTATTCAGATCTTTCGGGATCATAAGAACAAAGTGCTAGCGCTATCTCAGGCATCGTACATTGACAAGATGTTGCTTAAGTACTCGATGCATAACTCCAAAAGGGGCCTACTGCCTTTCAGGCATGGAGTTACATTGTTTAAGAAAATGTGTCCTAAGACGCCTCAAGAAGTTGAGGAGATGAGACGGGTCCCATTTGCATCTGTCACTGGTAGTTTGATGTATGTGATGCTCTGTACTAAACCAGACATCTGTTATGCTGTAGAGATTGTCAGTAGGTATCAGTCTAATCTAGGATAGGGTCACTGGACCATAGTCAAGAACATCCTCAAGTATCTTCGGAGAACGAGGGACTACATGCCCGTGTATGGAACTAAGGATTTGATCCTTACTGGATACACGGACTCTGACTTTTAGACTGATAAGGATTCACGAAAATCCACTTCAGGGTCAGTGTTTACTCTTAACGGAGGAGCAGTAGTGTAGCAAAGCACTAAGCAGGGGTGCATCGCCAACTCCACTATAGAGGTTGAGTATGTAGTGGCTTGTGAAGCTGCTAAGGAGACCTTCAAAGCATGGGTCTATGGGACTGCCCATGGCTGGACAAGGGCAAGCGAGAGATTTTTGTACTAGGCCTTAGTGCCCTAGTTTATTGTTTTTCTAGTTGCTTTGTACAACCCACTCGCTTTAGGACGAGTGGGAGATTGTTGGGAATGATGCCCTAAACTCACATTAGGTCCCGTAGTTTGTAAACACTGTATTGAACAAACGCTTGTGATGTAATAATATATGATGATTTCTTCACTGTTATCTATGAAACATGGGATGTTTTAATTGCTTTACTGCAAACCAATAAGTTAAGATCCCTGGTTGTCATTGTAACTTAAGAATGTATGTGGAGACATACAGGTGGATCATGCCTTAAGTGATAACTGAAATGGTTTGTAGTATATGGATATTGGAGGGAAACCTTATCTTAGCGACGCTACAGATGCGGCTCGCTTTGTAAAACAGTTACAAGTGTCGTGAGTTGCTACAGATGGTCTGATCCTAATCATTCATGTGGAGACATACGAGCGGGGGCATCCTAAACAAAGGATTTTTTATAAGACCAGACCACGAAGTGTTATAGTCTTGTTATATAAGTCTTTAGTAACAGAGACTTCACTTCACTAGGATGACTATAGGTAACATGACCTTAATCCTTAGTGAGTTGGGAACTTCTGCCTTTGAGGGCGGTCCTTTGATTTGATGGGTGCAAGTGGCCAGATCGCCGACTCAAACCTACCACTTTAGGGATTCGTTTGATTTGGGAGTTGGGAACTCAGCTACACAAGATGGAATTCACTCATTCCTTGAAGCAGGGGTAAGTAGATAGATTGCTCCCTTAAAGGTTGATTTTGGGGCTTGAATGATGTGGCGCCACATACCTTCTCATGGCCAAAGAGGTATCCACACATAGTAAGACTATGTTGTATTGTTCATTAGAGGGATCAATGGTACTTAAGGAGTTAGATGTAACTACAGGGCCAAAACGATAAATTGGTCCAACTGTACTTACGAGCATTTGTGAAGGATAACATAATATTGATTGATTATATCCGATGGACACAGAAATATATATGTGGTGAGAAGAGTGCAGCTATCGGTCTTTAGTGGAATGCCTGGCAGTTAACGGATGGTGGATCCCGTGGCAAAAGAGTTTAGTCAGCTATTCACGTACCGTTGGAGCTTCAAGCCACAGGTACGTAAGGTCCCCTTGGTAGCTCAATGGATTCATTTTGAGAATCAGTTTTTGGGACAGTTTGAAGTGTTCAAATTTACAAGAGGGGGTTTGATTATATATGATATGATTAAACTGGTCATTTATATATGATATTGTTGACATGATGTATGAGATACATTAATTGGAGAAAAATGATATAAATATGATTTATATCTAGTTTAGGAGAAAAGAACTATGGTTTATATATTGCATATGATGTGATATTTGAAGGAAATCAGGCATGAGGATTTCCATGATCAGCGGAATGATCGTTCCAAATTCCATTCGAAATTGAACATACACAATTATAGTCAAGAAACAAAAACTTCTAGGTCATGCACAATACAAAATTACAACATGTTTAACAAAGAGATCAAAGGAAATATTATCATACCTTTGAAGACTCATGCTTCAAACTCCCTCGATCACGAACGCTCGTTCAATCTCTAAGATAGCAACACACGAACGCTCGAACACAGCGACCGCAACATAGCACGATCAACAGCAAACACGAACACAATGATCTTCAAGATCACAAACCCAACGAACGGCCTCTAAAACCTCGAACTCAGTCGAGTTGTGTAAGACACCACCACGATGGCTACCTTGGTATTCTCGGTGTGAGAATCCAATCAGCAGTGCGACAACCTTTCACAGATCACTCAAGTACAACTCGGCCAATAACCATTATACCCCTTTAGTTACATCTAACTTCTTAAGTACCACTGATCCCTCTAATGAACATAAGTCCTAATCCTACTATAACTGAGTCTTCTCTTACAAAGAGAAGCTGTGGCCACTATGTTCAAGTACCGAAATTAGCCCTTAATGGAGTAATCTCTCTACTTATCCCTGCTTCGAAAAAGGAGTGAATTTCATCTTGTGGATTGAGTTCCCAGCTCCCAGATCAGACAAGTCCCCAAAAAAAGTAGACATGTTGAGTTGACAATCTGGCCACTCTCACCCATACTAATCAAAGGACTGCCCTCAAAGGCAGAAGTTTCCAAAACACTCAGGATTGAGGACGTGTCACCTATGGTCGTTTAGATGAGATGCAAGTCTTTAGTATCAACGGCGTTATATACAGAGTCTAGTCATCTCATGGTTCAGGTCTTATACAAACTCTTTGTATAGGACACCCCTGCTCGCACGTCTCCACATGAATGGTCAAGATCTACCATTTGTAGTATTTTACAACACTTGCAAACCTCTACAAAACAATTTGTATCTGTAGTGACATCAGGATCAGGTATGTCACCTTAATCCTTATACTATAGACCTATTTAGGTTATCACTTAAGACATGAAACACTTGTATATCACATATACATGCTTAAGTTCACATAAGATAACCAAGGAACTTTTTTTATTGGATATGAGTAAATGCCAGAATTAAATAACACTTATTTTATTCATTAAACAATATGTATCTTTACAAAACAACGAGACTCCGGGAGAATTAAGACACCAATCCCAACAATCTCCCACTTGTCCTAATGACTCGGGAGACTAATGTACCATACAATACAAAAATGTACAATATACAATAAACTAGGTCATACCCCAGTATCATCTCCCACTTGCCCTAGACAAGATGTCGCATGTCCCGCAGACCCAAGCTCTCTAGGTGACCCTCGAACACTTTAGTCGTGAGGTCCTTTGTAAAGGGATCAACAAAGTTGTGCTCCGATACGATCTTCGTGACTATCACATCACTGCGATGCACAATCTCCTTGATCAGGTGATATTTCTGTTCTATGTGCTTACCCCGACGATGACTCCGAGGCTCCTTCGAATTTGCCACAGCCCCGCTGTTATCACAATAAAGAGTGATTGGCAAATCCATATTTGGAACAACTTCCAAATTTGAAAGGAACTTCCTCAGCCAAACAGCCTCCTTAGCTGTTTCACAAGCGGCTATGTATTTATCTTCCATAGTGGAGTCCGCGATGCATCCTTGCTTGATGCTTCGCCAATTCTTTAAGACACCTAGCTTTGATTAATCACATTCATCAAGTTTAAAAAATACTTTCATCCTAATAATCAAGTATACTCTAAAAAATAATAAATTAATAAATTAATTATTTAATTGTAAATTATATCTAATATAAAATACTATTTTCCCTTAAGACCGAATTTGAACCTTTCAAATTCTCACTTCACCTAGTTCTTCAATTTTGTCCGTATTGAGCTAGCAAGGAGACCCGATGGACCTACAGATCATAGGCTCCAACGATCCAAGACTAACCGGTCAAACTCTTTAACCTAGTTAATCAACATTCATTAACTAACAGGACTGTTCACTATAGCCTGTAGTTGTACTCCCCTCACTGTAGATATATTATGTGTCCATTTGATATAACCGTCATCAATAAGTTGATCCTTCATAGGTTGTTCGTAACCTCAGCTAGGTCAAATACTGAAATACCCCTGAGTTACATCTTTTCTCCTTAATTACCACTGTCCCTCTAATGAACAATTGATTTACAATCATAATCACTAAATCCATTCCCTCTTAGGCCAATGAGAGGATGGGGCCCTTGTTCAAGACCCGAGATCAGCCCTTAAGGGAACAACCTTTCTACTATCCCAAAATGGGTAGGAGTGAATTCCATCTTGCAAATTCTATGTCCCAACCATCTACTCGGTCTTATCCCTGAAATGGGAGGCATATTAAACAGCGACGCTGGGCTTACCCTCACCTATGCAGATCAAGGGACAATTACGAATAAACATGAGTTCATAGATAGCTCAGGATTCAAATGAAGTTATCTAGGTTATCAAGAAGTGAAATTAATCAGTGTTAACAGGAAACGGTGTTAATATGTAATAATGATTATTTCGTGGTCTGTTTTATACAATCTCATCGTGTAGAATACCCCCGTTCACATGTCTCTACATGAACAAATTGATCACATCATTTATGACACTTTAGAATATTTATAACAATCATAAAGTGAGTCGTATTCAATAGTATCTCCAAAAATAGGTACCCAACCTAATCCAAGTACTATAGATGGTTTAGGCTATTTTACTCGAACTTGATCAAGTTTATGTCTCCACATAAAGTCCAAGTATTCATGACAATAGCCAAAGGTTCGTAGTTTATTGGATTTAGAGTTATTAAACAATCAACAATATTTGTCTGAATAAACTTCATATATGTTTACTATTTATAAAACTACAAGTTTTAAGACATACAACCCAACATATTGCAATGCTGACATTCTTACCTACCGCATAAGATGACGACGACCGATCAGAGCAGGAATCCCAACAAAGAATTGCGCACGGTTCTATAAATAGAGCCTTGACGCCAAGAAGAAAGAGAACTTTTCGTGATCCAAAAATCTTGAGAATTTTTAGACAACAATCCACCTTCACTTTCCTCCCGATCCAACATCGAAATATTGTCGAGCAATAGTCTAAGAGGGCTTTTTCTCTTTGTTTGACCATAACAACACCAGTAGTCTTGGCAACCATTTGTTGAGCACAAGAAATTGCTATCAACTGACTACGTATCTCACTTCTCTACTATTATTGTTGTTGTAGTACATGTTTGTTGAGACATTATTCATTATGTATTCATCAACTATATTGCTTGAGTTCCACCAGAATCTTTTGAAATTTTCACATGAGTAGGGACAGAGGTCCGTTTGGTACTAGCCTTTTCAATACCAAATTTTTTACAATATTCTTGGCATATTTACTCTAAGAGATTAAAAAGAATCTCTCATCAGGTTGTTTAATCTACAAATCTTTTGGGTTGTTCAACGTAAACTTCCTCATTCAAATATCCATTCAAGAACGTACTCTTTGCATCCATTAACGTACTCTTTACATCCATTTGATACAACTCTTTACATCAATTTGATACAATTTGTATTTTAAAAGACAAGAAATTTCGAGCAAAAGTCTGACAGCCTCTAGTCTTAGAATTGGAACGAAGGTTTCATCAAAATCCACACCTATTTATGTATACCCCTGAGCCACTAATCTGGCTTTGTTTCTGGTTACATTGTCATTTTCATCAGACTTGTCATTGAATATCCACTTTGTGCCAACTATATTAATTGAATCTGGCCTGGGAACAAGATTCTAGACATTATTTTGAGCAAAATGCCTAAGCTCTTCTTGCATAGCATTAACCCAACATTCATCCTCAAGACCTTCTTTGACATTTCTTGGTTCGATAGGAGAGGTGAAGTAAATATTACTGAACATCTCTAAGTAATCAACTTTATCTTTCTTTCGAGTACTCACCCCTTCTTCATGATTACCAATGATGTTGCTAAGGGGATGATTCTTACGAATTCTACTATTATTACAAGTTTCAGCCTCTTCAGGAGTTGACTTGTCATCTTCCATAGGAATTTTAGTATTTATGTCAATTGACATGTTAGAAAAGTTGTTAGGAACATCTTTATTAACAAATGGGAGTGAACTCGAATCTTCCTCTTCCACAGGAGTAGAGTCAGATGAGTCTTCACCATCATTAAAGATAACAGTAATTGACTCCATAACACATCGAGTTCATTTATTGTAAACATGGTAGGCTTGACTATTTGTGGAATATCAAAGAAAAATATCGTTATCTGATTTAGAATCCCATTTTCGTCTGGAATCTTCCTCTTCTACAGGAGTAGAGTCAAATGAGTCTTCACCATCATCAATTATAACATTAATTGACTCCATCACACATCGAGCTTGTTTGTTGTAAATATGGTAGGCTCGACTATTTGTGGAATATCCAAGAAAAATACTTCATTTGATTTAGAATCCCATTTTCTTCTGACTTCTCTATCAACCAGAATATAACAGGTACTACAAAAGATATAGAAGTATTTAACATTTAGTTTTCTTCCTCTCTATATTTCATAAATCTTGTTATGATAAACTGTATTTAGAGCCTCTACCCAAAAATGAAAAGACAGATGGTTAGTATGTAACATCACTTGAGTCATCTCCTGTAAAGTTTGGTTTTTTCTTTCCACAACCTCGTTTTGCTGGGGAGTGATTGGAGCTAAAAATTAATGATGAATCCCAACAGTATTACAAAAGGTAGCAAATTGAGACTTTTCAAACTCCCTTCCATGATCACTCCTAATTCGAATCATATTTAACTCTTTCTCACATTGTAACAGGAAGAGCTTGAAAAGCAGTAAACGCATTTGATTTTTCATGAAGAAATTGAACCTAGATGTATCAGGAGAAGTAATCAACAACAACTAAAACATACCGTTTACCTCCCAGACTTTATGATTGCATAGGACTCATAAGGTCCAGGTGAAAAAGTTCCAATATCTGTGTAGAACCTGAGTGAGACATCTATTTGTGAGGAGAGCGAGTTTGCTTTCCTAATTGACAATTACCATATATAATTCTAGTCGACTTAGGCAAAGATGGAAGGCTAGATATAGCATTTTTAGCTAGTGCTTTTTGGACCATCTTCATGCTCACATGACCAAGGTGTTTATGCCAAAGGCTTGCTACATCTTGTCAAGAAATATGATAAACCTGTGAGATAAAATCAGGATTCCACATATAACAATTATCAGATGACCATGTACCTGTCATAACAATAGATTTGACATTGTTAGTGACAACACACTAATCTTTTGTAAAGCTCAGATTCAGACCCTGATCACATAACTAGCTTATGCTAATAAGGTTGGCAGTGAGCTCTTCAACCAACATTACATCATTCAAAGATGGTAGTCTTGGAAATTTTAGTTTGTCTTTCCGAATGATCTTCCCTAAAGCACCATCACCAAAAGTGACATTTCCCAAGTTTACAGGTTAGATATCAAACAGATAGTTCTTATCACCAGTCTTGTGATGAGATATCCCACTATCAAAATACGATTTTCCTTTAGTCGAAGATCTGAGGGAAGTTAGAACAACATAGCAACTATTAAGAACATTCTTTACTCTCCACACCTATTTTACTTCTAACTTTATTTAAAACTATTTTACAAGAAGTGAGAAACCTTTCTAGAGTAGCCAAATTTTTTAATATTTTTAATAGATGATAGTGAAATGGACGTATATGACTCACTCTTCCATAGTGGTGACAAACCCTCTTGGTCTGTAAACACGATCAACTTTCAGTGTTGAATTTCTAGGGGAGGCACCTATAAAGCCATAAGACTCTAGATTTTGAGCTTTAACAAACTCAATCTTTTGTTTCCCTTTATATTAAGACTATATATTCTGAAGATTATAACCTCTGTGAGAAGTCTAATCTAGAATTATCACCAATTAATTTTCCCTTTGTCAAAATTTTCTCCTGTGGTTCAGTACTAGTAGTCAACGTTCTAACATTTTTACAAACAGATTCTTTCTCGACTCTAACTTGGTTAAATTTATGCTTCAAGTCTGCAACAGCAGTCATAAGCCTATGATTGTCGACTATCAGAGTCTCAATTACTTGCACATCAAGAACTTTCTGATCATCTTGCCATTTAAGAAAAAGAGCTTGATAGAAAGGATCCTAGACCTATGAGTGGTCACTTCATGAACATTCTCAGCATACACATCATATTTAGAAATTTTGCAAGATGAAGTGTCAGATGAGATGTTACTGATAAGAGTCTTGACATCTTGCTCAAAGTTAGTGTTATCTTCAGACTCATCATCTTACAAAGTTAAAACATCACTTTTACCCTGTTTCTTCAAGAAATTAGGACATTCTGCTTGAAAATAATCATAACCTTCACACTCTTTATATTTGAATGACCTTTCTTTTGAAGATTTAAAGCACCTAACTTATCAACCTCTTTCCCACTACTTTGAATTCTGACTTACTTAAGAGGAAGTGACGTACCAGACTTATTATTTTTAGCATTGAAATTTCCAGAATTTTCAGACTCTCTGTGACCCACCAAACTTATTATTTTCAGCATTGAAACTTCCAGATTATTAACTTTTGAAGATTTAAAGCACCTAACTTATCAATCTCTTTCCAAATCATTTGAGAACACGATTAAATTGTTTTGAAAGTAATTAAAGAGATTCAACTAAGGAATCCTCAAACTCTCTGTCAGCAACATCATCTTCATCATCAACTGAGGATTGCAAAGTAATTTCTTTATTCTTCTTCTCATGCTTTCTATCCAAAGACATTTCAAAATTTAGAAAGGATCTAAATAGTTCATCAACTTTTAGAGATGATATGTCTTGTGCCTCCTCAATTGCAGTAACTTTCATATCAAATTTCTTAGAAAGAGACCTAAGCACCTTTCGATAAGTCTTTCTTCCAAAATTTTCTCTCCAAGAGCAAAATCTCATTAGCAATATCCAGCAAATGAACGTTGAATTGAGCAATTAGTTTTTTCATCTTGCATTTTAAGATTCTCGAACTTTGAAGTCAAGAACTACAATCTTGACATTTTTACTTTTTAAGTCCCTTCATGAGCAGCTAAGCCACACCTCTTCTGTAGAAATGTATATATGAATTAATTTAAATATATTTTGTTCCACACCATTAAACAGGGTATTTAAAGCACAAGAATTTCCCAAGGATGTCTCATCTACAACTTTTGTCCACTGTAATTTTGGTTTTAAAATTTTCTTCCCATCATCAATTTTGGTGGTTGGATGAAACCACCTAGTAACCACAACCTTCCATGCTATGCTATGAATTGACTTCAAAAAGATCGTCATTCGAGCTTTCCAGTAAGAGTAGTTTGTTTCATCTAGAACAAGGGGACGAGTGGTGGAGCCACGTTCTTTGATTTCGTTCATGATCGAGACACTTGAGATAAACATGACTCACTCTGATATCAATTGAAAAAGCGATAGTATGACTCGTCACTCAAAATATGGATGTTAAACAAAAAGCACTAACAAGCACTATAACAACAAAATACCAACAACAAGAAAACAAGTAAAAGCACACAGGAATTGGTAACCTAGTTTGGTGACAACACCTACGTCTGGGTGGCAATGTGCTGAAGAAAGATAATCTACTAATATTAAAGAGTTAAGCAGTTACTTAGTACTTATTTGTAATACTCCGACTACTATAGTGACTCACGTAGAGCCCAACTCACAAGTCATATAGGCTCCCCCTAGATGTGAGACTCTTTCTCAATTGAACTTCGGCTCCCCCTAAGTGCGATAATATTATTGTTGAACATTTTAACTTCTGATAGTGTGTGAGACTCCTCTCCATTTGATTATCTTCCTTACAACTCTGTGAACTCTCTTCACTGATAAATGTTAGGTCCTCCCTAAGATGGAGAAATATTCCTCGAGTATGAAGTCTTAGGTTCCCCCTAAGACTGAGAATCCCTTCTCTTCAACGATGTCTTGGGCTCCCCCTAAGACAAGTAGAATCTTCAAATTCTTTGAATGATTTATCCAAATGATATACACAGCGAAATAAAGTGGGCAAAGATCGACAAAATCCACGTTGCAGAAAACAACCGTAAAAAACAAATCGGTTGCTAGGACAAATCACAATGATGCACTATTTGTTCGTATAGAATTGCACTTTTCTCATAAATGGAAAATATAGCAACCCTTAGAGAAGATCAGAATTCACCTAAAATAGACTGCGGCAAAATATAGAAAGAAAGTCCAAAAATATTTTCCTTTTTTAAAAGATAAGATGCATCATAAAAAGGAAAATGACGATCAATATATTTATGTAGAGATTTCCAAAATTATGAAATAAAAATATTCTACATATAAATTTTCGCTTAGAAAAATAAAAAAAATAAAAAATAAATCTATAGTGATTAGACATGTCTAAGCCAAATGTTAAGATATCATTTGTGACAACTGCAAAAACTACCAAAGGCTGTCTTAGAAAAATATAGAGACAATCAACAAATCTCCAACAGTGTTGAAAATTTACTCTTAAACCATTTTCATTTACTCATTGGGAGAGTCACGTTGAGAGTGTTAAAGCTATAAGAAAAGCCTGAAGTACGTGAAGCTTTACTTCAACTAGCCAAAATTAGTAATAATGATTTTAAGATGCAAAGTGAAGCTAAATTTTTGGTAACAAATGAGTTTGGTGATTATGAGTTTTTACTGGCTTTTATTAATTGGTTTGATATATCATGTGCAGTTAATGTGGTTAGTAAACACTTACAATCAAAGGTTATGCTCATTGTTGTTGCTATGGAAAAAATAAAGGGAATGATTTTTTTTTTTTTAAAGCAATATAGAGAAACTGGTTTAGAGAGAGTATTGCCATGGAAATGAACATCAGTCCCATTTTTCCTCAAAGGCGTGAAATTAAAAGGATTTTTTCTTTTCTTTTTTTTTTTTTTTTTTTTTTTTTTTTTTTTTTTTTTTTTGAGAGTTTGGATAACACCCAAGTACGATTCTACAATCTCTAGTGGAGTCCTTTAGAACTAATTAGTTCTTATATACTGTTGATCAAGCTAATGTTGTTCTTAATAAGAGGTTTGAACAAAACCAAGAATATGAAGAAAAAAATTGACTTTTTGTTTACTTCTCATAAGTTGCAGTCATTAGATGACGCAAATTTGTTGCCCCATTGTACTTATTTTGAGTCTGCTCTTAAGAATAATGAAAAACTAGATACGGATAGAAATGAATTGTATGTGGACTTGAAGTTACTAAGAGAGTTCTTGCCTATTGAAAAAATGGGGCCACTGGATATTTTGAGGTTAGTAAAAGGTAATATTGTTCCTAATGTTATTATCGCATATAGAATTTTGTTGACTATTCTTGTGACAATTGTATATGGATAAAGAAGTTTTTTCAAATTGAAGTTGTTGAAGACTTATCATGCTCTCTACAATGTCACACTAAAAGCTTAATGGGTTAGCATTAATAGCGATTGAGAATTATGTTTCGGAGACAGTTGATTGATAATTTTTCTTCAAAGAAAGTTTGAAAGATGACGCTTTTAAAATAAAATATCATTATTATATAGTTGTTTCGTGACATTTTCTTAGTTTCATGTACTTTTTTTTAATTTTATTTATATTTTTTTTAAGAAACAATTGTATAATACGATGAATTTTGATATTTTACAATTTTGTCTTTGTTATAAAATATTTTAGGGCCTCATTTTGAAAAGTATTACAAGCCTCGTCTCATTGGGGACAGGCGTAACTTTGATCTATGATGTAGAATTTCTCTATTTTTGCCTTCTTCTTCAACACTCTTACTCCTTTTCTTCTATATTTCACAATCTCTAAAACTACATCCTTCAATCAAGGTATATAGGCTTAGCAAAAAGAAAGGAGAATGGTGGAACCACCAAGGGACTTTTGGACTTAAATGTTTAATAAGATTGTATATTAGCAGTTGAATATGAGTTAATATACTTAGATTTAATAAATGAAAAGAGACACACATTGGGATCATAATTTTGAGAACTAATGGGAGGAAAAATAAAGAAAATATGTGCACTATCAAATTTATACAGTACTGATATGAAAAAAAAAATGAGGGTATCCATATAAACTATTTTCAAATTGGTTCTTTTGTAGTTGAAGATAACTTCGAAGAAATTGATTGTCTAGGTACTAAGATTTCTTATATTTATGTTTGAGTATGCGAAATGGGAGAGTTTCTCATGTTTATTTAAAATTTTGATGTTTAAGAAGAGAGAAAAAAATATGAGAAATGAGGAAGGTTATAGAGATTGAGGAATGAAAAAAGAAGATTTAAAGAGAAGTATTGAAGAAGTGAAGGAAGGAAATAGCATGGAAGAGGGAGGTGATGGAGTATATAGATAAATGGTTTTGTCTATTTACTAACAAAATGATATGTTTTTTAACGTGTTTTTTCTTTAATTAAAGGGTATTAATTCAACTTTGAAAGCTTAGCAGTATTATACTGACAATTTTCATTCTTTATATTAGCAGTAAGAGTATTATTGAACTTTTTTTTTAAGTTTATGGGCATTATGAAACTTTTGAATTTGTATGAAAATTCATTACCTTCTTGAAACATGAGTATATCTCTCACTTTTCTCTCTTTAATTCTTTCGATTAGTTATCTCATATCTATGGTTTTTTTTTAATTAAACACGTTGATGCACAAGACAACATTGTCCTATTTGTGTTCGACACTGGTGAGTATCCAATCCACGTTTTACTAAGGAGAGATTTGAACTCTCAATCTCAAGAGATTGAATAATGGTTTAAAAGAACATATTTTTATTAGAAACATTCAATGATCAAGTTTACGATACAATCTGATCAGCAGATAAAAATTGACCCATTGACTCATTGGACAATACGTAAAGATCAAAAATTAAAAATTCAATTGCCAAAATTATTTTAACATTTGAAACTTACCAAAATATAAGTGGAAGGGGATTCATGAAAGCTTGAAATTAAATACTGATGTTTGAAAATGAATCAAGCAGTGCATCCCAAAATACAAAACTATCAAACAACACTAACATCTAGGCTTGCTCTCTATTTAAAAATAGCAAATTATTTCAGTTTTCAAATATATGAATCCATTGAAGAAAATAAAAAGTTAAAATATCAAGCACCTAAAACATACAAGAAAAACATTTAAAATAAAATAAAATAAAATAAAATAAAAAGATGAAGAAAAAAAAGACACCATCAAGGACCATTACATTAGCCTAATCATCAACGGCATAAAATTTCAAATGCTCTTTTCGCCCCAAGTTCCTCAAATCTCTGGTCGAGACCGACCTCCGAACCTGACCTGTGATATGTCCACCATGGTCTTCGATGTTGAAGGTCGAGTATTCTCTCATCTTAGGCAATGGAGGCAAGTTGAGGTTCTTGGCAGTCTCAAGATGGTCCTGGGTTCTTGACGATTTCCTATTAGAATATGAAATTGGAGATAGCAAGAAGTGAGAGCTCTCCTTTCCTCCTCCCGTGTTCATGCTTGAAGACGTGCTCGTCGTCTTTCGCCCTCCTGTGCTAACACTTGAGGAAGTGCTCATCATTGTACTCCCCTTTCGCACTCCCGTATTAACACTTGAGGAGGTGCTCGTCGTAGTACTCCCTCGCTCTTCATTTTGCTCGTCACCATCTCCCATTTGCTGTGGAAGATAGAATAACAACAATGTCATTACATACAACCAAGGTGGCATCCATTGGCACAGCATTTGTGACTGAGTTTGCACATGGAGATTGAATTTAAACTAAAACAATCGATTGCTTTGTAGAAGGAGGTAGTTTCCGCTCTGAGAATTCTTGGTGACTAACTCAAAAGTAGCTCTATAATTTTGGATACACCGAGAAGTTTTTAAAGAAACTACCTGTTTGGGAATGTTGGATTCTTCTTTTGGTATTCCGCCGGTAAAATCTTTCCTCCGCCGCTCTCGGTGTGTATTAGAACGCCTTGTCACTTTAGCATTCCTAGACCTGTAAATGGATTTGGTAAATATAGTTTTTTTGTCGCCTAAAACTTTAAAAACAAAGGACTTCTCACTTATTTTCATCATCCATAGTAAATTACTATTAGTAGTTAATCATTGCAAGTTAATTACCAATATGTTTGAAGATGAATTTTACTAAATTCATACTATTTACAAGGATTATCTAAAATAAAGTAATCTCAAGCTATACAGAGAACTTACTTCTGCCGATTCGTTTGATCCTGTTCATCGGGCTCCCTGTGGATTACTGGAAGATCCGAAAGGCTGCATGCCAGTGGGCTTGTGTGAAAGAACTGCAAGAATATAGTTCATGTTCTTTAGTATAATGCTTCAACTACATTGTTATACAAATTGGTTACATAAATAAATTAGGATTCTAAGTTTGACTATCTACTTCATTCTCGAGAGCTAAAGATGCAGAGCCACGATATGAAGGCTCCAAAGCAAGTAGAGTGCTGAGTAGGCCTAGAGAAGATGAGGGCAAATGCTTAAACAACTCTCCGAGACTAGGTCGATAGGACTGTGGAGGTCTGAAAGTTGGTGCCAGCTTGAGTTTTCTCCAATATTCTTCAGATGGTGTACCACATAACTTGAAAATTTTGTGGAGTTGTTCAACCTGACTCAACACAAGAATTCATTTTTAAAACAAACCTTGAAACTTTAGTTTTATCAGACATCAACACAGTTCAACATGGTTTAACTTATAATGAATCCTTCCAACGGAAATCCAGAAAGATGGTAACTTCACCTCTGTTCGACCTGGAAGAATCGGCCTTCCCGTGAACATTTCTGCAAAGAGGCATCCAGCACTCCATAGATCAATGCCAACTCCATAATCTGTAGCACCTAACAATAGCTCCGGAGCTCGATACCTGTTAAGAATATAATTAAAAGATCCTAAAACATACCATGATCTATCAACTTAAATTCTTAGGTTTACTATCTAACTTAGTATCAACCAAATTTGATGTCCGTAAGTTGATCACCGTGAATCAAATTAATCTCTAGATCCACTAACGAGATGTGTTAAGAATATACATGAAAAAGAATGAATATGATAAAACCCAAATGTAATGAAATGTAAAAGCTAACAGAATTACAATACAACTCCTCTTCAAGTATTCAAGGTATTTGGAACAACCCTTTGTTGAGATGCTATGCAAGCCATCACTCAATAATTACCTTCCTTCCTCCTTCCCCACCCTCTCAATTTGTAATAAAAAAACATAACTAACTCCCTAGCTAATTACTAATATATCCTTAATAACATTACTATCATAATATATTCTAACCTATCAACTTAAGTTTTTGAGTTTAAGGGTGATCCAACAATACCAAAGAGTCACAACACGATTAGTAAGATGCCTCTTTGGACTGAAGAAAATGGCAAGCCCAAAATCGGCAATCTTCAGCATCCCATTTTTGTCGATTAACAGGTTTGATCCTTTGATATCGCGATGTAGTATCCCCTTATCATGGCAATGCTTCAAACCAGAGAGTAGCTGATGCATATAGCATTTGACCTGCAACAAGAATTAATACAACCGAACTAATAAGCAGTGGGAAACTTTGCATCGAAAACCCCCTGAACATCATCATGTAGTGAAGAATATAACCTGAGGCTCCGTAAGCCATACATCAGGGTGGGAAATAACTCGAGCCAAATCAGTCTGCATAAAATCAAAAACAAGATAAAGACTGAATTGCATTCTTGAGGTAGCCAATCCTTCAAGTTTGACAATGTTGGGGTGATCCAGTTTCAGCAGTATCATAATTTCTCTTGCCATGAACTTCACACTCTCAGGTTCTGTTGTATCAAAACGGACCTTCTTAAGGGCAACAATCTTTCCACTTTCCCTATCTCGAGCTTTGTACACATTGCTGTAACTTCCTTGGCCTACCTATTACATAAACATTCCAAAAATATCATAAATATTCATCAAGTTATAAAGGTCTTAAAGTTTAAATTTCAAAGCTTCTCTCATATCTCCCAATCGCAACGTCTTCACCTCATGAATATTAACATTACGAAACTTAATGCAAATACCACCATTGAATCATAGTAGCCATCATAATTCATAATTGCTCGTGCTTTCAACTTTGACAATTACCCCCTCAAACTTATGAGTCTGTAGCATATATTCTATTGTCATAAATCCAGACTTACGAAGACTTCCTACAACTAAATCCTAAATCACCCTCAAACATGTGGTTTTGTTGCAATGATACTCTTAAACTTATGAAGTTGTTGTTGCGATTAAACCCAACCACTAGGAGGTATAATCATAGAAAAAGAATTTCTTAAATTGAAAGTTGTGGGTGCGATTGGCAAGGTATCATTGGTGAAATTACCCTTTAACATTGGCATTCAGATCTAGTAACATTTCAGCAGAAGAAAAAACCTTATCAAGCTTTGTCATAAAAATTCATCCAATCAAAAATTCCATCTTAAATGCAAAACCCACCCCCAAATTATAGGGGACATCACATTCCCACTTCCAAACTTTTAATTCGAGCCATTACCTTACCTAAACACAGGAAGGCATTGCAATTAAACCCCATGGTTATAACTACAATAATTGCAACTTGAATTTTAAAAAAATGCAAACCACTCCCAACATAAAATAATCAATAGATCCCGATTACCAAATCACTCCTGACCCTAGGGTCAATGTAATTACATCCTCAAACTTACAAAATCGTTACAATTAAACCCAACTACTGAGCAAGTTCGAACAGAGAATCTAATTTCAAGGAAGACAATTGTAGCAATCCAACGATCAAAAGCAAATAAACACTAAATTTTGAGAATGAATAAATAAAAGCAACCTTATCAAGCTTGTCATAGGCCTCCACACTCTTGGGTACCAAGCCAGCCAACACATGTTTAGGAATATTGCTAGTAAGCCATTTGGGCCACCCATCTACTAGTTCACTCTTCTCTGAACCAAATTGGTCATTCCCGCCGCCGCCATCACCGCCATGAGGCTTCTCTGCTTCAGACGACTCCCTGCTGACATATCTCCTTTTCCCCGTCGACCTCCGATGAGCGATAAAACCTTCAATCCCAGCATACCCATTTTCCAATTTCAGCTTCTCAACTCCCCCAGAAGGCGAATTCACCGAATGCTTCGTTTGTGCACAGCCCATGGATTAGAGAGTGGAATTTAGGGATTGGAATTTGGAGATTTTGCAGAGGAAAGGGAAAAGGGGATGATGAGAAGGATTTGGAGTGAGAGATATGGATGGGGAAAAGGAGACGAGATTGGCCGGCCATGGCCGGCACTTTTAGAATCATAGAATGAAAGAGAGAGAGAGAAATTTGAAGGGGGTTTTCCTTAGATTTCTCCGCTCAATGAGTGAAGGGGAACATTGGGAACAACTTTTGTTATTGATAATTTAGAGAGGGAATCGAAAGCTGAAATTGCCGAGCTGGGATTTGAGAGAGAGGGAATTGGGAGAACAGAAAAACGAATGATGAAAAATCGAGTGGTAATGATGGCGAATGCTGTTGAAAATGGACCCATTCATGAATCGGATTTTGGCGTGTCGTTGTGAGGAGGATGATGATGACGACGACGACGACGATGGGTTTTCTGTAGTTTAACTTGAAAATTGAAATCGAAGCGGGAGAAGCCATTTGGAAAAGAGGTCTATTATTGCGGTAATCCCTATAACTAACATATGTCAAAGGTTAAGATTCGAAAAAGTACATTTTTGTCCTTTGCTCTAGTTTTTATTTTGTCTCTAAATTTTAAAATATTCGAGATTAAGTTCAGGTTTTGAGTTTGGTTTCAATTTAGTCCTTAAATTTTAAAATACTGTAATTTTACCTTTGAGATTTGAATTTTGTTTGAATTTGACCTTTAGATTTCAAAATTTTACATTTTTTTACCTTAATTTTTCATTAAATATTCATTTTCAATCATTTGCATCTATGTTGTTTAACTAATTTTAAATAATTATGAAACAAAATTTTGGATTTAATTTTAAAGGTGATGAAAAATAATGAAACTTGATTAATTATAACTTTTAATTCTTTTAAATTTATTAAGATACCTTAACAATAAAGACGAAAAATGAATATTGAATAAAAAAAATCAAGGTTAAAAGTATAAATCTTGAAACCTAAGGACCAAATTGAAACAAAACTCAAATGTTAAGGGTAAAATTGTAACATTTTGAAATCTAAGGACTAAATTGAAACCAAACTCAAAACCTAAAGACTAAATGTACAACATTTTAAAGACTAAGGACCAAATAGAAACTAGACTCAAAACCTATGGACCAAAAAGGTTTTTTTTTTTTTTTCCTTAAGATTTTACAAAAGATATCGATAGAAATATCTCGGAAAATTTTCAAAATTAAATAACTCCTTCAAGTTTCAACATTTGAAAACTAGCATCGTTTTTAAAATCTCATTCATATAGTTTTTGTCAGGCCATCTTGGTAAAGATTGATACCGAGATTGAAGTGCGATATTACAACTTAAACTTTTGGATCCATGTAAAAATACAGAATTACCGCGATGTCAGAACTAAAATGTTCCCTTCGTCTTCAATGAACAATTTCTATTTTCCTTTACAACTTTTTCATCAAGCATTTTTCCATACAATCCCCAAGTTTCATTACATTCGTTCATCTTCATTTGTACTTGCTAAAGGATATTTATTGAGGTATTTCGTAATTCTTTTTATTGTTGGTTAGGTTAAAAGTTGAATTTTTAAGTTGGCTAGGGTTTAGAAATTTCAAAAAAACCTGCAAAATCCATTGCATTTTGTATGGTTATTACTTCGTGTTTATGTTGATTTATTATGGGAAATAAGTGTGATCTTGCCCGAAAGCAGGTTCATTCTCCCTCACATTGGATGAATATGGCTCGACATGCATTTAGTCACACCCCGCTCCAGATTATCCTCTTAACCTCGATGGAGTTATGACTGTAGTAGTTACCAACCCTTTTGCTGGCACTTACTGCCTAACTAACTTGTTTAATTTGCTTCGAATCTTGACTACGTACATTTCATTAACATACTGAACAAATTAACCCAGAACTTAGCACATTAACATTGCAGGGTTTCATAACATTGTTCATACATGTATATTACAACTTAATGAGCCCAACATAGAACACTAGTCCCTATATGACAGACACATGTGTACTAACAAATACAGAGTCCTCAATTAAGCTTCCTTCAACCTGAGTCCTTGAGTGGCAGAGCAGCAGCAAAGATGTCTTCTGGGAACTGACTGCTACCTGAGAGAAAAAAACATTTAAAAACATGAGCTAAAAGCCCAGTGAGTGACTAGCTTTTAGAACATAACTTTCAAACATAAATCTGATAGTAAAACTGAAAGCTTTAACTGTAAACATAAACTTGGCAACTATTATTCATGTAATTGTTAACATAACATGGCACCATTTTATGCTTGGCTGAACTATGCCTTAGTTTAGAGTGGCCCTCTTGCTCACTGTTTACCATGCTTAACTGCATTACTACTTAATTGGGAAGAAACCCCTTTTGTTCAACTTCCTAAAAACATAATTTGCATCCTCACTTGAGAGAGAGCCTTTTCCCAATCCCTCAACGACAATCCATAGTTGGTATGGAGTAATCTCAACACTACCAATAACAACTTTCCTTACGTGCACATGGTCTAGTTAAGTATCTTCATACCTTAGGTACTACCGCTCAGATACCGTCTTTGTGTCCTTCAGTATCGAGCTACTCGGATACCTTCTCTATGTCCTTCAGTATCGAGCTATCCAAATCTAAGACTGAGCTTCAATACCTTCTCATCTAGTCCTTCAGTACTGAGCTACTCAAGTTGAACTTGCATATTCTTATCTCTTATTGACTTAGTTGCCCTAAAGCATTCTGTACTAACGCATCCTCATGATCATTGAAAAGCATAGTATAAACATAACATTAATGAGAGATGCGTTACTTGGAGACTATTTAAGAATAATTGTCATAAATAGCTTTCAGTAAACATGTATTGCTAGATATTCATAAAGTATTAGCAATTTACTTAAAACATTTAAAGCATTTAAAGTCACTCACTTTCTTTGACAATCCTCTTCCTGTACTTCTTCTTTTGATATCGAAACTTTCAATGCTAAGCTCACTCTGCATTGAACACTTAGCCAAATTCTTAGGCCTTAACTTGACTAGGCAGCAACTTCTTCACCATGCGTCTATGGCTTGCGTCCATGCCTTACCTTAAGCGTTCAAGCCTCTTATGCGGTCAAGCTTTCAGCTTACGCCTACTGCCCATCACATAGCAATCTTTATGCCAATCGTTTAGCTCATGAGCCTGTCATGTGGCACATCAACGCATGCCCCATGCATTCGTCTAGTTGTAGCCACAAACTCCAACGCAGCCTTACGCCTAACACCATGTATGCCTACCTGCATGGTCCAATGCCCACACAGCACTTGCGCTTATGGTTTTAATATGTGTTGCATGGTCTAACGCTTTTCAATGTGTCCTTGCACCAACTCAGCCTTCAACGCGCACGCTCATCATCATCATCAGGCCCTTCAAGCTGCTTGCTTGTTCAACCCAAGCAGATGCCTACTTGTTCAAGATTTCAGATTCAACTTACAATTTTAATAACTAATTTTCCAAGCCTTTTCTCAAGAAATTTCCTTCTACGAGCATTCTCTAAAATACCTTAAAATTTCAGCTCAGAATTTCTCGTGGTTGGGTTGGAATCCTCAAATCACCAAGACTGGCCCAAGCTTCCTCAAGAGTTCGACCTTCAGCTAGATTCTTCACCCTCCAGCTCGATTCCTCTAGAATTTCCTTCTAGCAATTCAACCTCAACAACTAGACACACTCAGGGTTTGAATGGCTCTAGAATTACTCCATTTGCATGAGTGAATTTCTCAAACCCTCTCTTTGAAGTCAAGCTTTCCTTTTTAAACTAGAAGCTGCATGATCACTCTTTAATATCAAGTTGCCACCTTATACTTAAAGGGATAACAACAAACCTGAGCATGACAGTTGGCTTAGCTAATCAATCACTAAGCTGATCCTTTCCTCTTGGTTATCAATGTAAGGGTCAGCTTCTAAGCCAACGCTTGCAACCACATGGCCGCATGCCTCCTTCACACAATGCATCACCCAACTTGGCCAACGCATAGCTCACTTAGAGGCTATCGCATCCCTTCTTTGGTCACATACTCCTAAGCCAACGCATGTCCTAGCCCACGCATAGCTTAGTTTCCTCGCTTCATCGAATAACTTTAGCATGCATCGAGTTCAACGCCTTGCGCTCAACGTCGCACACTAGCCAGCGCGCACGCGCAGCCTCAACGCTTAGCCTTGCATTCTTCGTCTCGCCCTGCGCATATCACATACCCCATCGTCTAGCGCCCAACACCTATCGTCTAGCATCTATCGTGCAACTCATCATTCAGTGATCTCTTGTTGATGCTCATCACCTAACGATCTCATTCTCGCTCATCGTGTAGCACTGACGCCTATCGTCTAACGCGTCACGCTCTATATAATCACCCTCGCACAACCGAGCACTTTCTCGCTTGCGCTTGGCCTACTTATTGCACGATAGTTCCTCCTTGCTACACAACCGCACAAGCCTCAGTGCATCCTTGTACACGTGCGCTATGCTCAGTGCCCGGCCTTGTGCCAACGCCCAGCCTACCTTTCTCGCAAGCTCACTAACCTCGTAAGCCCCTTGACTGCCGCAAGCCTTGTGCATCATGCAAGATCCTTAAACTCATGCATTCATCCTTAGTTCCAACGCATAGTTCATCCTTTTCTTCAACACTTAGCCTCACATAACCTCCACAAGTCTTGGTTCCTACACACACAACCTCATGCATCCATACTTCTCAATCAACGCATGCCTACTCTTGGCTTCCATACTTAGCCAATTTTCCTCCATCTTCCTACTTTCTTTACTTCCTTTCACAACTTTACTTTAACATATCCTTAGTCTTTACTTAGCATGCCTGTTACTCACTTATGTAGGAAAATGGAGTACGGGATTTACAATCTTCCCTAAGATTTGTATATAGCTTGAAGGTTTTAGGGCATTCATAATTCATCTCAGGCCAACGTGCCCAATATGAGAACCAAGACAAAAAAACAGAATGCCCTAAAAATCTCAAGCTCGAGACGTACAAACTCGAGATTCACACTTACGCTCCAATCTCATATCTCAATCTCATCAAGGATCTATACCAAGATTGAAAGTAGTTAATTTTGTATGGTTTTAATTTTTTGTGTTGTTTGTTTGTTCTTTGTTTTATTGATGGCATTGGTACCAAAAATCTGCACCTTTGATTATTTTCTGGCTAATCTAATTGATTGTTCCCATCTGGGGTACCAACATTAAGAGTAAGTTAGTGTCTAGACAATTATATATGTTTAGGCAAACTTGTTTTGGTCATTTTTTTTTCCAACTGAAACTAGTTTTTAATGAGCCTTTGTCCCATTATATTCTTCTAAGAGAGGTTGCGGAGACTAGGGAAGACACTATTAGCTTTAAGTTATTGGGGAGGAAGATGTTTTTTTGGGTGGGAGCAGTTTGATCTAGTGACAAGGTTGAGATATAGCTATAGGTGTGTGGTTTAGGCTGATTCACATAGAGCACATATGCTTAGGAAGTTGTACTTAAATGATAGGACTAAGATGTCTGTGATTGAGTTGGATAAGCTATTTCCACAATATGAGTTTGAGAGTTGAGAACATTGTTAAGATAACTATATTATATTTCCTTGAGCTCACTTTGATGAGGAGGGAAAAGAAGCAACACATGGGCTGAACCATGTTGGATTTCATTGACAATTGGGATAACTTCTGTAGTTACTACTAAAACAATATGGTTTTTCATAATACCTTGAGTAGCTTACAGAGTACACTTAGAGGGATAGTCGCACTCTACAATTTCTTCAATAAATTTGAACAATTCAAATTAATCAAAAATTAATTCTCAATGATCCCTGTTGAGCTACATAAGGGACCTTATGAACCTATAGATTAAAGCTCCAATGGTATTTCAATAATTAATTAAACTTCTTTAATTAAATTATTCAACATCTATCAACTTCCGATCACTCCACTAAAAATCGGCAGCTGCACTATTCGAACTATAGTATTTCTGTGTCCATTGGATATAACCAGTCAACAGTGCGATGACCCTTCACAAATTGTTCGTAAATACGGTTGAGTCAAAATTACCATTTTGCCCCTGTAGTTACATCTAACTTCTTAAGTACCACTGTTCCCTCTAATGAGCAATAAGTCATAGTCCAACTATGACCAAGTCTCTTTCGGGCCAAGAGAGGGTGTGGCCACATTGTTCAAGCCCTGGAATCAGTCCTTAAGGGAGCAATTTATCTACTTATCCCGATATTAAGGAAGGAATGAATTCCGTCTTGTGTAGCTCTATTCCCAGCTCCCCAATCAGACGAATCTTCAAAATGGTAGGCATATTGAGTCGACGATCTGGCCACTCTCACCCATGCAAATCAAAGGACTGCCTTCATAGGCAAGAGTTCACAACTCACTCAAAATTCAGGTTATGTCACCTATGGCCATCTTGGTGAAATGTAAGTCTCTACTATTAGTGGTGTTATATAATGAGACTATTCATTATGTGGTCCGATCTTATACAAACTCTTTGTTTAGGATACCTCCGCCCACATGTCTCCACATGAATGATCAAGATCAGATCATTTATAGCACTTTACAACAGTTGTAGCATTTACAAAGAAAACCGTATCCGTAATATCACCAGGATAAGGTACTAGCCTTATCCAACTACTACAGACCATTTAATAGTTGTAGCATTTAATCAAGATGTATGTCTCTACATGCATATTTAAATCCCATAAAATACCTAGGATCTTTGTTTATTAAATTGAGTGAATGCTCATAAAATAAAAATTATTTTAATAATAACAATTTGTTTATACAAAATTTACAAACTTTGAGAATACAAGAAAGATTTAGGACACCAATCCCAACATGGACAACATAAAACATGCGAGCCAGCACTTACACCACCTCGTTGATCGTTTGGATCACATAGAATCCTCTATCACAGCTGAGCTGAAATCAAACAAGTGTTGAGGTTGATGCCTTAAATCTCGTAGAGTCCTATAGTTTGTAAATGATTTGAACAAACTCATTGTTTATTTAATAAAATATATGATATTTTATTCCATATTATAGTTGCATTAACCACAAACCAATAAACTAACATCCAATGTTATCTTATCGTTTAAACATATATGTAGAGACATACGGGTGGATCATATTTAATTGATAACCTAAATGGTCTATAGTAGATGGATAAGGCTGAGTACCTTATCCTGGTGGCACTATGAGTATGACCCGCTTTGTATGTATTACAATTTTTGTAAAGTGCTACAAATGATTTCATCCTGATCATTCATGTATAAACATATGAGCAAAGATATTCTATATAAAGGAGTTTGTATAAGACCGGACCATGAAATCTTTAGTCTCATTATATAATGGCGTTCATAATTGAGACTATAACATGACTTAAATCCTGAGTGAGTTGTGAACCTGTCTATGAGGATGGTCCTTTTATTTGTATGAGTGAGAGTGGCAAGATCACCGACTCAATAAGCCTACCATTTTGGGGATTCGCCTGATTGGGGAGTTGGGAACACAACTACACAAGAAGGAATTCACTCCTTCCCCGAAGTCGGGGTAAGTAGATAAATTGCTCTCTTAAGGACTGATTCCGGGACTTGAATAATATAGCACCACACCCTCTCCTGGCCTTAGAGGGTTTTAGTCATAGTTGGACTATGATCTATTATTCATTAGAGGGATCAGTGGTACTTAAGAAGTTAGATGTAACTATAGGGGTAAAACTGTAATTTTGGCCCAACTATACTTACAAGCAATTTGTGAAGGATTATCGTACTATTGATTAGTTATATCCAATGAACACAGAAATATATCTATGGTGAGAAGAGTGTAGTTGTCGATCTTTAGTGGAGGGCCCGACAGTTAATAGTTAGTGAATAATTTAACTAACGAGTTTGATTAATTATTCATGTACCATTGGAGCTTCAAACTACAAGTCCATGAGGTCTCCTTGGTAGCTCAATAGGATTAAATGAGAATCAATTTTTAGATTAATTTGAATTGTTCAAATTAATTGAGGGATTTCATTATATATGATATAATTATTATAATGTATTTGATACATTATAGCATTTGAGAGAGGAAATAAATATTTGAATAAGATTCAAATATTAGTTATATGAATTGGATTCATAATTGTTAAATTTAATATAAATGTGATTTATATTAAATGTCATATGAGAGAAAAAATAAACTATAGATTATATTGTATATGATATAATATTAAAACTATAAGTTATAAGTTATATATATAACATATGGTTTAATACATATATATTATGATATGTTAGTTATCATATTTATATATTAAATATTTTTTTATAAATTAATTTTATTATTTTATTTATTAAAATTAATTTATTTGAATTAGGGAGGGAATTACAACTCCCTCCCCTCTTTTTTCTCTCCACCCACGTAAGTGGGTGGTTTTATGATTTTTGGCTTTCGAAAGGAGATAGTCTCCTTTTTCACTGTGTGAGAGACAGAAATGTTCTGATAGAGAGTTGTTGTTAGAGACAATCACAATTCCTCTTCCTTCTCTCTTCTCTGAATTCATTCCCTCATTCCAAAATAGCCAGAACCTACCACTCTTGAATTCTCTACCTAAGAGTACCAAGGTTGCCATCGTGGTATTGCCTATTTCGGGTTCAAGAGATTCTTAAAGATCTATCTTCAAAGGTAAGGGTTTTTAAAATCTTATTTTTAAACATGTTGTAATTTAAGTAAATGCATAATTTGTTCTTTCTTTTATGTAAAAAAATCTTTCTATGAAAAATGGGAATTGGGACGATCCTACTTTCGCTCAAGGTTCTCTTCAATGAGATCCTTCAATATGTATCAGAGTCAGGCTATTGGTTTAGTGATCCCAAATTCCATTTCTTATTGAAGTAATTTCTACAGTACTGGTGGGTTTTTCTTTTAATTTTTGCATTCTGTTTATGATTCATGTGATCAATGGTTTTGTGATGAATGTGGCTTTGTTGATGGATGTTTCAGGATAGGATACTTAGGTTTAAGGCTTTATTATTTTACAAATTTGGTTTGTAGAGGCCCTTGTTTTGGGCATATTTATGCAATAAATTATGTAGTTAAAGTTTTAAGTCGCTCGTGTTCTTCCTAGTGAGCTTCAAAAAGGAAATTCAAAGCAATGCTACGATGAGGAAGAAAGCAGTTCTACAAGATCTTGTAGCTTTTTGCTACATGATCATGTAGCTTATGCTACAAGATCGTGTGGTTTTTGCTACTCGATCATGCAGATTTTGCTATAAGATCATGCAGCAAGTTAGTTCAGCTTTTACAACAATATTTGCTACACGATCACTACAAAGAGTTCCATGGTAGGCGGTTCGTTTCAAACAATTCAAGGTTTGGTTCACTTGTTTCGAACCTGATGGCTCTTATTCTTGTAATAATTAACCTTTAAGTTCCTATTAAGTGTCCAATCCTGGTCCATTAACTGTTAGTTTTTTAAATATATATATGATATATGTTTTTTCTTATATGTCATATAGTTTTAAAACCCACCATAGGTTATGCATTTATATTCATGCATCATTTTATACTATAAGTGTTATAATATATATATATATATATGCATGATTTATATTATATAGCATGCACATGCACCATATAGTACAAAATTTTTATAGTATATGTATGCATGCATTTATAGTATATTCATGTATCATTTATATTATAATTGTTATAATATATGGTTGAATGAATGTATGGAAGTATGCTATAGTATGATTCATTATCTAGTTATATAATTTTTATATATGTTAGTAATGAATGGAGATTGCATGAAGCATGCCACTACCTTAGGTTCATTTATAAATGTTATGATTAACTAAAGTATGTCAAGCATACAATGAATATTTTAATTGTTTCATTTAGTTATAATCCTTATAACTAAATGAAATTAGAATTAAAATCAATAATTAAGAGTTGCATCCAAACCTTAGGTTATAATCATTTTTTAAAATTGTTTTAAAACATGATTGAGACAGACCTAAGATCACATCTCTAATGAGATTAGAAATCTTGGTTTAATCTTTTAATCGGTTTAATAGGATTAAATTAATTCTTAATAAAAGATTAAATATGTAACAACTGTATCTATAAGGGATCTTTTGTCTAAGGCGGGTTCTGTCTAGGCAAGGATACTTAAGTTGACAGAAATGTCACACCCCTGGGAACCTATCTAGAAAGATGAATTAGATAAATTTGTTACATGCATGCAAGTTTGATTAAAGTCTATTAAAGAGTTTAATGAGACTTCAATCAAAATTGTTTAATCATCAAAGACAATTGTTGTTTAGCAAATTAAACGTTCACTTAGTTAATATCAGTAGTCGAGTTTTTCTTAAGTTAATTAACCCTAGGTAAAACACTCAATGGGAGGAAAATGGGGCATATGATACTTCATATCCTCTACGTGTTTCTCCTTGTAAATTCACACCATGAGATCTACACTCGACCTCGAGGAACCTTGGGTGTCCCCCTACGGGTGGCATTTGGGTAAGTCAATAACAAGGTGAATGGATAGAGTGTTTATAGTAAGTGAGAGTGGGACGTGTGAAGCACATCCCTCAGTCTCTCTCAATAGGTTAAATAAAGTTTTCATTCATCGTCTCGTGGCATCGTGGGTATCCCCCTAAAGGATGGTAATATTACATGACACTTTATTCAATCTCCAGAAATGGATAGGGTTTCTTTAGTTTCATGTCCCAATCGGTTTTTACCTACGGTTGGCTCATTAGGGCAGAACTCTATAACCTAAAATGAGGGGTTATACTTACAAGAATTGTTAAGCAAGTTAACAGATTCTGGACTGAACAATGGTGACTGTAGTCACAGTAACAAAGTGTTGTTTCTGTCTAATGGTTGAGAATGTCTCATTTCAGTGAAAGGATACTTGAACACCCTATGGTAACTTTTGTCCTACCTCACTGAAACATCATTGCAGAATTAGATGTCACATAAGGTACATTAAAATTTTGCTAAAACTAATTGTTGTTTGAGTGTTTTAATGCAAAGTAAATTAATTGTAAATAGTTTGTTCCTTTTCAGCAATTATTTTATTATGGCTACCACTACATTAAACTTGCTCGGCGCTGATAAATTAATGGGAGAAAATTATACTAGTTGGAAAAACACAATCAACATAATACTAATCATCGATTATCTATGTTTTGTTTTCATGGAGGATTGTCCTCCTATTCCAACTCCCAATGCCCCTCGAAACGTTCGGAATGCTTACGAGCATTGGACATGGGCAAACGATAAGGCCCAAGCGTATATCTTGGAAAGTTTTAACAAAGTCTTGGCCAAAAAGCATGAGCCCATGCTCACAACTCATGATATCATGGAGCTCCTAAGGGGAATGTTCGGACAACCGTCCGCATAGCTCTGGCATGACATTCTGAAACACATCTTCAATGCCCATATGTAAAAAGAGACATCTGTTTGAGAACTTGTTCTCAACATGATGGTTCACTTTAACGTGGCAGAGATGAATGGGTCAAGCATCGATGAAGTCAGTCAGGTTAGCTTTATTTTGGAATCTTTACCTGAAAGTTTTCTCCACTTTCGTAGCAATACTGTTTTGAACAAGATTGACTACAACCTGACCACTCTTCTCAATGAGTTATAGACCTTCAAATCCTTGATGAAAAGTAAGGAACAGAATGGTGAAGAAAATGTTGCTTCATCTTCTAAGAAGTTCCATAGAGGTTCGACCTCTGGGACTAAGTCTATATCTTCTTCCTTTGGCCTCAAAAAGTGAAAAAAGAAGAAAGGTGGAAAGGGGAAAGCTAACCCTGTAGTTTCTACTCAAAGGGGCAGAAGACCGATCAAGGCTACAAAGGGAAACTGTTTTCATTGCAACCAAGATGGGCATTGGAAGAGGAACTACCCTAAATACTTGGCAGAAAAGAAGAAGGCCAAGCAAGGTAAATATGATTTACTTGTATTGGAAACTTGCTTAGTGAAGAATGATGATTCTGCCTGGATTATAGATTCTGAGGCCACTAGCCACGTTTATTCATCATTTCAAGGAATAGTTCCTGGCGGCTACTAAATACTGGTGAGATGACGATGCAAGTTGGAACTTAGCACGTCCTTTCGGCTGTGGCGGTGGGAGGTCTCCAGTTGACTTTACAAAACAAATTTCTTATTTTAGAAAATGTATATGTAGTTCCTGATTTAAGAAGAAACCTTGTTTCTGTGAAGTGTTTGATTGAACAATCTTATACTATTAACTTTCTTTTAAATAAAGTGTTTATTTCTAAAAATGGTGTTTATATTTATTCTACAAAACTGGAAAACATTTTTTATCTGCTAAGACCACCAACAACTAATGCCCTCCATAACACAGAAATATTTAAGACTGCAGTAACTCAACATAAAAGGCTTAAAATTTCTCCTAATGAAAATGCCCAACTTTGGCATCTAAGATTAGGACACATCGATCTCAATAGGATTGAGAAATTGGTAAAGAATGGACTTCTAAGTGAGTTAGAAGAAAATTCTTTACCTGTGTGTGAGTCTTGCCTTGAAGGCAAAATGACTAAAAGACCTTTTATTAGAAAGGGTCACATGGCCAAAGAACCTCTAGAGCTAATATATTCATACCTCTATAGTCCAATGAATGTCAAAGAAAGGGGAGGTTATGAATATTTCATCACCTTTACTGATGATTATTCAAGATATGGGTACGTTTATTTAATGCAACATAAGTTGTTCAAAGAATTCAAGGCTAAAGTTGAAAATGCATTAAACAGAACGGTTAAAACATTTTGATCTGATCGAGGTGGAAAGTTTATGGATTTAACATTCCAGAACTATTTGATAGAACATGGAATAGCATCCCAACTCTTAGCACCTGGTACACCTGAGCAGAATGGTGTATCAAAAAGGAGAAATTGAACCCTGTTGGATATGGTTCGGTCAATAATGAGTTACGCTTCCTTATCTGACTCGTTTGGGGTTATGCAGTAGAGATTGCAGCGTACATTCTAAACTGTGTTCCATCCAAGAGTGTTGCTAGAACATATTTGGAATTATAGAATGGTCATAAAGCTAGTTTACGCCATTTCAGAATTTGTAGTTGCCCAACATACATGCTTAAGGCTAATCCTAAGAAATTGGAACCACATTCAAAGTTGTGCCTATTTGTAGGCTACCCCAAAAGAACGAGAGGTGGTTACTTCTTCAATCTTAAAGAAAAAAAGTGTTTGTATCAACAAATGCTACTTTTCTTGAAGAAGACCACATAAGGGAGCACAAGCCCTGAAGTAAGATTGTGTTAAATGAAATTTCCATAAAAACTACTAAATCTTCAATAAGAGTTGTTGAAGAATCTAGTACCTCAATAAGAGTTGTTGAAGTAGGATCATTTAGTAGGTAAAATCTACCACAAGTGTTGAGAGAACCTCGACGTAGTGGGAGGGTTGAGAACCCACCTATTCGCTATATGGGTTTAACAGAAATCCTGGCTATGGTAGCTGATGGTGAAGTTGAGGATTCTTTGTCTTACAAGAAGGCAATGGAGGATATTGACAAAGATGAATGGATCAAAATGATGGATCTTGAAATGGAGTCTATGTACTTCAATTTTGTATGAGATATTGTAGATAAACCTGATGGGTTAAACCTATAGATTATAAATGGATCTACAAAAGGAAACGGGGTGCTGATAGGAAGGTGGAAATCTTAAACGCTAGATTAGTGGCAAAGGGTTATACCCAGGTTGAGGGAGTTGACTATTAGGAGACTTTCTCACATGTTGTCATGCTAAAATCTATAAGAATACTCCTGTCCATTGCCTCATATTATGACTATGAGATTTGGTAAATGGACGTCAAGTTTTCCTTTCTGAATGGCAATCTTGAAGATACCATTTACATTAACAGCCCGAGGGATTCATAACCCAAGGTCAAGAGCAAAAACGTTGCAAGCTTAATCGGTCCACTTATGGATTGAAGCAAGCTTTTTGATCTTGGACCATAAGGTTTGATACTGCGATCAAGTCTTATGGCTTTGATCAAAACGTTGATGAGCCATGTGTATACAAGAAGATCATCAACAGTTCAATAGTTTTTATAGTATTATATGTTGATGATTTCCTATTCATTGAGAATGATGTAGGTTTACTGACTGAGGTTTGGCTAGCGACCCAATTCTAAATGAAAGATTTGGGAGAGGCTCAGTTTGTTTTGGATATTCAGATCTTTAGAGATCCAAAGAACAAAATGCTAACTCTATCTCAAGCGTCATATATTGACAAGATGTTTGTCAAATATTCAATGTAGAGCTTCAAAAGGGGCTTATTGCCTTTTAGACATGGAGTTACATTGTCTAAGGAATGGTGTCCTAAGACACCTCAAGAGGTTGAGGAAATGAGACGAATCCTCTATGCATCTACTGTGCGTAGCCTGATGTATGCTATATTATGTACTAGACCTGACATCTGCTATGCAGTGAGAATAGTAAGTAGATATCAATCTAATCTAAAATTAGATCACTGGACCACCGTTAAAAACACCCTCAAGTATCTACGGAGAACGATAAACTACATGCTAGTGTATGGTTCTAAGGATTTGATTCCTACGGGATACACAGACTCTGATTTTCAAACTGATAAGGATTCTAGAAAATCCACATCAGGATCAGTGTTCACTTTTAATGGAGAAGCAGTAGTCCGGAGAAGCACCAAGTAACGGTGCATCGCTGACTCCACCATGGAGGCTGAGTATGTAGCGACTTGTGAAGTTGCTAAAAAAGTTGTTTTGCTCAGGAAACTCTTGACTGATCTGAAAGTCATTCCAGGCATGTCAAAGCCCAACACACTTTATTGTGATAATAGTAGTGTTGTGGCTAATTCCCAAGAGTCTAGGAGTCACAAGCGTGGGAAGCATATAGAGCGGAAGTATCGTCTCATCCAAGAGATTGTGCAGCAAGGGGACGTAATCGTCACGCAGATAGCTTCAGAGTACAATGTTGCTGATCCATTTACAAAGGCCCTCACGACTAAGGTATTTGAGGGTCACCTACAGAGTATGGGTTTATGGGACAGGCCACATCTAGACTAGGGCAAGTGGGAGATTTGTGCTGGGCACGTGTTATGCCCTAGTTTATTATTTGTGTACTTTGTATTTTAACTATATTGTACACCCCTTTAGCTTTAGATTAAGTGGGAGATTGTTGAGATTGATGCTCTAAATATCGTAGGGTCCTATAGTTTGTAAATGATTTGAACAAACTCATTGTTTATTTAATAAAATATATGATATTTTATTCCATATTTTAGTTGCATTAACCACAAACCAATAAACTAACATCCAAGATTATCTTGTAGCTTAAACATGTATGTAGAGACATACGAGTGGATCATGTTTAAGTGATAACCTAAATGGTTTGTAGTATTGGTACCTTATCCTTGTGACACTACGAGTATGGCTCTCTTTGTAGGTGTTACAATTGTTGTAAAGTGCTACAAATGACCTGATACTGATAATTCATATATAAACATGTGAGTGGAGATACTCTACACAAAGGAGTTTATTTAAGACTTGACCACAAAATGCTTAGTCTCATTATATAACGTCGTTCATAATAGAGACTACATTTCACCAGGATGACCATAGGTAACATGACCTGAATCCTAAGTGAGTTGTGAACTCCTGCCCATGAGAGCGGTCTTTGATTTATATGGGTGAGAGTGACAAAATCGCCGACTCAATAAGTCTACCATTTTGGAGATTCGTCTGATTGTGGAGCTGGGAACATAGCTACACAAGAAGGAATTCACTCCTTCCCCGAAGTCGGGGTAAGTAGATAAATTGCTCTCTTAAATGCTGATTCCGAGGCTTGAACAATGTGGTGCCACACCCTCTCCTGGTTCGAGAGGGGTTTAGTCATAGTTGGACTATGATTTATTGTTCATTGGAGGGATTAGTGGTACTTAAGGAGTTAGATGTATCTACAGGGGCAAAACAGTAATTTTGGTCCAACTATACTTACGAGCAATTTGTGAAAGGTCATCGTATTGTTGATTGGTTATATCCAATGGGTACAGAAATATATCTATGGTGTGAAAAGTACAACTGGCGGTCTTAAGTAGAGTGCCCGACAGTTAAAGGATAGTGAATAATTTAATTAAAGAGTTTGATTAATTACTCATGTACCGTTAGAGTTTCAAACTACAGGTCCATGAGGTCCCTTTGGTAGCTCAATAGGATTAAATAAGAATCAATTTTTGGATTAATTTGAATTGTTCAGAATAATTGAGGGATTTAATTATATATGATATAATTAAGTTATTTTAATTATATATGGTATAATTATTATATGTATTGGATACATTATAGCATTTGAGAGAGGAAATAAATATTTGAATAAGATTCAAATATTAATTATATGAAATGGATTCATAATTGTTAAATTTAATATAAAAGTGATTTATATTAAATGTCATATGAGAGAGAAAAGAAACTATTGGTTATACTGTATATGATACAATATTAAAACTATAGTTTATAAGTTACATTTAATATAACATGTAGTTTATATATATATATATATATATATATTGATAAGTTAGTTATCATATTTACATATTAAATATTTTTTTATAAATTAATTTTATTATTTTATATATTAAAATTATTTTTTTTTTAAATTAGGGAGGGAGTAACTCCCTCCTCTCTTTTTTTCTCTCCACCCACGTAAGTGGGTGATTTTATGATTTTTGGCTTTTAAAAGGAGAGAGTCTCCTTCTTCACTGTGTAAGAGATAGAAACGTTCTGATAAAGAGTTGTTAGAGATCAATCACAATTCCTCTTTCTCCTCTCTTCTCTGAATTTATTCTCTCATTCCAAAATAGTCGAGCCCACCACTCTTGAGTTCTCTACTAAGAATACCAAGGTCGCCATCATGGTAGTGTCTATTTCAGGTTCGAGGGATTTTTAAAGATCTTTCTTCAAATATAAGGGTTTCTAAAACCTTATTTTTAAGCATGCTGTAATTTAAGTAAATGCATAATTTGTTATTTCTTTTCTATTAAAAAATTCTTTCTATGAAAAATGGGAATTGGGACGATCCTGCTTCTACTCAAGGTTCTCTTCAATGAGATCCTTCAACAAGGACATGCTGCTAATGATCCTCTTGAAGGTAATTTATGATTTATCTCTATGTTGATTTATATTTGTAGAATTTACATTTGATATTTTTGTTATTATCTTATAGGGTAAGTCAATTGATCTTCGGTAGTATTTTGGTGATGGGAAAGGTAATTCATACCAAACACATATGGATTCATTTCCAAAGGATCCACATATTTCAAAGGATCTACCTCTCATAGTTAATGTCCATATTGTATTCCTTGTGAATGTCTTAAATAAGTTCCTTCGGTTTATAACTACGACTGACATCTTAGCTTGGATTTTATCAGTTCAACAATAACCTAGCTCCTTGTTTGTTTATGGTTCTATTTCCTTAAGATTTTTGGATATGTGTGAACACTAACATATTTGGTGATTGTGGATACACCAGAGTTCTTAATTTTAATTGCCCTAATATTCCAGTTGCATGACTTGTCTACACATTCTACAACATATAGTTTTATTGTAGATCTATCGACACGATATTGAAAATTTTTCCTAAGGGCAATGACAAAAAAATTCGTGCACAAATCTTACGTGCTTAAAAACATACCGACCTAAACATCCCCTACAGTAGAATCTAACGAGACGACAATAGGATTCATCGTTAAATGTGAGGTACGCTTCCTTTTCCTACGATTGACATTCGACTCACCACTTGTTATCAAATCCGTAGAATGTTCACCACTAGTTTTCAGGTTACTCTCACCCGATAACCCTCTATCAACTTGTGAATCTATGTTTGACAATGATTTTACCTTAGTGGTCATCGAATGTTGATCATTGATTGAGCCAACATGAAAGAAATTAAATCTGCCTTAGATATGTCAATATTCTCCACACTAATATTTGCATCTGAATCCTTTGAAATATCTACATTGAAGACAAACTCCCTATTTAACAACTCATCTGTATCGTCTCCCAATTTTAGTAGAACCATATTATCATTCAATAAACTTAATAATCACACATCATTCAAATTCATGTGATAGTCAGGAATAAATCAAGGTGGAAGAAAATGAGGGTATATTTTGGGCCATTGGGATTGAGAATGATGGTATCGTACTCCTAGTATTATGCACTACTATTTGTAACTTGGACACTAGAAGAGCCATCTGAGATACATTGTCACGGTAAAGAAAAAAAGGAAAGTCTTCTTGATTAGTAATCACAATAGAGAGACACTGGGCCTAATATTATACAAACACCTTATAACCATGAAAATTATAGAGAAAAACTCCAACATTCAAGGATCAAGGATTTTTAATGGTCTTATTCTCGAGATATTTTCTATTTTCTTGCAATTTCTTCCTAATTCAAATCAGAAATATATTAAACCAATTTAATACCTTAGGTTTTTAGAGCTAAATAAGTTCCATAAAACATACTTGTCAACATTATAATGGAAATATCGATTCACCCCTAATGTTGATGTCGAACTTGTGAAAATATAAAAATATTGATGCAAATATCAAGATGTCAATGGAAATTTAATACAGAACTACAAAAATATATCAATAATGAAAAATGTGTAAAAACATTGCAATATTATATGTATAGTTTGATCCTAAGAGAAAAATGATATATAATCAATATTATATACATAGTATTAAATTTTCATCGACATGTCGATATTTTTATGTTTTCATGAGTTCAGTATTGACATAAGGAGTGAATCGATATTTTCATTATATCGCAGAAAAGTCCACAAAACATAAAATGAATAAAAAATAGAATCTCACTAATATAGATATAATATAGATAATAGACATGTTAACTTGTTTAAAAATCATAAAATATATATTTATTAATTTAAATATAAACATTTTTTATAATTTTTCATAGTTATCCATTGACATCGACATTTTATCAATGTTTGTATTTAAATTAAGACATCGATATTTCTATCAATATTTATATTATAAACCTTGATTATATATATATATATAGTTATAGATATAGATATATTTTGTATTCTCACACGCTTCATTGTTTTTCAATTAAAAATGAATACTCTTAGATTTATGCATCTACGAAATATCTTTATTTTAAAATTGTTTATCTATCTCAAAGATATCAATCTTCTATATCTATACATCTGGAAGAAAAATGACAAAACCCTCATTTCATTAAATGAAATTAGAAAAATGAATACTCTTGATATCAACCACTAAAAATAATAATAATAAATAAATAAATAACTGGATTTTGACATTTAAAAACTATCAAATTTGAAATTCGTGAGAGTTATTTTTAATGGTATGTCCTTCGATGATAGTTTTGAAAAAAATATCATAATTGATATTACAGACAATCTTAAATATTGTCACCAATTGAATCAAAATTAGGTATTTTTTGTAGTGTTATAGTTATTGACGACAGTTATGAAATGTCGAGAAATAGTATATAATGACATTTTTCTCTTGTTAAAAATATCTAAACCATGACAAATGTTTTATGTCATCAAATATTCTATCATGACATTTTTTTTGTCACACAATTTCATATTCTAACATTTTTGTATTATCAATAAAATACAATTTTTTTTTTTTTGTTATTTCTTTGAGTCCTGTCACTACACATCCAATTTCCATAATCAAGTAATCCTAATTAAACACAAACATAAAATACTTTGATATATATATAAGTATCATAAAGTTGACAATATTTTTACAAAAAGACTAACTAATAACAATTGGTAAAGGGTTTACAAGAATCTATAGTTAGTTAAGTACAAAAGTACATTGCAACCAAAGTTTTGCAATTAACCCTACAAAAAATCTTATAAACATATATTCACGGCTCCAATAAATTTTTGTAAAACCTATTAAGAAAATAAGAATTAGTGTAGAGTTCAACTCTATACATCAATATTGACAATGATAGTAATAAAAGAATGTCAATAATTTATCCAACTTAGCGATATTGCCCAAAATATTGATGTCATAACCTACACCCACAAGTATGACCCTACATTATGAAATTGGGTAAATATTTTACTTACAAAACATTAATATAATAACCTATACCCACAATACATCCATGTCAATGATCATAAGATTATTTTAATAAAATACTTGAGTAACTCATTCAAACTCATTAAGGTCGATACTTTTTATTCTTTTTTCTTCACACCCCAAATAACTATCAGGCTTACTCATGATAACCAGACGTTGACGGTACTAGGATGGGAGGATTGAATAGATATTTCTTTACTTTGTCAAACGCCCTTTGGCAATCCTCCTTCCTTGTGTCTATCTTTTCTTCAAAAGGCTAGGTCTTCTTCTGCCCAAGACTTGTCGATCATGTCATCAACATAGATTTTCATTTTCTTGTTCATCATATCATGAAAAAGCGCCTTATACCTCTCTCCAAGAGATATAATTCAGTATTCCACCATTCCATTTCTGACCTATTGAGAAGTGGACTCATTTTATTAATGGTGATCACATAGACTCTTATTCAAAAAAGAAAGGAAAAATTGACATTGCCACTCACTCTTACCTCTTGTGTTTCTTACCCAAAAATATACAAATAAACCAAATAGTCCTGCCCCTCCACCAAGACCCTACACCTCTCCTAGACCAACCTTCACCCCAAACACACAATGATAAAAACCACAAGCAATTGATAGAGGCTCTGTACATCTAACTTAGCACATCTATTGTTCAACTATCCACAGGCTAAGATTAAAAATCTAATAGAATTTTTGTATATAGATAACGCCAACAGAAAGCATAGCCTCTCAAATGGAAATAGAACCTCAATTTAGGAAGACCTTATTTGAAGGTTTTCTTTATCTTTTCCTAGTTTAAGTGTACATTGAGCAAAGTATACATTGAGCTTTCGAATTTTCTTAACCTTTACTCAGTGAAAGGAAATTTTGATGGTTTCAACATTATTTTCTTTTAAAAAAAGGTGAAGGGCCCCATGTAGTACAACCATTACACAGGGCCACACCCAAAAGCTTTCTAACCAAAGAAATGAAATACTTTAAAACCACATACAATGACAACAAAAATCTGAGGAAGATGAAAGTGATAGGTGAGAGCCATTAAATTCAATCTCACCTCCGAATTCTACCAAAAAATAGAGATAACATTCAAAACAAAATAACACAATTCACTTTTCAGATGCTCCCATTTAACTGTTTACTGAAAATCTCATCCCCAATCACCCATTTCATTTGATTACACAAAATCAAGCAACAATATATGGGTACAATTACAGAACAAACAAGAACCCTATCTCCACCTCATCTTCCAACAAGAAAAAAAAAACATAACAAACTCAAACATCTTCAGAAAGTAAATGGAAGGATCATCAATACCTTGGAGGAAAGCAAGTGGTGCAAGTAAAAGTGAACAAATTGTTATAGTTTTTTTTGCTAGCCTAATACATTTGGGTCCTTTATGAAGGGAAAGAGTATTGAATGAACTGGAAGAAGGAATATTCCTCCACAAATCTATTACAGAAGGTTGTATGGGATTGACTGATTGGTTGAGGTTTTTCACCTGAATTCGTTTCTCCTTCCACGGATATTTTCCAGGCATAAAGTGGACCCAGTTGAAGTGTTTCCTATGATGTTATTAAATAGCCGGTTGAACAAGCATTCAGGGGAGCATCGAGAAAGCGAGTAAGCATGCATCAAGGAAGCAAACATGCATCGAGGAAGCAAGTAAGCATGCATCAAGAAAGAGAACATGCATCGAGGAAGCGAGTAAGTATGCACTGAGTAAGCAAGTAAGCGTGTAAGCGAGAAAGCTTTCAAGTGAGTAGTGAGCATCCGATAAGCGAGCAAGTGCGTAGCAAATAGGATGCTAGCGAGGATCGAGTATGTGTATGCAATTTTGAAGCACTGGTTACCTAACTGTTTTCTTTTGGTTGTTGTTACGATCGACCTGTATTTTCCTCTTCCAAAAATAATTTTTCTGTATTCTTGTTATGAATATCAGTAGATAAGATTGAGAGACTTTCACAATGAATGTAAATCTCATCTTGAAATTGAACCGTATTGTTTGTTCTTTTTCCTCTTCTTCTATTTTCATTCGCGTATTTCTGCTGTTACAACATGTTAGTAAGTATAGCTCAAATTAACATAAATCGATTGAAAAATCGTGAAGGAACCGACGACATCAAAGCACAAGCGGCCAACGAACAGATTGCTGAAACACAAAACAGAAGGTTGCGAACAACGAACGAACGACTTCCGATCCACCGACGGGTAGACTTCAACCACAACGAACAGGGGGGCTGATGGCCGACGGCAAAGGGAATCCGGCAACGAACGGAACTGGACGGCTTGGCTTCCAACGGTGCAGATTTGCGTATTCTAGATTTCAAGACGGCGATATATCGAGTGTTTCTCTACGAGGGTTTCTCATTTACCTTTATATTTATTTAGATAATATTTAATCAAACTTATTTAATGACATTTAATAAATGTCATAAATCAGTGACATTCCGAAATTAGCCTTTTTTTCCACAAAAAAAAAATGCATTTTTTCATTTATAACACTTTTTTTTCCTTCCACATCAATTTAGCTTTCTCATTATATCATGGACACCCACTTTTATTGTAGTGAACATGGAAGGTGGAGGAAGACCAAGATGAAGCTAAAAATAAAAAATACTCATCGTTGTGCATTCATGAATTACGATTACTTATTTACTTTCATGTTAAATGAGAGTATATATGGGTACATATTCATAATAAAACTTGCATGTATGTAGTTATAGGTCTAATTACGAATATATTTACATATTAGGAAATTATCTAAGTATCATCTTGATGTGTGTATAAGTTAAAGTTGCGAAGTTGATATTAAATAAGGATATATATGCTCATATACTCATATATAAATTTACCCATATAAATATACTTAAATTTGTCTTTATATTTTAAATTTGTATATTGAGTATAATTAAATTTACATTTATGTAACTATAAGTGTAATTAAACGAATGTATACGTACATTGAGGAGTTATCTAAGGCATCATTTTATTCAATGTTTAGATTAAAGTTATTGAGTTCAAGTTAAATGGGGTATGTATACTCATACACTATGTAATGTATTGGGAATATATACATACATGGGAAGCAATCTACAGGGTATGATTTCTATCTCATTTGATATTACCATTCTTGATCCCAAAAATTGTTTCATCAAATTTCCATGCACATTATATTTGTTTGATACGTATAATTAAAATAAAACTTAATTCCAATTAATGTTACAGAAATGTCAACAAAGTAGATATTTCAAGTGAATTGACAAGATATGACCATTCAAAACGTTATGAGGGAGATCAAGTGATATGGGCCAGGATGTCTTCATATTATCTTCAAGACCAATCACACACTCAAGATCCAAGAAGCTACAATTAACGTTAAATTCTCACATACAAATAGAGACTAACTCAATTAAGGGGATTTAAGCAACAACAACAGAAGTTCTATAATTGGTTTCAAATAGAGATTAACTCAATTAAGGAGATTTAAGCAACAACATCAGAAGCTCTATAATTGGTTTCAGTTGATGCTATCAGATGAAAGTGATTGAACTTTGTTAAATTTTGATTCGTGATTTTTATTGCAAGCCTATCTTTTTCTTTTCTTTTCTTTTCTTTTCTTTTTTTTTTTTTTTTTTTTTTTTTTTTTTTTTTTGTTGGACTCGTATATGTTTTATTTAGATTTTTAGTATTTTGAGTTAGGGGCATAATGGATTTTTTAAGTTCTTTTTTGTTAAGCATGAATGGGTTTTAAGGTGGGAAAGGAACACAATACCTTAGTTTTGATGTTCTAAAATTTTAGGATTTTCTTTGAATGAAAATTTTGTAGTAGATGAGAGAGCCTAATCACCATCTCTTTGCAATTCTTGAATCAGGGTTGCAATGTCAAGAACATTCAAGTAAGTTTAATATGTTCAAACTTCAAGTAAGGAACTAGTTCTCCATCTCCTGGTCCTTTATCAAAAGATAATCCAATTCTAATTCTTCCATTTGAATTGACATCAATTGACATTGAGTTTTTGAAATTTGTTATTATGGGTTCAATGAAGGCTTCCAGCAAATTTCTAGGATTTTCATATCAATAAGATTGAAGAAAACCCAAAGAGTTTCAAATGATGAGTTTTAAAACCAGATGTATTTTCGTTGGAAAATGAGAGAATTTCAATGCCTTACTTAAAATCTTAGGATTTGGAGGGATTTCAGAGAATTTAGGGCAAATTAGGGTTAAAACTAGGGATGGCAACAGGGTCAGGGTGGGGGCGGTGATGCACTCTCCATCCTCATCCACATCCCCATGGGGATTTTTAATCCTCATCTCCGTCCCATTCTCCGTTTTGAGGGATGGGGGGGGGAATCCCCTTTGGGGATTCGGGTCCCCGTGGGGAAAAATCCTACTTTTTATTTTTTTATTTTTATTATTTATTAATTAAATATAATTTAAACTAAATTTTATATTTATATTGAAATTGTAAATTTTATATTGAAAATTAGTAATATTATTACATATAGTTGTTTAAATTAAACATTACATTTTTTAAATTATAAATTAATAAAGATTAAATTTATTATATTAGATTTTTTAAATTAAAAAAGAAAAAAAAAACTTAAACATACTGTTTCAGTAATTATTATTATTATTATATTATTATTATTATTATTATATTAACAATTAAAAAAAATCGGGGTGGGACGGGGATCGAGTTTGGAGTTGGGGACGGGATGGAGATCCCCTCCCCGTTTCCCAATCGGGACCCGATTTAAATCCTCGGTTTGACCCCCGTCCCTGGTTAAATCGAGGATTCCCCGTCCCGATTGGGTCGAGGACCTGTGAGGACCCAACCCCGTGGGAAATTTTGTCATCCCTAGTAAAAACGAACCAATTAGAAGCTTATTCAAGCAACCAGAGTTTAAAGGAAGCAAACAAACCAAATTTCCCTTGCCCAGAGCATTACAATGTTTAACACGATACTCCATGATGCTTGAAACCAAAAGTCAAGCATTACAACACTTTCATAAGGAGGATTCAAGGAAACATGGCTCGATGTTGCGACGCACTGGAGGAAACGCTGAACATCGTCACGATGCTATTGTTGTTGTAAATATATCTCTTTTCTCTCTAAGTTTGGGGTGGAGCGTTATAGGATGGATAGTTTCGAGTTTAGTTGATTTTTGCCAAATTCCTTGAGCTTTGCTTTGTTTTCCTTTATAATCGACAATAAAACTAGGCTCGTGGCATCAATTTAGAGGTAGGTTAAGCCTTAACTTATGGTTATTGTAAGATTTCAAATAGATGTAATTTGACTGCTTATATTTTACTGTTACTATGATTTGTTTCAATAACAATTGTTCATGTTTTTTATTCATGTGTTTGGATCAATAATTTTCACGAGTGCATGTTTAATTTGATTAGCAAATAGGTCAAGTTATAGGTATGTTTCAATCCCATGTTTTTTTTTTTCATTATCATAATTTTAAACCTTAGGAATAGAAAAATTGTAAGTTAAACTTGGCCAATTTAATGAAATCTACCATTTAACCAATCCTTGAACTTAATCTGAATTGATTGAGTAGTACGATATGTTCTTCAGCACCAACTATTTAATTAATTGTTTCTCATCACCAGCTATTTAGTTAATTCAGACTGTGTTTTAGTAGGTCTGGCTATAAATCAAGCAATTATATTCGTTATTCCAAATATTTCATTAATAGTCCTAGCAATCACAGAAACAACTAGTAAAGTACCAATAGCTTAATAAACAAATAACACATAAGGATTTGTAACTCAGTTCAGTGATATACCATCTCCATCTAAAGGACAGTGTGCCTGAAAAAGATAAATTCACTAATATGAAAGCCAAGTGATTACAATGATGTTTATATATAAAATCATAATAGTTACAATGATACCCGTAGAGCCTGATTTAAGTTGATCACCTAGACTTCCCCTGGATGTGAGACTCTCTCTCTATAGAACTTAGGTACCTCCTAAGTATGTGAGTATTAGTGATGAATCACTTAGACTTCCCCCAAGTATGAGATACCTTCTCATCAATGCTTTATCTTTCCACTATCAAATGAAACTCGCTTCACTTGATAAACTTAGGCTTCCTCTAAGTTTTAAAACTCCTTCTCTGTTGACGATATCTCAACCAACGATCCCTTAGGCTCCCTATAAGGCCAAGAACTCTTCTTAAGATTGCTTCTAATATTTCAACAACAAGAATACAAGATTCCACAAAATAACACTCAACCTCTTGCTTCACAATTGCTAGAATTTCAGAAAGCTTAGGTGAAGATTATGAAAACACAATTATGCTCAAATCTCACAATATTAGCAGCAAGCTTAGCAAGACTGCAGCTTGCTTTTAACTAACTACAACATAAGGAAAATATTCTTAACTAAAATCGACAACACACTAACAAGGAAAGCATCTCAAAATAAAAATAGAGCAGAATAAAACGGATAAGGAAATAAAATATTCTGCAGAAACATATTGCACAACATCCTGTGAGACATATTCTGACGGGTCGTGGACAAACCGAGGACCCCTCATCCCGATCGGATCAGGGGGTCCCCGCAAGGAATTTTGCCATCCCTAGTTAAAACGAACCAATTAAAAGTTTGTTCGAGCAACCAGAGTTTAAAGGAAGTAAACAAACCAAATTGCCCTTGCCTAGAGTATTGCAATGTTCAACATGATGCTCCATGATGCTTGCAGCCAAAAGTCAAGCATTACAACACTTTCATAAGGAGGATTCAGGGAAGCATGGCTCGATGTTGTGGCACACTGGGGGAAACGCTTAACATCTTCGCGATGCTATTGCTGTTGTTGTAAATATATCTCTTTTCTCTCTAAGTTTGGGGTGGAGCGTCGTAGGATGAATAGTTTCGAGTTTAGTTGATTTTTGCCAAATTCCTTGAGTTTTGCTTTGTTTTCCTTTATAATCGATAATATAACTAGGCTCGTGGCATCGATTTAGAGGTAGGTTAAACCTTAACTTGTGGTTATTGTAAGGTTTCAAACTAGATGTAATTTGTCTGCTTATAGTTTACTGTTACTATAATTTGTTTTGACTCTTGAGTGATTAGTTTAGTTAACTTAACAACTCTTAAATACTAATTGTTCATGTTTTTTAATCATGTGTTTGGTTCAATAATTATCACGGATGCATGTTTAATTTGATTAGCAAATAGGTCAAGTTATAGGTATGTTTCAATCCCATGTTTTTTTTCCATTATCATAATTTTAAATGTAGTAAACCTCAGGAATAGAAAAATTGTAGTTAAACTTGGGCAATTTAATGAAATCTATCGTGTAATCAATCCTTGAACTTAATGTGAATTGATTGGGTAGTACAGTAATTCTTCAGCACTAACTATTTAATTAATTGGTTCTCATCACTGGCTATTTAGTTAATTCAAACTGTGTTTCAGTAAGTCTGGCTATAAATCAGGTAATCATATTCGTTATTCCAAATATTCCATTAATAGTCCTAGCAATCATAGAAACAACTAGTAAAGTACCAACAACTTAATAAACAAATAACACATAAGGATTTATAACCCAGTTCGGTGATATACCATCTACGTCTAAGGGACACTGTGCCTGAAAAAGATAAATTCACTAATATGAAAGTCAAGCAATTACAACAATGTTTATATGTAAAGTCATAATAGTTACAATGACACCCGTAGAGCCTGATTTAAATTGATCTCCTAGACTTCCCCTCGATGTGAGACTCTCTCTCTGTAGAACTTAGGTACCTTCTAAGTACATGAGTATTAGTGATGAATCACTTAGACTTCCTCCAAGTGTGAGACACCTTCTCATCAATGCTTTATCTTTCTACTATCAAATGAAACCCGCTTCACTTGATAAACTTAGGCTTCCTCTAAGTTTTAGAACTTCTTCTCTGTTGACGATGTCTCAATCAACGATCTCTTAGGCTCTCCATAAGGCCAAGAACTATTCTTAAGATTGCTTCGAATATTTCAATATGCCGCAAAATAACACTTAACCTCTTACTTCACAACTGCTAGAATTTCATAAAGCTTAGATGAAGATTATGAAAACACAATTATGCTCAAATCTCACAATATTAGCAGCAACCTTAACAAGACTGCAACTTGCTTTTAACTAACTACAACAGAAGGAAAATATTCTTAACTAATATTGACAACCCACTAACAAGGAAAGCATCTCAAAATAAAAATAGAGCAGAATAAAACGGATAAGGAAATAAAATATTCTGCAGAAACATCTTGCACAATATCCTGTGAGATATATTCTGAGACAACACCGAAATAACCTAAGGAACAAGGGGTCCAATAACCTTAAACAAAAATCTAGCCAATTTCAAATCACTAACAATAATTTAGTAAGAAATCAACAAAAAAAAAATACTAAGTAGTCTACTGACTCTAAATTGGTTCAGTAAACTCTTATATACATATTTTCCTTGAATTTAAAGTGGGTTTATTTTTAAATTGTTGAAAGTGGTGTATTCTGCCCTAAGGGCGTTTTAGTCGTTTGTTATTCTCTGCTATTTTTAGAGTGTGTCTTAGTTTATTTATTTGGCTCTGTTGTGCCTTGTAAATGTTTGAAATTAATAAGATCTCCTATATCATGGTTTTTTCTCCCTGACCTAGGGTTTTCCACGTAAACTGTACGTTTTCCCTTCTTCCCTTTTCTATTTCGATATGGTATCAAAGCATGGTGAAGAAACCATTTTCTATTCCCATGTAAATTGTACGTTTTCCCTTCTTCCCATCATTGGCGAGAACTTGCTGCAAGGCTCTCAGCCTATAATAACAAAAGAAGTCGGTGATTCAGTTGCTAAAACCTGTGGAGCCGCTACCGAGGACATCGACGCCTCTATTGTACAGGCAGCGGTTGACCATTATCTCAAGACAGCTCTTCCATTTTTTCTAAGTCAGACAACGCAACAGCCCTTCCAGCCGTTAGCGCTCCTTGGTCAGACGGTACCGTCACACTAGTAGCTGCAGATGGGCAGCGCCGATTCAGTCCGCTTCATTCGTAGTCATCATTCCTGTCGCACCAGCCGAGTTTGTCTGTGCCAGTTGGATCTGATCGTGCGGCTCTGTAGCCGATCATCTCAGTCGTCCGCACCAGCCACATCAGCCGGTTCCCTGGCCCGCTCTAACCGCCACGAGATTGACCTCCACAACATCGGCTCTACTCAAAATGACCATTGGGCATCGGCCTCCTAGCCTTAACCTGCCGAACTTTGGCCATTTTAGTCGGATGGACATGGGTGACTGGTGGTGCGTTGCTGAGTTGGGGGAGTCATCATCATTCCACAATGGGCATCAACTTACTGGTTCGGCGACAACCAGCCATGTACAGCTTACTCCGGCCAACTTTGATGCTACCAATTCAGTGTGTCTTTCTTGAATAATGGTTCAACAACAATTTAATAATCGTCAACAGCAAATTGCAGCCCTAAAGGCAGCTCTCAGGACTTCTACAAACCTCCAGTCGAACTCGGTTAATCTAGAGTTATCTTCACATCTTCTGATGTACTCAAAAAATCTAATAAATGCTTTCCCTACTTTACCTACAACGAATATTTTGTCTTGGTCTGTGGGAAACTCTGCAGGATGTATTACACGAGAGAAACCGAATGGCCAGAACTATTTTTCCTAGTCTTAATCAATTAAGATGGCCCTTGAAGGGCGTCACAAATTTGGGTATCTAACAGGTGAGATATCGAGACAAAGGCTAGGTGATCCTCAAGAACGTGTTTGGAAAGAAGAAGACTCTTTGCTTCGCTCGGTGTTGAGTAACAATATAGAACCGCAAATAGGCAAACCTCTCCTATATATTGCAACCACTTGGGACATTTGGGATGCTATTAAGTAATTATACTCTAAGCGACAAAATGCGTCACGGTTATACACCTTGCAGAAACGGGTCCATGAATGCAAACAAGGGACCATGGACGTTACATCCTATTTTAACAAGTTGTCCTTAATATGGTAGGAGATGGACTTGTGTCGGCAAATCTTCTAGGATTGTCCGTGTGGTGGAATACAACATACAAAACTGGAGGAAATTGATCGTGTCTATGATTTTCTTGCTGGTCTGAACACCAAATTCAATGTGGTCCATGCTGGGACATAGACCAGTCCCTTCTCTTATGGAAGTCTGTTCGAAAGTTCGGTTGGAGGAAGATTGATCGAGTGCCATGAACAATCCCGATCTCAATTCTATTGATTCTGCTGCTTTTGGTGCAAAGTCATTTGGGTCTGATAGTGATAAGCAGAACAGTAAATCCCCTCCGATCTATGAACATTACAAAAAACCATGGCACACGAAGGATCATTGTTGGAAGTTACATGGTAGATCACCGAATGGCAAAAGTCGCCCCCCGAATGACAAGACAAAATCTGGCCGAGCTCTTGTAAGTGACTCCACTGATGTTGCATTGCAGTCTCAAGTGGCTAACCAGACTGATCCAGGTACTATTCAGATCGGTACTATTGCACAATCAGGTAACTCTCAATCCTTTAATGTCCTTATTGAGGGGAAAGAATCTTGGATATTGAACTCTGGAGCAACATATCACTTAACTGTTTCATCTGGCCGATTTCTCTCTTATCCTCCGCTTACTAATAATGAGAGAATTCGGATTGCAGATGGATCTTTTGCCCCCGTTGCAGGGAAAAGTCATCTGTCTCCCTTCCAGGGGTTGGTCTTACAGAATTTGTTACACGTTCCGAAAATTTCCTACAGCTTGTTGTTTATCAGTAAAATAACTAGGGATTTAAACTACTCTCATAAGATACTATTTTGTTTCAGGACTTGAGCTCGGGGACGATTGACACTGCCCGACATGATAGGGGTCTCTATTTCCTTTTTGACGATGTTGTCTCTAGGAGTTTTTCTAGTGCTAGTTTATTGTCTCTATTTACAATTTCTGAAAAAAGAAATATATTTATTATGGCATTTCCATCTTGATCATCCGAATTTTCAATATATGAAATATTTATTTTCCCACTTATTCCATAGTATGGATGTTTCTGCTTTATCTTGTGATGTGTGTATACGTACGAAACAACACTGAGTTACCTATCCTTCTTAGTCTTACAAACCTTCCCATCCTTTCCATTTGATTCATAGTGATGTTTGAGGTCCTTCAAATATTACTACCTTGTTCGGCAAGCAATGGTTTGTAACATTCATCGATGATCATACCCGCCTTACATGGGTGTTTCTTCTCACAAACAAGTCAGAAGTAACATCTGTGTTCCAACAATTCTATTCTACAATTGAAACACAGTTTAATACCAAGATTGTCATTTTTCAAAGTGACAATGGGTGGGAGTTTGTCAATAATACCCTTCGTGAGTTCTTAACTTCGAAGGGCATTGTCCATCAAAATTCGTGTGCCTATACTCCTCAACAGAATGGGATGGTAAAACGGAAAAATCATCGTCTCATTGAAGTTTCCCGGTCACTTATGCTCCCTACGTCTCTTCCTTCGTATTTATAGAGGGGTGTTGTTCTCACTGTAACCCATCTAATTAATCGGATGCCCTCCCGTATTCTTAAATTCCAAACATCGCTTGAATGTTTCAAGGAGTCCTACGTTTCCACGTGTCTTATTCCAGAAGTTCCTCTTCGAGTGTATGCATGTACCGTCTTTGTCCATAGTCATGGTCCCCAACAAACTAAATTATCTCATCGTGCTAAGAAGTGCGTCTTTATCGGGTACCCTCTTCACCACCGGGGATATAAATGATCATTCATCCTCGAGAAAATACTTTGTCTTTATGGATGCGACGTTTCTTAAGAATAAGCCCTTCTTTCCCGTTAGTCCTCTTCAGGAGGAAAATACTAGTGAAGAGACTAACTCGTCCATATATTCTATTTCTTTGGATATTCTTCCTAGTCTTGATCCTGTTCTTCCCATAAATGACCCGGTTCTTCCCATAAATGACCCAATTCTTCCCACAAATGACACTGGTCCTATCCTTCCCACAAATGACACTGATCCTATCCTTCCCACAAATGACCCGGTCTTTCCCACAGACGACACGATCCTTCCTACGAACCAAGTACCCTAGAAAATATACTATAGGAAGAATCTTAGAAAGGAAATAGCATCTCTTGTTGTATTACCGGGTACTGGCCATGGCTCAGAACTAGCATCAGCTCAAGGAACGTTTGTTCTTGATACTATTTCTGATGGTAATCATTGTGTTGAAGGCGATATAGTTGAAAAGGATGAGATTGGTCCAAACAAAGGCGAAACTGCAGGTAGTGGTGAGTCGTCAGGGGAAAGAAAGGACTTGCCACAACTAAGCGAAGATGATCACTAGTCCAGTGAGAAACCAAGAAAAATCAAGGAATACGATGCTACTCTTGACATTCCCATCGCTTTACGAAAAGGAACTAGGTCATGTACCAAGTATTCCATGCATAGCTTCCTTTCGTATAGTACTTGTCTTCTGGGCTTAAAGCCTTCACTACTAACCTATACTGTAGTAATACCAACCAATATGCATATGGCTATGGAAATTCCTGAGTGGAAGGTTGCTGATGAGAGCTCTTGAGACTAATAAAACGTGGGACCATGTAGCTCTCTCTAGAGGTCATAAAACTGTTGGATGCAAATGGGTGTTCACTTTTAAATACAAAGATGATGGAACTTGGATAAATATAAAGCCAGACTGATTGCTAAGAGGTTTACTCAGACTTATGGGATTGATTACTCGAAAATTTTCTCTCTAGTGGAAAAACTGAATACAATTCGAGTTCTCCTCTCAATGGCAGTCAACAAAGATTGGTCTCTCTATCAACTTGATGTGAAGAATGCTTTCTTAAATGGTGAGTTAGAAGAAGAGGTTTATATGAGCTCTCCTCCTGGATTCGAAGCTCAGTTTGATCATCGGGTTTGTAAACTCAAAAAATCTCTATATGCGTTAAAGCAGTCTCCAAGGGCGTGGTTTGATAGGTTCACCACCTTTGTTAAGTCCCAAGGGTTCATTCAGGGGCATTCTGACCATACCTTATTTACAAAAAGGTCAGCATCTGGGAAGGTGGCAGCTTTAATTGTGTATGTTGATGACATCATTCTATTAGGAGACGATAAGATTGAGATTGTCAGACTAAAGCGGAAAATGGCAGATGAGTTTGAGATTAAAGACCTATGAAGTTTGAGATATTTCCTTGGAATGGAAGTGGCAAGATCGAAAGAGGGAATATTTGTGTCTCGGCGAAAATATACTCTGGATCTATTGAAGAATACCAGGATGACCGGATGTAAACCTATTGATACTCTTGTTGAAGTCAATGGTAAGTTGGGAGATTCTGTCGACAAAGTTCCTGTTAATAAAGAGAGATATCAGCGTCTAGTGGGAAAATTAATTTAATTATCTCATACCAGACTAGATATTTCCTATGCTGTTGGTGTGGTTAGTCAGTTTTTGCAGGCTCCTTGTGAGAAACATATGAAGGTTGTCACTCGAATATTGAGGTACTTGAAGTCCACTCCAAGAAAGGGCCTAATGTTCAGGAAACATGATGAGAGGTGCATTGAGGCATACACTGACTCAGATTGGGCAAGATCCATTATAGACAGAAAATCAACGTCAGGGTCCTATACCTTTGTGTGGGGTAATCTAGTTACTTGGTGAAGTAAGAAACAAGGCGTTATTGCTAGAAGCAGTGAAACTCTATTGCGATAATAAAGCAGCTATAAGTATAACTAACACCCCAGTGCAACACGATAGGACTAAGCATGTGGAGATAGACAAACACTTCATTAAGGAAAAACTGGATAATAGCAGTATTTGTATTCCCTACATCCCTTCAAGTCAATAGGTTGCTATGTTAGCAAGTTGGGTCTCATTGATATTTACACCCCAACCTAAGGAGAGTGTTGAAAGTGGTGTACTCTACCCTAAAGGCGTTTTAGTCGTTTGTTATTCTCTACTATTTTTAGAATGTGTGCCTTAGTCTATTTATTTGACTCTGTTGTACCTTATAAATGTGTGAAATCAATAAGATCTGCTATATTGTGGTTTTTTCTCTCCGTACATTTTCCCTTCCCTTTTCTATTTTAATATAAATCAACAAATATTTTATTTGAATTTAACTCCAAATTTAAAATGTTGCAATATCTTAAGATTTAGTCCAGAAGAGAAAAAAAGGGAGCGAAATTAAAATTTCACCTTTTTTTTTTCCTTTTAGTTCAACTATTAGAACTTTTGAGATAGTAATAGGTGCCTCAACCTGTTATGTGAAGATAAAGTTTTGGGATCACATAATTCATTTCATTTTGTATACTTTTATTTCCAATAATAACATGGAGAAAAGTCCTTTCAAATCGACTATATTTGGAAGCCTAAAATCTTCTCAGAACTGACAATGAAAAGAAAGTTCTGCGATAGATTCTTTGAAGTTTATGACCGAATTATTAGAGTACAAAATACAACTTTACAACAGATATTAAACAAAACCAGTAAAAAGATGAAAAATACAAACTTTGCTCATCCTATCCGCCCCAAATTGTCTATCTTCTATGCAGAACTACGACCCAATCCTGACCGAGCAAGGAAAGATCTCGCCAAAGTGCAATATGTTTCTTTCTGCTTTTTATATTCGTCGTAACGTAGGAAGAAATAACCAAGGTAATCGAAATCAATCGGAGACATCCTTGCCTATAAAGCATAGTCAAACGAATTAACATTTTGGGTCAAATAATATACCAAGGAAAGTGGAAGCAGTAAGGTACCTGTATAAGCGCCCATAAAGCCCAATACAAGTGAGAAGCCAGCATGAATGTGTTCGACTCCACGTAGAGAGCTTCAAGATCTTTTTGAGAAACCTTTTAGAAGTATAAATAATTAGTATAGAAAATGATTGCTGAAGTATAAATAACGTGTCTTTGTACATCCTCAAAGTCTAAGTACATATATGGATACGATACGACACGACACGATACGGATATATCAACACACCCGCACGTCATTTATTAAAAAGCTAGGACACACATGGTAAGGACTCGTTTATTAAAATATACATTAAAATTCCTAATTAATGGATTGATGCATTTATATATTTAAAAAAAGTTTGATGTATTTCACACTCAAAATTTATTGTTATTGTCATATATTTGCCTTTTTAATCTGCTCAACAAATGTTCGTGCATGTCTAACACAATTGTTGCACTAACAAGTATCCAATACATGTCCAACAAATGTCAGACACGCTAGGCAAATTAAAGTGTCCGTACTAGCTGAAAGTATTATCATGCTAATAATTTTCTATTACTCATGCGTTTACCTTCTATGCATGTTCAAAAATATCATAAAAGGTTTAAAATAACAGTTGTCCTAAAAGAGGAATAAAAAGGAAAGTTACAAAAATCCTAGGGTAGAAGATTTGCAGCAACAACTATGATGGAAAGGATGGTGCATAAAATCTCAATCCTACAATGTATTGTGTTGAGGTTCCAAGTACGGTAAGGAAGGCGTTCAGAAAATACAAGCATGGCAGAGGTCACCATGACTTTTTAACAAGCATCAACAGCATACATAAATCTTTGTGCGTGACTATTATTTTAGCATTTAAATCATTTATGAAGGAAAGCGCACATAGGGAAAATGTCAACGCACCTCATCTGGTTTTTCAGGTTGTAAATAATGCCTGAAGAAATGATACTGTTCCTCCTTGGATGGATAACTGCTCAGCAATTGATAAACTATAGTCAAACACCAATGTCACTACATCTTAGAAAGAAAATTTACATATGAAAAGAAGATTAAGAACCTACCAGCTGTAGTCACAGTCATAGCCTGCATATTCATTGAAGTGATTACCGATGTCAAAGCCTCTATAACTGTATGATCCATACTCGAAATCAATGAAGTACAGTCGTCCTGTATATGTTAGTAAGATGAGCATCTTAGTGGGGAAAGCAAAGAAATCAAATCTTGCTAAACCTCACAACCAATCCTTGGTTGTCAAGTTCTAGTCAGGAAATCAAATCGCTAGCCAGAACGAAGATCCCCATTTGAAGTCCTAACATCCATGTTGCTACCATTATATCTACTCCGACATCTCATAACAGGTTCATTCTCAACAGTCAAAGACATGCTAATGTCCCTTGAACGACTATTTGTAAAGTAGAAAAGACTTTATTTAGATGATGTTGCTTACGGATTACTACAATTTGAAGAACCAATCAGCACCCACTCCAGTTCGAATTTCCACCTACTAACAACTCAGCCTACCATTTTCTATTATTCACAAGGAATAAACATCCTTAATAGTCGCTATGCAAGCACATCCTCATGATTAATTATCATAAAGGGAAAAGGCATGTGATATGGAAAATAGAGAAGGATAAGTAGATGTGAGTACATGAGGGAGGAGGTGTATGGTTATATTTTTATGTGAAAGATGGAAGTACTGTATGATGGTGAATTTGAAAGAACCAAGGAAAGAAGTAGAATATATTATTATAGGGGGTTACCTTCTTCCTCATTTAGCATTAGGTTCCCAGAAAGCAGGTCATTGTGAGCAAACACTACGGGTGCATTAAGAAGGCTTGTTAGTTCCTGTTCAATTATGGCAAGTTGCATCAATAAACAGGAATCTCTTTTCTAAAGTTATATACGTGTACCATTGATAGCAGATGAACCCTCAAAAAATAGACAAACCTAGTACAGAGAACCATTAAAAAATTTCTGCAGAAGAAACAACCTTAATCTCAAGGATTTCATTGTGAATTTCCTTGAATGAAATTGTATCGTATATACTTTGCTTCCCAGTATCCTCAAATTGCAGTGCAGAGGCTGAAAGTCAATAATGAGAAACGTGAAAACCAGTTCAAAAGAAAGTAGAATGTTCAACTGCATAAGGGGTCCGCTGACCAGAAGAAGCTTGTACTTGGTCAAGAAAAATAACCTTTCTCGTAAAATTTTAAGATTTCGTTCCATAACTGAGGTTCACTAGAACCTGGAATATAAACTTTGTGGAATTTATTAAGTTGTTTAGCAATTTCAGCAGCTAGCTCTGGCTTTCTCATATCTACAAAACCAAACAAAATATTTGTTATTAATCATAAGGTTTGAAAGATATTCCTATAGAGAGAAAAAAAAAGGTTTGTAACATATGCACTTGACGCATGAGAATGCTAGAGGTTGAAGGGAGGAAAGCAGTTCCAAGATAAAAACACACAAGCAACTCTGTTGTTGATAAAAAAGATGCACAACTCAAATTAAGGGTTAAGAAATCCCCCCTCCAAAAAAAAAAAAAAAAAATTACCCACACTGAATCAGGATATAGGTCGATTTAGTCCATGTGGTAATGAAATAAACCACCTCCAAAATAAATCAATTTTTAAACTCAAATAATGCATATTAAAGTCTCCCCCACAATATTGTTGATGTTTAGAGTTGGTAGAACCTTTTTCTGAAAGGACCCTTGGTTTAGTGGGGTAATTTTGAAGGATAGGTTTTCTAGTCTGTTTTGGGATGTGACTGCATCTTCTTGGATTTTTGTTTTCCAACTTTTGAAAATTTGTGATGAAACTGTGGATTTTCAAGATTTATGATTGAAATTATCTTCAATATTTCTCACTGAATTGGAGGACACTTGAAAATGATCTCTTGAATCATTAGGGATTATTCACGTGTGAAATCCCTACCTAGTTTTTTTTTTATTATTCACCCCCATGGACAATTTTCTATTTGCAGCTTTCTGGAAGTCAAAGGGCCCCAAAAGAACTAATATCCTCATTTGGACTATGTTAAGTGGAAGTCTTAATTCTTCAGACATATTGCAAAAAGAGCTTCCTAAGAATACTCTTAGGAAGAATGTCTGAACCATATTTTCTTCATGAGCTTACTCTCGCTGGTGCTGGATTAAGTTATTTCATGTATTTGGTTTCAAGTGGGTTTTCACCAATCGCTTTAGAGACATTGTTTTGCATCTTTTGGGTGGTTCTTTATTGAGTTTGAATGCTTCTTCATGATGGATTAATGCAGTCAAAGGTCTCTTATCAGAGTTGTGGGAGGAAAGGAATCCATGTACTTTCCAGGATTCTTCTTGTTCACATTTTGAATGCTTTAAGGTCGTCATCTTGGCGCTCATTATCTGAAAGTTTCCAGGGTTGTTCCATTCAAGTTTTGAGCTGGAGTTGGAAAAGCTATATAGTTCTTCACTAGATACTTTTCTATGTTCGTTCATTATTCTTTTGTACTTTTTGTGTCATTGTCCTTTAGAATTGACTTGTTTTTGTGACTTATTTGTATTTTGCAACATTATTCTCTTTTCATCTTCTTGATGAAAAGTGTGGCATCCTTTTCCAAAAAAATAATAATAATAAAGCATCCCCCAGAGCATTACCTTCAAGTCCGATGAAACCCACATCTCCTAAGACAGACTATTATTATTATTATTATAAGAAACAAAAATATTATTATTCTCTCAAAACTCCAAACAATGTCCTCGAACCCAATTGAGGATTTTTTTTATTTTATTACTCTTTTATTCTTTTTTTTTTTTTACATGAAATGAGACTTTTTATTGAATAAATAAAAAGAGACCAATGCTCAAGGGATATGGACGAGCTTAATACAGAGTAAGAACTGAATATAGAAAAAAAAGCATATAGGAAGTATGCTTTGTAAAGAGAAGAAAACAAATAAAAGATAAGACAAAGAACACCGACAAGAAATTATGAGAGCAGGTGGGCAACGCAAAGCAGCAAAGAGAGCAAAACTTCAAAAATTATTTGAGAATGAAACACAGCTTCAAAGCTCCAAGAGACAAAAAGATCCCTCCAACAGACAAACATCATAACTGATGCTAAATGAACTGCTAAGAGAAGGAAAAAGACTTCCATCTTAGAAGTTTTAAAGCTTTGAATGCAAAGGAAACTACAAATGGGCGTCAAAACAAACTGGCTTGGAACCGATCGAGAAATTAAAGATTACCTCCAAACAAACAAGCAGTGCAAAAAATCTTCTACAGTAGCCATATCAACTAGAATAATGAAGACATCTTGCTCCTTAGATATGCCATCAAATCCTTCTTGGGAGAATTTATAATTGAAGTGGACGATGAAAACAGATCATGGGAATCTTTAAAAACACGCAAGATAAAATTATTAAAATGTGATTAAAGAACAATTTATCCTTTAGGAACCATAAATGGGTAGTTGGATGCTTGAGAGATTTAAAAGGTCAGCCTTAACTGATCCATTAAGTTGAAGAGACATGCAAAGGATGACCAAAAAAGGGCTCTTCAACCACCACTGCCCATACCAGCGTATCAGAATTAATTGATTCAATTCCCACGAAACCCACTAATGATACATTAAATGTTTCTTAAGCACCAGCAACTTCTATGTGTCCACTTTGTTTGAGGGATTGCGAAACTTTGCAGCACCTATCCCTCAATTGTTGGTTTTCAAGGCAACGTTGGTGGAGGCTTTTCTCAATTTTCAACATTCGGTGGGTATTCTCCAATTAGATAATATCTTGCATTTACCAGAAGACCAGTCGTAGCATCAAAGTCGAAAGTTTTATGGGCTAACTCGGTGAAAGCTTTATTATCAGAGTTATGGTTTGAGCATAATCAAAGAGTTTTCCATAATAAGTTTTTGTTGTGGGATGATCAGTTTGGTTCTTCTTGTCTGAAGGCCTCTTCATGGTGCTCCCTCTCCAAAAGCTTTGAAGGAACCTATTCAGGATATTTAACTTAATTGGAATGTCTTTATGCTACCATCTTAAATTATTTTTGTATCACATTTATTTTATTACTTGTTTTTCTTTCTTGTTTCCCCTCATGGGGGGTTTTTGTACTTTTGAGCATTAGCCTCTTTTCATTTCATCAATGAGAAGTGTTCACTTGTTTCATAACAAAAAAAAAAAAAAAAAGGGGAACCAGCAACTCTTCATGCTTGGAGCCTAATAAATGAGTAACCTTTTCAAGGATTCTCGATTAATAGCAACTCCCACCAAGGACTCTTCGAGCAAGGCAACAATTGAAAGTATTCCTCAAATCCAATAGCGATGAAGGCAAAACATCATGGGAGAATCTGATGACCAAAATTGGTGTTTGGATTTAAATCCTCCTTTTCATTATCCAGGAATAAAGATTTAAGACCTCCAGCAAAGTAGTCCTCGATAAAGACCATCAATAATATTATCCATTGGAAACCCATATGAATTAATGTTACAAGCTAAATATAGATTACAAATCAGAATCTTCAATAGGAGAAGGAGACTGAGTATTTGAAATGATCTTGGACGAAATAAAAACCCCATTCAATAAAGTGATAGAAAAGATTGAAAGAAGGCTCCACGCTTGGAATCATTCACAATTTTAGAAGCCACGAACTTAAATCTTTCCTCTCCTTATCTCTCTTCAAGATCTTATCAAAAGTCGCATATACTATTGCAAAACTCTATAGAAGCTTCACATGGAAAGGAAGTCATTCCAATTTGGAGATCGTCTTATTAGATGGGATAAAGTCACTAGATCTATCCCTAATGGACACCTTGGGCTTCAAAAAAATTGAAAGGAAAAATAAAGCTTAATATTAGCCAAGTGGATATAGAGAGACTATCATAAAAAAGGTGATATATGGCACCAAAATAATCGATGCAAAATTTCGGCAACGCCCTAATTGCTTCTAAAGTGCCTCTATCTCAATAAGTTATAGGTAAGTTATAGGTAAGTTTTCTTACGGATATCCAACCTCCATGCCCTTTAATAAGATCCGGCGAGTGTTACTCTTGACCACTTTTGAATTTTCAAATGAAAACTTCCAAAGAGCTTCCATTTTCCATTTGATTCTTCATACATCCATTTTTAGCAATATTTTATCAACCATAAAAACGATTGATCAAAACAGTCCCCTCAAAATGATCCTCCAAAGCTTTCTTTATATCCTTCCAATTGACATGAGCAAATAGTCTAGAAACAACTAATAATTCACTAACAAAAATGTAAACCACCACTTCATGATCCTTTCTGGCCCAATTTGGTGAGGAGAGTTTTAAACTATGGAATTTTTCAATTGGACATTGGGCCTCAGATTTCCTTTCACTATCTCCTCATAAATTCTGGAGTTGACAGTATCCTTAACCGTGGGCAGCTTAGGCAGATTCTGTGCTTTCTGAAAATATTCCTCATATTTCTCAAGAAAGCCTTTTACCATATCCCAAAAACTGAGCCTAACATTTTTTAGAAATTCCCCTTTAGAACTCAAGGACACAATTGTACAACCTATAGAAAAAATTACATTCAAGTAAGGTCGCAATTCCTAAAGGGACTTGAATCAACTGTCTTTCCAAGCTCCTGATGACGGCCATACTGCACATTCAATGCTCCAACATAAAGATCTTTTTGATAAGTGAGCTGTACCAAATACATCCCTAGTTTGCTTGAAGAAATGTGATTTGCACTGGGTGTTGCAACAAATCCACTAATGAATTTTCGGACCGGCGTAATTGGAAAACAGAAAGGGGGATCATCTTGTTGTCCATGTCTTCATCTTCAACAAGAACCTGTCATTCTCTAACCAATGCAGATACACTTGTTGTTTACACAACAGCTCCTTAAATCCATTATCCAATACAGGGGCTGGATAAACCAGAAACAAAACTTAAAAAAGAAACTGAGACCTGATACGTAACTTGGAAGCTGAAGTCAGATAAACTGATGAACCGGTTGAAAGCTAATCCAGTAGCTAAAAAAACCCAGATCAAGGGATGAACTCTTAACTTAAATGCAGAAACAAAAGGAGGAGAGAGGGGAGAGCATTGGGGTGGGGGGGCTGTGGTTGTTAACATGAACTACTTAAAGAATAAACTCCATTTACCTCAATCAAGGGCTATATGAACTACTGAAATGTTCAAAACCCAGCCCACATATTGCTAAATGTGAAAAACAAATTTTAGATCAAGTTCTAACTATTAAAGCGCAGATAATATTAAATTAATATTTCATTCTCTCTCTCTCCATAGATTTTAACTGCAAAGCTTTCAATGCAGCCACTGTTACAATGAAATGCTACATAATAATGTAACAACATTGAACATTAAAGATTAAAATTGAATTTTCTGCAAATAAAGTGGAAATCAGAAAGATTCTAAATTCAATTTTTACCTGATGGTTCTAGTGTACGTGCATGAATAAATGACTGCACCATTCCATTTTTAAAAACTCCAAGAAGCTTGGCACCAAATCCTGCAGCTGAAAGATATTTGATTGCCTAATACAAGATGTCATGAGATTACAGAGTGAACAACATGATATAAGCAAAAGTCACACACGAGAAGGGAGGGGAAGCCAAGTGAAAGATAAGAAATTAGTAGGCATAATTTGAATAATCAAAATTCAAGATAAAAATTATCANAAAAAAAAAAGCATAGTCTGGTTATACAGAGTCACAGACTGTACTCTAGATTTCATGAAACCTACACAAACTTTCCTGAATTTCTCTTGCTTCAAGACCATGCAAGTAAGGGACATAAAACCATAATACTAGTGGGGAAACCCTTTAAGATAGTAAAATGAAACAAAAGACAAGGAAATGGTGGAAGAGAGAAAGAAGATAAAGGGAGATTCAGCTGTAAGGCCTACCTACACCAGACCCTCTAAGGGACCTGAACAAGTTCAATCAAGTATCAAAATCTTAAAAGTCACAAGATCCTACCCCAGGCAATTAGCGCTCTCTCTGTCAGGAACAAGATTTCCCTCACAAAGCAGATAACATAGACTCAATTACAGACAGAAAAACAGTCGGCACTCTCCTCAACAAATTTGAATTGATTACAAAAATTAAGTCTTCAATACCATATTTATATTTTAAAGAGCATAAAACAGAAATCAACAGAATTTAAAAAATATATATTAATATATATTTGAATTCTGAACTAATATAGATGGGGTTTGAGCACGAAAGATTTCTTTTATGTCAAAGCTACAGTTCTTGATTATTGTGTACGCCAAATATACACAGCATGAGAATATTTTCAAACATAGCTGAGTTAGCTTACCTGTTACGTACTTTGATTAAACATAATAATAGAGGTGAATAGAGATCAATATCTAATTGCTAAGTACTAGAACCATGCATATATCACTTTAAGAAAGGTTAGATTCAATTTACAGAGTACATGACTAGATTGTTTTAGGGCTAGCTATGCTAAAAGATGAAACACTGTTATGCGCCAAGAACAGAGGGAAAAAGAAAGAAGACGTCGTAAAGAATACAGATTAAATCCAAACACTACACTTAGCGTACACAACAAACAGATAATTCAACACTCAATTATCGATCAAGAAACGTCGCAAGTCACCTGCAGTTCCCTGTCACGATCAATAACGTAATCCGTGTTCGGTCCATATAGTCTGACGGTGACAGAAACATAAGTACCACTTTCCTCTTCCACCGTAACTTTAAGCACTGCAGAAGTCAGAAAAACAAATTCCTATTACATAATAGAACTCCACAAGCAACGAAGAAATCAGTAACCGCAACCTCGAACACAGTCTTCTTGCCATAATCTAATTGAACGAAGAAATACATTGTAATCAAACACTCACGTTTATTAGTGATTCCACCAGAGACCGTTTCAACGGAGAACCGAGAACCGTCAAGCTCCGACCACTCCTTGAACAGATCCTTACACAACTCGCTGCAAGAAAATCAAGAAAACGACTGAGAACAAAATCAACGAAACAAAACTTCTAGAATTAGCTCCAGTGACCGCATACCGCGAGCTCCGAGAAGCAAGGAGATGAAATCATCAAATTCATAAAAACAAGAACCACTCTGGTCGTCTTGCTTCCAGTTTATGGAAAAAAACAGAACAGAAAAAAGCAGAAATAGGCAGTATAAACAATCCATGTGTGGAAAAAGAAAGCAAAGGAAAGAAGAAGCGATACGAACATTATGCGAGGAGTCATGGCGGGAAGAGGAAGAGAAAGGTCGACGGAAAGAGTCGATAACTGATACGACTCGGTGTTGCCATCTCCATCTTCATCGCCTACAACTTCTACCACATCAGTGCAGCCATTGCAGATCTTTTCGGCTCCCATGATTTCTCAAAGTTTTTGTATGTTTCAGCAATGAATCAATCAACGGAAGAAAAATGAAAATGGATTCACGGACTCGTCTTTCAAGTTCTTGGAGATTTGCAAGTGCATTAATAATGGAACAATATATTCCTTCATCTACGATTCTGTCTTCTCTAATACCCTGCCGGCGATTCTCCACCGCACGATTACCATGTCTAACTTAACTAATTTTAAATTTTATGACTAGCAACTTTTTTTATTATTATTATTGTCGTCGTTGTTACAAAAGTTGAATGTAAAAGTAAAATGTATTAAATAAAAGAATATATATTTGATATCAATTATGGTTGGACAATCGGACTTCTAATCTCGAAGTTGTCATACATATTTGATATCGGTTAAACTATTTATTTTGGTAAATAATAGAAAATAGGGTTAGTTACAAAATGGGTAAAATAAGTTCTTAATATTAGGCCCATAGTCCAAACCTTTTAATTTTACAAAATTAGTGAAAAAAAAAAAGGCCAGTCCACAAGAAATGTATACGGATAGATACACTTGATACACACTTCTTATATATCTAATACATTGGATACCATTGATATACTTCTGATGTATACTTAATACTCCTTAATATACTTGAATCAAAATGATACACTTAAAAAATAAAAATTAAAAAAAAAAAAAAAAAGACTTGAGCTTCTTCTTCAAAAGTAGTAGACCCCCCTCCCACATTCTTCAAACAACCTTCCACGCCATCTACTACCGCTCATCACTCTACCTCCCTATCGCTTACCTCTATTGACCACCACACGTTCGATCACTGATAGTTAGTCGTCGATCGTTGTTTTTCTTTTTCTCTCTCTGTCTTTTTTTCCACAACATCTCTCTTTCACCAACTCATACCATTTGTTACCGACCACTGCTCCATCTCCCTACTGTTTACTTCCGTCGACCATCGCACATCTGGTCACTAGTCGTCAATTGCCACTTTTCTCTCTCCATCTTTGTTTCTTTTTCTATCAATTAATTGTTTAGGGAAAATATGTAATAAAAAATAATTAGAAATTCATATTTGATGTTTTTGCCATATTTGCAAAACATCGGTGACACTACTACAAAAAACATATTCAAATTGCTACCTGCTGCAATTTTTCAAAGAAAGATATTGATCAATTAATAAGGAAATATAGCATTAAATGGATTTCTTTCGAGCTAAGCTTCCAAATATAATTGAAGAGTTGCATCATTTCAAGCATCAAAACCACCCAGAGACATAATTATTCTTAAAATTCAAATTCATCCACAATGTTACATGTATTTATTTAATTTTATATTTTTATATTTATGAAAATATTTGAAGGGGTCTTAGATGAATTTAGACAATATAGATGAAAGCTTGTGTCCTTTCATAATGTATTTTCAAATAGTTTAAATAGGATTATAATCTCCACATTTTGAAAAAAAATGGAATTGAAATTTGAATGGACTTTTTATTATAGAGTTTAGTCTCTCAAATTTTATGCCTTATTTATAGAATTGTGTTAAAATGTACGTTGTAGAACTATCAATCTAGTCGTGGAAAATCTTAATAATGTTCTACGTATTTTCTTAAACGTATGATTTTCATTATCATCACCAAGCTTTCAATATTCTAAATTTTATTCGAAATTTATTAGAAGGTCTTATGTATCATGTATGTTACTTTGTAAAATAATTTAAATTGTGGTCATACACAAACTAATATTATTAAGATCCTCTCCTAACGATTTTTACAATATATGATTTTCCCTCAATTTTCAAGTGTAGTTTCGCATCTTTTGAACAAACATTTGGGTTTCCAAAAAAATATGCCACAAGTTATTTAAAAAAAAAATTAAACTATTTATTTTTAGGTTTCATTTGGTAACTATTTGTTTTTTAATTAAATTTATAAACACTCTTTTTATATGTAAATTTTTTATTTGTTATCTACTTTGTACCATATTATCAAAAACCAAATCAAATTTTGAAAACTAAAAAAACTAATTTTTTAAAAACATGTATTTTTGGAATTTGGCTAAAAATAGTAACTATTGTACTTAAGAAATATGTAAACCATGGAAAGAAAAGGAAAAGAAATGGGTTAAATTTTCAAAAATAAAAAATAAAATATAAAATTATTACCAAACAAGACCTCGGTTTCCAAAACTTGACCTATTTCTTAAGAACATTTAACAGAGTGAATGACAAAACATAAAAAATTATGGGTGGAATAAGTGTTTATAAGTCAAACTAAGCTTAGCGGTATTGACATGACCATCGATCTAAGATGTTGGAGATTATCTCCCACCGCGTAATTGTTATACTAAACAAAATAGTGTTTATAAACTTAAAAATAAAAAATCAAGGGACTGTTTGGTAATCAGTTCGTTCTTTATTTTTGGTTTTTGTTTGTTGTTGTTGTTGTTGTTTTTTTGAAAAATGGGTGTATTTGGTAATTAATTCATTTTTTTATTTTAATTATTTTAATGTTTTTAGAGTTTTAAAGTATACCAAAACGAAAAAAAAAAGAGTTTGTTTTTCGTTTTTTAATTTGCCATCTAATTTGCAACCTTGGAAGCCCTAAAATGAGGAGGGGTCATATGCAGATAAAATCTATTAGCAAATCCAAATTTGAATCATCATACAAAAATCTCGAGAAATGAGGTTTTTTTTGTATAGATAACAAAATGTGATTATGCTAATGTGATCCAAATTATGAAACACAATGAAAGCTAACATTTTGCTTACATCACAAAATACTAACCAATATTAGATTCTCCTTAGAGGCCGTTTACAATTGTGAGTTTGCACACAATATGTGGAATTGATGAGATCCCAAATGCAATTTCAAAGCACATCTCGATTTTTATAAAAATACAAATTCTTGTTCGTTATTAAAATTTCGCTATATTATAATTGTTTCAAATAAGAAATTGCATTTGGGGTCTCATCAATTCACGATGAATAAAAACCGCAATCACGAATAGACAAGTTAACATTGGTCGACACTTTATGAGGTAAGAAATTGTTTTTAAAATTAGGATCTTTTTTAACATTTGGGACGTCGGTACAAAAATCTATTGAACACTATCTCTCCTTCCTCGATCATATTATAACTTTCTTCATACTATGTTTTTGGTTTTAATGCTTCTCTCAAATTTCTTGGAAACCAAACGAGAGTTGTATGTCGCTGCGATTTGCTGCTTTAATTTGTTGTTCATTTATCTATTTAGAAAAGGAAAATTGTGTATGATCCAAAATTTGAATTTTTGAATAAATGATGCCAGGTTACCCTAGCTCATTTTTTAATTGGAATCTTGTAAAAGCTCATGGATTTCTTTTTATTATTATAATTATTTTTTTTTAATACCTAGAATCTATGCTCTGAAGGCATTTAATAAAGTTTCTAATCTCAACTTTGTATCTTTTTCTCTTTCCCTTACTTCCAAATCTTATCTCACAATGTAAAATGATTTTATAGTTGAACAATAGAAGATGACAAAACATAAGGTGGTAGCTGGATTTTGGATTTTGGCTGCTGTTATTTTATTATAAATAGTGTTATACCGAAATTTGATATCAACTATGAATTTGTAATTTTTAGAAAGAACAAATGATTTGTTCTGCACAATAGAGAAAAAATCTCACATCGATAATAATATTTGGCCACCAATACTTCGACAATCACATTAGCAATGGTTTTAAAGAGCTAGAGAGTAGAGAGTTTAGGATGTATTTAAGTACCTCAAATGTCACGAGCCCTCTCGATTATGTAGAAATGGGTCGGGTTTTGCAACGGTTATCCAATAATTAACTTCTCAAATAATTAATCAAGTCATTACTTATCACTATAAATTTTCAGATTTATTTCACTAGTGACCCAATCATGTATAAATACAACAGTTAGACATAATCTTTACCTTCATAGGGTCGGCCTCCTTAAGCTCTATGGCCTATCCCTATGGGTTGGCCTCTATACTCAGACATTATAGCTTTATGCCAAGCCTTTGGGTCAATCACCATACTTCCAACTCTTACGGCTTGATAGCTGACCCTATGGGTCGGTCTCCATATTTAGCCAAATAAATATTCACTTTTTTCACTCACGACAAATAGTTAAACGGTTAAATTTAATGCGTTAATGAGAGAGTTAAAAAAACTAAAAAGAATAGTCGTTCACATTATGAGAAGTTTTTTTTCTTTAGTATAACAATTGTCGGGTTGGGATTGAATCTCCGACCTTTAGAGACGAAGGTCATGCCAATTACCGTTTAGCTAAGTTCATTTTGGTTTCACATTATAAGAAGTTGATGAAGATTTATAGAGTTACAATGGCAACCCAATCTTATGGTCATCTATCAACAAAATTTAAAATGGAACAAAAATTGGGACGATACTTCTACAAATAAAATCATGAAACTTAAGGTCAAAGTAGCACGAACAAAAAGTCTAAAAGAAAAAGATGGGCAATGAGCAATATTATATCATCTTTTATCGATGTTTATATTGAGAGTTTGAGGATAAAAATTATTACATTTACGAAAGAGCTTCTTAGATGTTCACCATAATCAAAAGATTATGTCAATGAAGAATTAAAAAATGTGTAGAAATTTTAAATAACAAGGAAGATATTGATGATCAAATTTATACCAAAGTGTTGAAACGTTTGTTTGAGGAAAAAGCTTGGAGACTAGCCTTCATGCATATACCTGAATCAAGGAGGAGAGGATTTATTAATTACCTTTGACTAAAGTTTTATATCATTTCTAGATCCATAGTATTTTGTGTGAGGCAAAACTTTTAGCTTGTTATTATTGCCAAGTTAATACATTGTTGATTTATCATATTTTGGGTAAGTAAAGATGTTTAGTTTATTACTTTGACTTGTTAGATTCAATTTTACATACATATATTAGAAAGATTTTAGTTGCATTTTTTACTAGTTATTTATAGTATGTTGTTATATATGTTATTTACTAATTATGACATCATAATGATTTTGAAGTTCGCTTACTTTCTGAAAATTATGTGATGGATTTGCTTGACAAAACACAAGGATGAAGATATCTTGATATATATATTTTTTTTAAAAAAATTAAGAAAAGAATTGCATAAAGTAAAATTGTTTAGATGATCATGTGTAAAACTTCTACTTTTAGAAGTCATAATAACGTGATTGAATTATTAAATGCTAACGATTCAAAATGTTTGATTGTCTTAGATGAAAAAATGATGCATTGGTACCATTTTGTGAAGGAGTTAAAAAAAACATCCTCTAGTCTAGAAAAGGCTATTTTGGATACTTAAATGTTCAAGAACAAGTTGTGCTATATTTTTGCTTACTATATCACATAATGAGAAGAATCGACTAGTAATAGAAAATTTCAACATTCTAATTGTAACTCTCACCTTATTTTACTCATGTTCTAAAGAATATTTGTTATATTTGACCTAATTATCTATTCTTCAGAATCCGATATTGTCTCTCCCGAGATTATGTTCAAATCTAATACTACCATTTCTTTAAGGTAATTTTTTTTACTAACATTTCATAAGTTATTTTAATGAAAATTAGCGTGAAATAAATAATTGAGCAATATGTATCCCAAAATGCACTCATCTTTATGCATCTCACTCTCGTACACACACACATAAAAAAATAATAATAAAATAAAATATTTAAAAAAAGAAGTAAGAAAAAATTGTCACGTGACAAATTATAGTTTTCTAAATAATTTTATTGAATAGGATTGTGTTGGTGTAATGGATAGCTTACATTAGTGCATCTATTCCATAAGATGAGCAAATTTCATATCATTGTAGAAAAAAAAAACGAAAATATATTATGTGTTTGGTCTTTTGATATGTGATTTAAATATGTGATGTATGGTTGGGAAGGAACAATAAATGACTCTAAAAATCCTGCAAATAAATTTTCAATGCCCGTAAGAGGTATGTATATACATGTACATTTTCTTTTTATTTGAGTATTGTTTTATTGATTAAAAGTAATATTCTTGACTAAACATATTGACATTATCTTTTTATTATAGCTACATTAATAAGTTTGGATTTTTTTCATCCTATCGTGAAGAAAGACACCATTTGCGTGGATTTGGAGACGACCAACATAAACCATGAGGTAAAGAAGAGTTATTCAACTATCATTATTCACCACTTCGCAATGTGATTGAGAGATTCTTTTGGGTATTAAAGGCTAAATTTCCTTTTTTTGAAGCAAATGACTATATATCCTAAAGCACACACAAAGATATATACCCATAGCACGTTGTAGAGTACATAATTTTATCAAATTGCATGATAGCAATGATGAATTTTTTCATGAATATATTAGAGAATGAATGATTATTAAAGAAGAAAGCATGCAGTATGGGAGTGACTGTTAGATATTATATTAAATTTATCTTCACTTATAAGCTTAAGCTTTTGGGTCAATTGGTCATTTAAAATTGTATGCAGGTGGTCCAAGAAGGTCCTATGTTCAAATCCCTTTATTTCCTCCTCAATTAATACTGATTTCCACTTACTTGGTTCTTCTACATATTTCAAGCCTATAAGTGAGGGACATAATTAAATTTATCTTTACCCATAAACTTAAACTTTTAGGTCAATCGGTAATTTAAGATGTTATCAAAGCAAGTTTTGAAGTCTATAATGTTAAAATGGGCACAAAATTAAAAGATTTCTAACGTGGGATGAGAGCAAAATATATCTCTTACAGCCATTTTCAACAAAAATTTAGTTTGGAATTATTGTTTTCAAAATAATGGGTGACAAATGTGATTTTAGAAAAATTAGTGGTAATATGAAAACATTTTAGAAAAATATCAAGAGTTGGTTAAAAGAGGCCTCAAATGCATCAATGAACTAGATTTTTCAAACCTAATAAATTAAAGAAAATGCGTTTTTCTTTAAATTTAATAACAATTTTATCAAACTTGACATAATTTATAATCAATTAAAAAATTTATGAGGGAATTTTGACTCTCAAAAGTTTTTAAGATAAAATAATGAACTCAGTTTTAAAATTCCCTCATTATTTTATTATTAAATAAAATTTTTAATTATTTTGGAGTAAATCTAAATGTATCAAATAGTTCACGTGGAAAAAAAATATAACATCTCACTTTTTTTTTCAATTATTATTAATGACAACGTATACCTTTGATTCTTAATATGAGAATTTGATGTTTATTTGATCCTTAGAATTCAAAAATAAACATTTCTAGCTCATAAAATTTTAAAAATAATTTTAAATGGTTCGACTTTCAATTTCTATGTTGAGTTAGCACGGATTGACTAGTGGATTGTGGTGCAATAATTTTCCCTTGAAGATTATTTCTTTGTATTCAAATAATTTCTCTTTTCTTGTTAGTCATAGTTTTATATAATTTTTTATGGTTTATCTAAAAATAAAAGATGATGTGGCTATCAACTTTTTTTGATTGTGTAGTTGATTTGACAAATAACTAATTTAGTTTTTTTTTTTTTACTAGACTTACTTTCATCTCTCTCTTGCTCTCTTTCTCTCCTTCTATGTCGTTATCATCGAGTCATGTTAATCTCTTTAGTTAATGGTATTATAAAAAGAGATGTTTAATCATTTTGTGGTCTGGACATATACAAACTCTTTGTACAGTATACCTCCACTCGTATATCTCTATATGAACGATTAGGATCAAATAGTTCGTAACATTTTACAACTTTTATAACAATTACAAAGTGGATCATATTTGTAGTGTCACTAGATAAAATGCTCTCATATACTTAGAGATATCCAAAAAATCCACGGGTCAGGGCCCCGTGGGACCTGTCTCGAACGGGGCGGGAAATCCCCAAATACACGGGGAATGAGGGAGGGAGTGAAAATTTTTTTCCCTGTTTATAATTCGGGGTTGGGGACGAGGAATATATTCCCCGTCCCCAGCCCTGACCCTAGCGCCGCCCCGTTTCCCCGCCCCGCTCTGACTTTGTATATAAATTATAAAATTTTAATATATATATATATAGACTTTATTAAGATAATTATGGATGTTTTAATTATTTAATTCAAGATTTTCATTACTTTAATTCTTTAGATGTTGTAATATTTAAGATAGGATACTCTAAATGTTGAATTTTAATTTTTACAAATTATGAGAATTTAGCATTTTAATTATATTTTTTAAATTGCATGTGTATTATTGTTTTAATTAGTAAAATTGATAATATTTCATTTAAATGAAAATTCCATTGAAAATGTTTAAAGAATTGTAAAAAAAAAATATTTAATTGAAATAAAAATTGTTAGAGAAAAATAAAGGCGAGGAATTTTTTCCCATGGGGAATTCCCGCCCCATTTCCCGTGGGAAAATTCGCGGGGACGGGGAATGGAATAGGGCCGGGCGGGGATGGGGAAATTCCCCATCCCCGGCCCCGGCCCCGTGGACATTCACCATCCCGCCCCCGACCCCGTGGACATTTCTACATATACTATAGACCATTTAGATTATTACTTGATCCAACTGCATGTCAACCACATACATGTTTAAATTACAAAAATGACCTTGGATCTTTCTTTAATGGATAATGACATATACAAACTAATCCATCATTATTTCAAATAACATGTTAACTACGAGGCTTTAGGACATATATCCCAACAAGGCAGTATACAGGGCTCCCTTGATGCTTTACTTCTGTCCTCAGCACCATGAAGCGCCACGACGCCAGGCCACCTTGGGGAAAACTTGTCCTTTCCAACTCCTTTGAAGCCCAGATGCTCAGGTTGACTCCTAATTACTTCAAATTAACCCTGAACATCTTGTAACTATCGCTCCAGAATACATGAATTACTTGAGATCCTACAACTATAGATATTTAAACTTATTAATCATTATAAACGAGTAAAATTAAAGGTACTAAGATAATTGGTGTAAGGAGCTATCAAATAATCGTTGATATTTTCACTACCTAATCACTATGCTAACATTGATATTTCTTCAATAATCGTTGCCAAGAAGAATCAATAAAAAAACGAGGAGGATTCAACCACAATGACGAATTTCAAGGACAAAAAACTCAAAAATCAAGAAGAATCGACGTCAAAATCAAGAATTTCAATGAGAGAAAAATGCAAAATACATTGTTAGGATATCTCATTTAGAAATGCAAAACTGATTCTAAAATTGATAATCTTACGAAGGCATGAAAAAATAAAGGAATCTGTTAGGTCATAAGAAATAATATGATAACAAATAATTAAAAATAATAATATTTAGTAGGAGGAAAATGTTGAGATGAGCAAAGTTCCAGAATTTAAAAAATTTTAGAAGCCAATAATATATAGGTTCATGAATTAAAATCACATGAAATCATAGGTATGTGTGTGTTTGTGATTTGCACATAAGGGTATAATAGGAATAAAGATAAAAATAAATCAGGGAAATGAAGATAATTGCTATGTTTACCATTTGTTTAAGAGCTTTCTATACATATAGCTATAGCCTAAATAAATAGATTTAATTACACAATTATTTTAATTTTTCTATTTTTTACATTAATAGTCTAATGGATTATTATTTTGCACAAATGTCTAGCCGAATTTACATTTTCAGCCCTCCTTACCATTCTGATTTTTTAATTAATATATATAATAATAACAAAAGAAGCATGTAAAGGAAGAACAAATATATATAGTAATACCAAAAGAAGCATGTAAGGGAAGTTTTTGCTGTTGTAAATTTCTCAAAACGGTTTTCTTTTCAAAACATACACAAGTAAGGAAGGTTTCTCTATAATTTTGAAAACTATTGCATTCATAATGAAAGCAAGAATTAGTAAGAAGGTTCGAACGAGAAAACAAGACATATTTGATATATATAACACTATAAGTTTGAATTTTCTATAAATAAACCAAGATATATTTGACAAATGCATGAATAAGACAACTTGTACAATATAGTCTTATATACTGAAAAATATACGTGATGTAAATTTGTATTTTTCAGTATATTTGTAAACACACCAAAAAATGAACCACGGGACATGCAATGTATATTTACATGTAGTATATTACCATTATATTTGACATATACTTGAGATCTATATAGAGTTGATTGATTTCAGCTAGGAATATGAAAGAAATAAATGAAATCTTCTAAAATGAATGAAACATTAATTTGAATATCTTGCATTAAATGAATATCAACCGAAATTAATAAATAACAAAATAAAATCAAAATTCGAAAATGATGTTAATAAGGAAACAATTAAATATTTCAAAAATTAATTGATGAGAGATAATATAATTAATGATATTTGAAATAAAATCCTCGTATAATTAATACTAAATTTGAAAATGATATTTTTTTTAATTTTAAAATCTTACCAAACTAAAAGATGAGAGAGAATCTATCAAAATATTAAAAATGTCTCAAAATGTAGTTGAAATCTAGTTATAAAATACTAATAAATTTTAGAACATTTATGCAATATTAGTTATGTAATATGATAATTCTTTGAATCTTTCTTCATCTAAAATATTGATATATACCTAATTATAAGTTCTAAAAGTGCTACCCATTGCAATTACCCTTATATAAAAATATTGATGAACACCACTATGATGTGTAATCTCATTGTTCTAGGGTTAGATGAATTTTATGGAATATTGCTAAATAAATTTATGGATCTTGAATTTAATTTATATTAATACTTTCTAGCATGACCGTTCTTAATGTTTTTGAATGTTCGATCAATATTTAAATGATTTTATGATTTAATTCTTACTTTAACGAGTAGGTTTTAGTTTAGATCATGCATGCTCCTATGGTTGAACATAATAGAGTGTCGGATAATGGTAGAGATTGTTGATAAAGAGTTTTAATGTTTTGCTTAATTATCTAGTTTCAAGCGATTATTAGCATTGTGATGAAGCTTGTGAAGCATGGGCGCATGGAGCTTGTGGTGTGCGACAGCCAAGGATAAGTGTGGCAGAGGGCTTGCTATGCATTAGCAAGGGGAAAACGGTGGTCAAGGCCTTGAGAGGTTGTTGATGTGCGCGGCAAGGTTAGGCGTGTAGGCATTAGGCTGTCGAGGCGTCAAGCACTTGGCATGGGCAAGGCAGCCTAGGCATTGAGGTTAGGCGTGCGCGCTGACCAGTGTGCAGCAAGGAGTCTAAGTGTTAGCCACAGGCCTATGCAAGGGAGTTACGTTGGAATATGTGTTGCATGTTGAGCGGCAGGCGAGTGCGGCATGAAGCTTATGCGCTAGAAGACCAAGCGATGCTTGGGTTGCGCTGGTTGCATTGGCGTAAAGCTTAAGAGACATGTGTTGCTTGAGGGGAGTGCGATGAGGATGAGGTAAGTGCCAAGGCTTGCATGGGTGCGTTGGTTGGAATTGACGCGCAGTAATATGATCTTGCTATGGCCAAGGTGTGCGCCTAGTTGGTGATGTGATGGGTTGAGCCATGCGTTGGCTAAGGCTAGGCGATGCATAGTCCAAAGGGGCATGTGACCAAGAGGTAGCAAGTGTTGGTGTAAGGAATAGGCCTTGCATTGATGGGCAAGGGAAGGTGATCGGCTTAACCATCGATTAAGTGGCCCGTTGTCACCATAATCAGGCCATCTAATCTCAATTAGTAGGATGATGTGGCAGCTTGAAATTGAGGAGAGCATGCAGTCTGTGTTTAAAAGGGGATGGTCAGCTTCAAAAGGTTGGTTTGAACGATCTACTTGTGCTACCAAAGTAATTTCAAAGCCATTTGAAAGCTTTATGAGTCTAGTTGATGATCTAGGTATTCCTGAAGGAAACTCCATAGGAATCAAGCTGGAATTCAAAGAATTTGCAAGAAGGTCAAGCTCTTGGGTAACTTTGGGCCAATGTTTAAGATTTGAAGATTCTAGCCAAACCAGGAGGAATCTTGAGCTCAAATTTTAAGGTAAGCAAGTTAAGACAACTTTGAACAAGTTTGTAGAAGGAAATTTTCTGATAAAAGGCTTGGAAAATGAGTTATTTGAATTATAAATTGATTTTGAGAATTTTGAACAAGTAGGAAGTTGCTTGGGTTGAACAAACAGACAACTCAAGGGGATGGGGGGGGGGGGAGGTGAGGGCTGACACGTAGATGAGTGCGTTGAAGACAGTGTGCGCGTAAGAACTAGTAACGCAAAGGCTTTGTGAAGGGAAGGCGCTAGGCTGTGCACGAGAGGGCTAAAGACGTGTGTTAGGCTGAGCGGGCGAATGCATTGAATGTTGGACGCAAAGGCTGTGCAATGTGTGCGAGTATGTGCGCAAAGCTGGGAACGCGGGATTGCGTTGAGCATGTGAAGGTGTGCGACTGGATAAGCACATAGGTAGACGTTGACACTCGGTTGATGCTAATTGGCCGCATGATTTAGTCTTAAGCAACCAAGATTTTTTCTAAGTGTTGGACACATAGAAGGTATGTGTTGAGGTGAGGATACCCTACTTTAGAGATGATGTTGAGCTTAATTATACAAGTTAATCTAAAAAAGGATACCATTACAAGTAGCTAAAGTATTTGGTTGTGTCCACAGGATTGACACCAATAGGAGAAGCTTACCAATCTTAAAGAAGTCAAAGCTGTGATTGACAAAGTCAATATTTTTCAAATGTTTAGTAACACATGCTTATGAAATGTTGGACTTATGCTTGTCTATATTCATGATTAAAATATTTCCCAAGCAAGCTATGTTTCATGAAAGCTATCAACGTGCTATGTTTTAAAGGAGTTTATGAGCATGACTTAAGTATTTCATTATGTATTTATCCAAAGAGCATGCGTTAGGGATGAAGCTTGTTAGCAAAAGTATTAAAGCATATATCTTATGATGCCATGCTTTCAAAGTATGAGTTTAATGATGAGACCTAGAATCCGACATTGAAAGACAATGAGAATGTATCCAGACAATAGTACCTAAGGTATGACGATACTTAGTAATAACCATGTGCACATAGGTAGATTCGACATTGGTTGTGTCGATGTCACTCCACCCCAGCTAAGGCTAGACGTTGAAGGATTGAGCCAAGAAGTTCTCTCTCAACTAAGGATTTCAGATGTCTAATGCTTTCTAGATATTACATGTTTCAATAGTTTTAAGTATGAGTTTGCTTGCTGGTTTTCAAATTTAAAGCATGATGTTATACTTATTTAGTCACTCACTAGGCTAATAGCTCACCTCGTTTGAAATGTTTTCTCTCCCCAAGTAGCGGTCAATTTCTCGAGTGGTAACTTTGTTGCTACTCTGCCACTCAAGGACTTAGCTTGGGAAGAAGTTTAGGTGTTGGTTTTGTATATACTCGTACATATGTCATGTTCATATAAGGACTAGGCTAGTTTGTCGAGACCCATTGGTTTTTTGATGTATGTATGTTATGTTTGTCGTAGGATGTATGAAACCCTGTTACTGTTTTTAATTGGAAATGCTAGTTAAACTGTTCTGTATGTACCGTTACGCATGTTTACCAGGGTATCTAAGCAGGTAAAGTAAGGAAGTTAGGCAATAAGTGCTACTAATTGAGTGGTAACTGCTGTAATCACATCCTCTCAATGGTTTAAAGGGTAGTCTGGGAGGGAGTGTGAGAAACATTTAGATGTATATTGTAAAAGATTTATGTAAATATCGATGCAATAGCAAAAATTTTAAAAAGAAATGGAAAATAGTTACGAAATTAAATAACATGAAATATTTACATACAAAATAACTATAAATTGTTTATTATAAAATGAAGTAGATACAAAATTGAAAAATCATAACATTAAATTAACATCACATTACATAATAAGGATAGAAAAATCATAATATTAAGCATAAGAAGGATGTAAAAAGCACAACATTAAATATAACACAACATAATTGAAAAGAAAAAAGAAAAAGAAAAAAACTCTAGAAGTAGATAGAGCTTAAGAAAAAATGAGAGAAATATTAAATAACTCACATCAATTCAAGCCTGAGATAAAATGATGTGAAAATTCAATTGAAAATATTTGAATAAAAATATGTGGTTTCTTGAAAATAAATTTTTTTATGGTAAAGGAGAAAAAAAAAACTTCTATTGAGCAAGCATAACTTAAAAAATAACAATAGAAACTTAAAGTGTCCATGGAAACCTCGAAATTTCTAAATTTCGAGAAATTTAGGGAAAATCGAAGTTTCAAGATTTCGAACAAAATTTTAAACTGTACTCTTAACTGCATACTTAAAGTTTCAAGATTTGATTCAAGAACACTTTTAGTATACTAAAGATTAAGTTAGATTTAATCAGAATATGAAGTTGGAAAGTGTTGAAAATAGGAAAGTTTCTACAATTGTATTTATTAGACTGTTTTCCTATTATGTAGTTTCCTTTCCTTCTTTCAATGGATACTTCTGACTTTTCCTCACCCATTAAGTTTTGTCTAGCAAAACTACAGCATCCTATCTCAAATATCAAGTGCTTGAAAACATTTGATCTTGAAGAGAACATAAAAGTAATATAATTCCATCAGGATGTATCATTTGGGAATTTGGGACAACAAATGAATATTCATTATATAGCAAATGACCAAAAAAGAAAACAATTAAGAATATACTGAAGATAGTGTACAATGGAGGAAGTCTTACAAATGACAATAATAATAAACAAAGCACACAAGAACAAAACTGAAATGATTACTATGAACAACGATGATTGAGTGGAAAATGTGGCCATTGATTGAAGTTGTCGTCATGGTCGTGGCTTATCGGAATGTCGCGATCCACAAAGAATGTTAAGCAAAGGAGGCAGACAAGCATTTCCCCCCCCTTTTTTTTTCTCTGTTGAAGATTTACTCTACTTCTTGAAGCATCCTAAAGAATTTTGGACATGAGCCAAGCTACATAATTGCACAAGAACAACTTCTCTTGTTCCCATTTTCAAACTCGTCATCGGAAAGATCTGCTTCACTGGCAATGGAACCCAATAACAATTAGAAAGAGGAGAATGAGAGAGTGCCTGAATCATAAGAAAACATTCCAGAGAAGAGAGGAAATAAAAACAGGACAAATAAGAGACGATAAAACATATTTGGAATGTGCAAATTAATCTTTTACTCTCGAGGAAATTTACTTCAAAGAGACTCAACTGATTCGAGAATGAAAACTACATTGTACTTGCAAAACTTGAGATGAATAATAAGACAATACTCAGCAGGAAGAACTTTTCTAGGGCTGTTATCTGCAACAATTCTCCAGGCAAGGGCAATCAAAAGAGGAATATCACAGTACTGCCGAGAGAATTCATCACATGTGCGATGTGTGTTCTCCATAAACATATGTATAATATAAAAGTAAATGTGAATGAGCACAATCACTTTAAAGTTAAGATATGCTTCAAGTTTCTTTTTCTACTATTGAAATGATTTAATTTCTAAACTTCAATAAAGAAAATTAACGAATTAATATTCCTTGGCGTTTAAGAGTGAGGAGCAATGCAATGGTACACTGTTTAGATGACTTCTATACCACAAAACAAGCATTGGTTTTTATGAAGAAATACTCTCACTTTATATATATTCTTAGATCAAAAAATGTATTTACAATTAAATCATTCAAATATTTCAAGTGTTTCTTTCTTAACAAAATAGGAACCAAAGGCAATACACGAGCAAGAAGCAATCTTAAGATAGACTATTTAACAACATTACTTATTTAGCTCTCACTTCTTGTAAATTATCTTTCCTTGTTCATCATTCATATAATTTTATTTCACTTTTGTCTACTGGAGAAGTCCTTTGAATTCCAGCTTCTTTCACTCATCTTTGTAATTACACATATCAATAACATTGTATCTTTTCATAAAAAAATAAATTAACAAAATTGTTTCTTAAAAAAAAATGGGTGGAGAGTGGGGAGGATCGTAGGAATTCATGAATCATTTATGTTATAAATGAATCATGAAAACAAATATACTTCAAGAATTAGCAAATAACTTAAATAAAAACATTTAAATTTGAAAAAAAGGGTGAGTTTGTAGGGGGAGAGGCTAGTGAGAGAAGAAATATATATATATATATAAGGGGTTATATGCGACTTGAGAGGAAGTGTGCATCACCATGCAGAGGCTAGATAGTGAGAGAGTTCACAGAGAGATTGGTAAAAGATGGATGTAAAATGAAGACTCGTCTGAGAGATATATGTGCTTTAAAAAGTTAAGCACATGGATCTTAATGGGAATAAGTGTTTGTGGTGAAAGAAAATGGGCGTTGTAAGAGATAGAACATCATATTCTTAATCGATTAATGTAACCCACCAATTGGACATCTCCATGACCTTAAATGCAAGCCGTATGAAGAAAAAATGACAAAACTAATAGAAACTAAGTCAAGTTGATCTATTTGGTTAATTGGCGTCCTACAGTACGGTTTTATATAACTTCAAAACTGATGTGTACACATGTATGTGTATATATTTATTTCTGAAAAGGAAAAGCATTTTAGTGCTAAACACAATATAGTGAACTTCATAATATAGTAATATCAAAGAAAGAAAGATTCTGAGTTCCAAAGTAATGATACAAACAAGACACAATTTCATTAGTGCTAAAAGACTTTTTTTTGGACTGCTAACTATAACTACATTAATTCTAAAAGGTACTAAAACACAATATAAATAACAAAATTCTAGACCAATACAAACTCGTAAAGATGCCGTCCTATTGGAATTAATATCAGGAGTATAATCAGAAAGGGATTTTGTTTTGGATCTCAGCTTTGTGTTTTATTATTCATATTATGTTTTATGTTTTGTCATTTTCTTATGCTTTTGTCTCCCCATTATAGTTTTTTTCCCCTTCTTTTCGACTTTTGAGCATGAGTCTCTCAAGTGTTTGTTTACTCCAAAAAAAAATAAAACTTAGCCAACTCGAATACTTCCTTCCCAATCTCCTTTCTCCCTATTGAAGTTTTGATAGTTTATTTGCATCCAAATTCTACAAGGCCTTTAAAGCACTGACCTAAATTATCTTTTGACCTCATAATAGCAACACTATCTTTAGCCACTTAATCAAATATTGAAATTGAAACTGTTGTAATAATCAATGCCAAAAATTCCAGCTGAAGGACAAAAAATAAATATGTACTAAGAAATTGTGAGAGCGCCAACTATCCATACTTATGGAAGAAGGAGTGAATTAGGCAATGCACAAGGACAGATGGGAAAGGGACGACTATCCTTGTTATGTAGTGTGGGGATCAGCCATAGGGTTTATGTAGGGGTTTTTGGAAGAGAATAAGATGTGGAAGTTTTGAAGAAAGTTGAGGCTGTGGGGGATTTCCAGCTCTCTCGAATGTACTGAGTCATTCATCGTTTTCTTATTTCTATTTTTATTCTTGTTCTTTGGATCTTTTCTCATTGTTGTGGAACTCTCTATTTTTCATTTTGGAATAGAAATATCACGGGGAGGTTGCTATTCCCCTATTTTCTACAACTTGTTGGCTTTTTCTGTTTGCAGGAGAGGAAGATACCTAACAGAAATCCCTTTTGAATTCTTTTGGTCACGTTTCAGCCACCAGGACACAGTCCCAAGAAAAATCAGCTTTACCATTCAAATCGTTACAGCCAAAATTTTCATATTTCCAAGTTTTCTTCCAGGAATGCCTTCATTTGTATTAGTCACCTTTTTGCTAATGCCAATGACGCTTGCTTTTATCAAACAAAGATTATAGAAGCATAAAAGATCTTTTCAACAGTCATCTTTGAAGAAGCAACAGGTCTCAACATTTTAGTCTTTTTATACTTCCGGAGGTTCTATTTTGATCCTAACTCCGAGATCTGTTTTTTAGTTCCTAAAGTAGGCATACAAAACTACTGCAGTAATTAATTTTTTTGTTTAGCATTTAACAAAATTCTGAATCTAATTGGGAAACAGTAGGAAAGAAGCTGGCCCTCTCGGAATTGACCTAATATTTGGTACTCAAGCTTGTAGCTCACTATATTTGTTCTTACTCATGTATGGTGAATATGATACCTGTCAACTTTATGGATAGTTTACTTTGGCTAGCATTTCTGTGTCCAATACTTGAATACTCCAACACTTGTTGGAAACTTATCAGAAACTTATTAGCATCATACATGTGTTAGACACTAGTTATACAAAGTGAAAGTAAAAGTAGATCAAACATTTGTTAGACATGTATCAAATACTTGGTATACTAAGTAGACACATATATAACAAAAAAATAATACATTTTGAGAGCAAAATACAACAAACTAATTTTTTAAATATATAAATTTTTAATTAATTAACCTTAAATTTTCCTATGGTATAAAAATAAGTTGTGTGACTTGTGAGATGAGGCTATAAGTGAGGCAATTGTGTGCACGCGCACGTGTGTGTCCATTTAGATGCTTCTTTGCCTGTTCTAATAATATATTTGACATCCTTGCTTCTCTTTTGGTGGGAGTGGGACACCCTTTTATTGGCACAAAGAAAAGGGTTTGGTTGGCCATTCTTTGAGCTTTCTTCTAAACTTTATAGGATGAGGGTAATAAGCATCTCTTTAGATACTCTTAAAAATCATTTATTGATTTGGTTCTGTCTACTGCTTTTTATTGGTGCAAAAACGAAGCACCCTTTTAAGAACTTTAGTCCTTATTTAGTTTCCAATTGGAAATCTCGTTGTAATCACCTTTAGGTGCTTGGGGTCTCCCTTTATTTTATTTATTCGATGAAATGTTTCTTATCTAAAAATCAATGAAATGTTCTTATCTAAAAATCAAATGATAGATAGAACTCATTGAACAAGGGTTAACTCATTGCCTCTTGAAACGTCGTAATTTCATTTGTTCATCTTCAAAATTTTTCCCAACAGGATTCCAGCCAGAAGTGGCCTCTAAGTTACCTCCAAGATGGCATACAAAGGTAGAGCATGTGAGGGTGCCAACCCTACAATTCTACATTTCTTCTATAAATATTTAAGTTAGCTTGTGCTTATACCACCAGCAGTCATAGATTTAAATATATGCAACTTATATATAAGCATTTTGAGGTCTGAGACAGATTTAAGACTTTGATGAGGTTGAATAGATTTCTCAACTTCCTTATTGTTATGAAGAACCTCCTCCTCAACCTCCCCACTTAATGAAAAAACCCCACTAGCCAAAAACAGGGAGCCAATACTGTTCTTATTCCTTTGCCACTAACTACTGAAAAAAATAAAGTACTGCAATGCCCTATCTTGGCCCACTTAACTTTTTCCTTTAGACTCCAACTGATAGACTCTTGTCTAATCACCTCAACGAACTCTCCTTTCAGAGAATCCCTCTCCTTTCAGAGAAATATCCAAGAGGGGCACCTCCTGCAAGTCAATCACATTGAGTCATTGATTCTATTAATGATCTCTTGTTTGAGTTTTAATATCTCCAAAGAGCTCCCCGTTCCAAGACCTTAGAGCGCTTTTAGATATCTTAACTTTCCCACAAAACGATATCCCTCCCAAATCCCAGGGACCAGCACATTCCACCAAGAAGAAATATAGGCTTTGGAAGAAGGATGCTCTAACCAAATCTTCTCAAAATGGAAAGGGCCCAGACCCCATTTTTGGGTACCTAAGGAAAGGATAATATAGGCTAATTGCATTAAGCCTGACATAAAATGTAATAAATAAACAAAAAACAAAAAATAAAAAATAGAAAGAAGAAGAAGAAGAAAGATAAAAATAACCGTAAACCCTTAAAACAATAAACCCTAAAAACTAAGTGGAGAAAGAAAACCATCATGGTCCATGGACCGGCTACTGGCTGCTACCACGTTGCCGCTGACCCATCTTTTTACCTTCTTCTTCTTCTTTTCCCCCCCAACTTCAGGAAAGAATAATAAATAAAAAAAAAAGGAAGAAAAAAAATCCTTTTAAAAAGTTTTAACTATTCTCCTATATGGCATCTTTTTCCTCACTATAGTCAATCAAATCTTGCTTTAAGATACATCACGTCTCTAACATGTCGGTGTCCAGGTAATTGAATGGTGTTGCTGTATCTGTGACCATGCATCTTAGATACCCACTATAAAACCTCCCAAAAGACATCAGCCAAAACTAATACCAGAATACTGCTACAATTTAGAACTATTTGGACCCAACATCTTTAAGGCAAGAATATTGTTGGAAAAGTCCCAATCAATTAACATTAGCTTAGAGAAAACTAATTTTCTCTTCCAACATCTTCAATAATCAGCCACCAAATTTGGCAACAAGGATGAGGTCAGAAAGGTATCTTCCAACAACAAAGGCAAACTGGCGAGTACAAACAATATTAGGAAGCACCTACCACCTAATACCTTGATTCTGCCTCTAGATTCATTCACTCCTGCAGCTAGGCTAACATGTTTCAGTACAGCACTTTGCTTGGGCAGGTTTATTTAAACAATTAGGGCTTCGTTCACTGGAACAATGATTTCTGTTAGAGATAAGTCGTGGAATATTTCTAGAAAGTCATCCTTAAAGTGTTTTATACCTTTTCAAATAACTTTAAAAGAGTTTTGTATGAACCAGGGCCTTATCTTTTCCAGGGCCATTGAAAGTTTCTAATTGTAATTATTAGGTCTGTGTATTATAAATGATTGACTGACCTTAACGGACAAAATTTCCAACAGTAGTTACATTTAGAAAATACATAAATCAAGGACTTCCAAATATTTCAGTAAGAGATCAACGTATTAAAGAAGTCTGAAGTGAGAAGATTTCTCAAAGTCACCATACACGGAGCTGGAGCATGATACATGATTCATCGTTCACTCCAAAACAGGAAAACTTTGAATAATTTCAATTTTTCACATATTCATAGCTGGCCTCAATGCCTCCCGAGATTATGAGTGAGTCAAAGCTTTTATGACACATAGAAGAACATTCTCTTCCAAACATAGAATGTCAGCATAAGAACAACAAAAATCAGTTCAAAGTGAAAAAGGTAATTGGAATGAAACAGCAGATATTGGGGAAAGGTCAGACGTCTTGGCTTTCTTATCTTTGAACGGGGAGTTTGTTCTTAGACTAAGGAGAAGGGATATTCATTTTTGGAATCCAACCCTAGTGAGGATTTTTCTTGTAATCCATACTTGTTCTTTGAGTGCTAATTGAATTTCTCACTGATCAACGAGTCTATTTTTTCTTCTTTGTGGAAGGTGAGAATTCTGGACAAGGTTCAGTTCCTCAATTGACAAGTCATCCATGGACAATGTAACACTTTAGATTAGCTTTTGAGAAAGATATCTACTTTGATTGGGTCATTTTGTTACATTCTTTATTGGATGAAGAAAACCTTGATCATATTCTTTGAAGTTGCGATTTTGATAGAATTGTTTGGAATCTCTTTTTTTGAGATGTTTGATTTTCAGTTTGCTACACACAGAACTCTTTGAAAGGTGATTGAGGAGTCCCTTCTCCATCCATCGTTTCTGGAGAAGGGGAAGTTTTTGTGGTGTGAAAAGGTCTGTGTTGTGGGACTTGTGTGGTGAGAGAAAGGTAGGACCTCTAGAGGGTTTGGGAGATACCCTAGTGATGTGTGGTCTCTTGTTAGGATCTACGTTTCTCTTTAGGCATCAGTAACAAGGTTGTTTTCTAATTATTCTTTAGATCTTTTTCTACTTGATTGGAGCCCTTTTCATCAGTGGGGTTCCCTTTTGTGAGCTTGAGGCTCGCAGAGAAGGAGCATGATAAAGGAAATCAACAGACGTAAATAACTTTTGTGCTTTAGAAAAAAAATGTATGAAACATCAATACCTGGGCTCAAATTCCCTGATCTCTACAAGTTCACTCCCACAAGCATCAGTCCACTGAACTTTCCTTCTATTAGTAAGACAACGTATATCACCATCCTTTTTACTTATTGTTTCACTTTCATGAGCATTCTGATGAGAAATTGAAATACCATTACTTGGCCTTTTCAAGCTACTTTTAAGGGCTATATTTCTGAAAGTATTACCATCTTCCACATTAGGAAATTCATCTTTCCTCTCTTCGGTACTTATAGGCCCAGGCAAAGAATCATGTGGTAAGGTTGGGCCAACTTTAAGAGGAGAAGGGGAACTGTCGAGCCCTGCGGAAGTGCGACCAAAGCAAACAAAGGAGGCACAGCCGTGGGAAATGTGGTTCTTTGTGGAAGCCAGCTGGAGGTCAGATTCTGATTCTTGGTCCACCAACTGGTAATGATTCCACGGAGAAACTCTCATGGGTTTATCTTCGTCCTTTTGACCCAAAAGGAGAAGGGTCAAACCCTTGCTATACCCAGATGCTGAAGAAGAAAAGAACCCTCCTCCTTCTACTGCCAATAACATTAGTTATACCACATCTGGGGAGCTCAAAATTTATTTCTTGGAAGGCTTCCACCCCTCAAGCAACCAAAGACACCTGTCCACCACCAGTGATCGATAATCAGAACAGTCCACATAATAGTATCAGAAAACAAAATTGAGTATGCAATATTTCTCACAAATGTATAATGTATTCTTTTACCAACGATAGTGTACATTATAAAACATAACAGTGAAGGAAAACCTTCGAGAGTGTGTGTGTCAAAGTGACCATACATAAAGCAACGGTAAAATTAAGGAAAACAGGGGGAATAACACCAAGCAAACATTCACTTAATTGCTACTATTTCGAGTCTTTTAATCAGCAATGTAAACTAGAATGGAAAAAATCGTAAAGCATAAGAATTTAAGGCTTAAATAAGAATCCACAGAGCTGAGAATGGCCTTCAAGAATTTGGAAACCATAGATTTTATGGTAACTGACAGGAGTTAGGAAGCCAAAAACTGTGACAATAAAACGCATACAGTTAAGTCCACCAAATGAAATGGAAAGGATAGCGAGAATCTCATAGAACCGAATCATTGATGTAACTAAAATTTTAGTCTTGGCATTATTATTCAGTAATCCGTCCATATACACCAGAAGGATGCCTCAATCGGTCTCATCGACGTAATAGCACTCATAAATTTAACTAAAGTCAAACAATAAATCTCATAAACGCCACTAAAATCAAAACCACAATAACCCACCACCTGTAGACGTGACATAACCATCTAAGAAGTAAGCAATTCAAACTTCCAAAGAGCTTCTAACTTCAAAGAAGTGATGGAAGATCGAACATAAAAGAAAGTGGTCGTTTTGTTCGCAAAGCAAATAGGGGGGAAAGAAAATGAACTAAAATCGAAATTCGAAATCTTAGATATACTTTATCTCCATTGCTAAACTGGAAACAAGCATACCAGTCACAGCAAGCTCGAATCAACTAACATATTGACTTTCTTAAACTTCAAAAAGAAAGGAAACGCAAGAAATTCAAACATTCGAATTCCACTCCAGCAATTTATCCAAAAAGAAGCGCAAAATCAGATCAATATATGGGAAGAATAGAACGTACAGAACCCGGCAGAGTCGAAAACGAGAGAGATCACCGGAGTTTAAATCGACGGCGCCATGGCTGAAGCATCATTGATAGTGAAAAATGGGGGAATCAATCGCCGAATTTGAGAAATGGAATTGGAAAAAAGTTGAAATGAATTTTTGCTACAAATTATATTAAAGCCAGAAAAGGTTAATAGAGACGAATGGCTTTGTTTGTCTTTGGAGGCGCATGATAGCGGTGGGTCCCACTCTTCATCTTTTTTTAATCTAAAGAAAATTGTTTTTAATTTGGGTCACTCGCTTTTCTTAAAAGCAATGCATTTTTTTAATTTGTTTGATAATTTAATTTATTTAAATTTTTAAAAGGAAAGCTTGCTTTTGTTTGCTTTAGTATAACGCTCGTTGTATATTGTAATTTATGGACTTTCCCATCAAGTGGATTTAAATATTTTAATCAACATGTGGGAGTTTTAAATGAATATTTTTATATATTTTTAAGAAATATAGACAACATAACCAAAGCCCCCAACAAAAAATGTATAGTTTTATTGGTATAAACTTGTGTTATCTACTTTAATGTCAGAAGTTCGATTCTCCCACATTACACATTGTTAGAAAGAGAACGTTTGTGATCATTGGTAAGCTAAGAAAGCCAATTAGAGAAATTTATCAATTAACAAATAAAAAAATCTCAATAGCCTCTGGACAATAAGATTTAGTGAAAGAAAGGAGAAATCAACCTTAATAATTAATCTCACTCCACTTCAATCACCCTCATTTCTAGAAGAAGAATGGTAAAATTCCTGACCACCGATTGACACTTTGCACTAACGATGTTGCCATGATGATCATTCAATACCCGACTAAGCTCTCCCCTATTGTCACCCTTCGAGCAAGTAGTATCATAAGCCAACTCATCACTTACTCCCTTATCGAAACTCATCTCTGAAAGAACTCTCTTAAAAAGGCCTAGATCGATTATGCATCACCTTGAAAGATAGATATGTCTTGGTACTATCACGATTCGACTTTTCTTAGGGATAAACCATGGAACGTTCCTCATGCAAATTTCAAAATTTGGTGAAACACACACTTTTAAGGAGGAAAAAAATCAATCAGAGCACTTTATTTAGCAACAAGGAAAAGAATTTAACTTTGAGATCCCTTAAAACAACAAAAGAATATGACATATGACAAGGCTAGTCATTGGAATCTTAGATAGTTCGACAAAAATTAATAAAGAAGAGAACAAAGTTCACGATGACTTAGTTCCCATAGCACAACTAGCAACGCCATGTCAACTGCCTTAGACGCCTTTTCATTCACCTAGAAAAACATATGTGTGGAAAGGGTGAGTTATTAAAAATATTTTGTAAGTAGCCTCTTTGACATATATGGAAAGAATCAAATATTAATTTTAATTATAATTTTTTTAAAAAAATTAGTAATTTATAATTAAAATTAACTAATTAATATATTTAATAAATGTCATATTAATTAATACTTAATTATTTTAATTAATTAGGTTTAGTATATTACTAATTTTTATTTTTAATTAAGTTAATTAAATAATATAAGAAAATTTATTTTAATAAATAATATATTATATAAAAAAGTGAAAAAATGAGAGAAAAATATGACATGTTAATAAAAAAAATACCAACAAGAAATTTTTGTTATAAAATAAAGGAAACTGGAGCAAAGTAGGGAGAAGAGAAAATAGAAGATAAATATATTATGTATTCAATCGTATATCTCAAATATCTCAATGAAAACTATTTATGGAGTTTACAAGATATGAAAAGATAAATATCCATATAAGATAATGGAAAAGATTGTTGCCATAAGGTTTTTTCTGGAGAAACGTGTTTCATGGAGTTAAACTTGTGTTTATGTTGATTTTTGCAGATGTGGTTCGAACTCTAGTACTCGATAATTTGATTCTCTCTCAATCGTACACTTTATTTGAAGAAACAAAGTGTATTATGTTATTGAAGTTGAAGTCTCGAGAAGATGTTTGCATCTTTAGGAGACTGACTTGTATCTTCAAGTGTTTGTATCTTCAAAAAACTGACTTGTATCTTCAAGTGTTTGTATCTTCAGGAGAATGATTTGTATCTTCAAGGAATATTCAATTTTAGGAGTTAGAAAATCTTCTGATTGTTGGAAAATTTTTCTCTAGGCTCTCTATAGTCTAAAATTTATCAACCCTTCAAAAGAAGAACTTCTCTATTTATAGAGTTTTCAGGTGGACTTTGTGGGCTTAGGTTTGGTTGGCCACAGACTTGGCCCTTGGGCCCAATTAATTGAATCTTGGTTTTGTTTGACATTTGGGTCAAATTAAGCCTATTTTTTTTAGATCAATTGGACTTAAACCCAAATATTCATACAAATTGAACCAAAAATATTTTATTGATCCAACGGTCACGACGAAAACACGTGGCATCATCGGAAATTGTCAACTTGTGCATTCAATTTCAATTTGAGACATGTGTCAACTTGTAATCAGTCGATTTCTCATTTTGTCATTAATTTGAGAAATGAGGTGGCAATTTGTGATTGGTCTAAAATTTCTCATTTAATAAATGTCTCTTTTTTAGATTTATACACATGTATGAACGGGTGAATCTAAAAAAAGATAAAGTTTGAATCAAAATACAAGTTATATGTTCTTGAATTTGACTCTATTTGATGTATTAGTTTAATCAAACTATGAATTTGGTACATAAGTTTGATTTAAATTTTGTGTATATGACACACATTTTTTATGCCAACTTATCAAAATTTGGTTTAAATTTTCTTTCTTTATTTAAACTTAGGGTCAAAAGTTTTTATTTTCTTTCTTGACATAAACTTTGGTTTGAAATTTAGTAAAATTTATGCTCTATTTAACTCAAAATTTTGAATTTGGAGTGAAAACGGACTTCTATTCAAGATGTTATCCAAGATGTATGGCTTGAACTTGGAATAGAATTTTGGGGATAAATTTAAATTTCACTCCATTTCGTTTTAGAATAAAATTTGGATTATGTCTAAATTTTAATTTGAGATAAATCTAAAGTCTTATCCACAATTTTATTTGACATAAGGATAAAAATTCAACTTGGTTGAATTGAATTTGTGATAAATTTTGAATTATGCGTAAATTTTTAATTTGAGATAATAATCTTGATTTAAACATTGAAGAAATTTAGCATGAGATAAGAACCAAAGTGAATTGGATAAAATTTTAAATATACTCAAATTTTAATTCGTGATAAAATTGAGGTTTTATCCACAATTTAATTTGACTTGAGGATAAAAGCCTAATTAATTTGGGATAAATTTTATAATATGCCTAAATTTAAACTTGATAATTTGAGGTCTTATCCACAATTTAATTGGACATGAGGATAAAACCTAAATTTAAATAATATGGACTAGAGATCAAATTTGGGATATGCTCCAAATTTGAATTTGATATTTAAATAGATTTTGATATCTGTAGTATTTGATTTCAGTGGCAACAGTTTTCTCTTTCATGGATGTGATTGCAATTAAAAATTTACTTTAAGTTGCCAATGTACCCTTGAAGAAATGGACGAAGTGATAACGCAGTACCCTTGAAGAAATATGTGTGTGTGCATGCGTCTGTATTTCTATTCACCTTTCAAGTTCATTGATGCCTAGATCTTGATGTAATGCAAGTGCACATATCAAGTATAATTTAGTAAGATAGTCAAGAGACTAAGTATCGTCCTCTAGAGACCAAATGTCCGAATTATACTTACCTATTTTAGAATTGTGTTGATTTTATTTAAGGATTGGACTCTAGATGATATTTTGATTTTTAAAATAAAGGAAAGTAGAGTAAAGATAAATGTTGAAATTTAAGAGACAAAGATGTTCAAAGATGTTAATTTCCTTCATTACTTCATTAAGTCATGCAAAGATTTCTATGGATTATGTTGTTAATGATATGTTTGAGTCTTGAAACTATTTTTCAGATCACTTCATTAAGTTATGCAATAAAAATCTTTTCTCATGCAAACATAATTGATTACTACTTGCTTGAAACCAAATTAAGGAGCATGAAATTAAGAATAGTCATGTCAACTTTCATTACCAACTTAACTAATTTCATGATAGATTAGATAATGACTTAATATTATAGGTCTGGTTAAACATACAATCTTTCTAGTTGAATATTTAATTTAGCATGCATCAATGATAAATCAATGTAATAAGCACGATAATATTGGAAAACATTCAAGAACACAACATCCATAGAAAATACTAAGACATTAACTTAAATCCATAACAAAGCTCATCAACACCCTAGAACTACAACATTTAGTCCCTCATCGTTGTTGCAAACATACTCTCATATATTGCAACAACCATGAAAAAGTAAAGAGAATAAAGAGAAAAGAAAACATTACTATCATGATGAATCTCATCGTTGGAACACTTTGGAAACTCCAATTTGTATCCCAAGATCTCAAATGGCCCCCAAATGAACCTCTAACTCTCTCAACTCTATTTTAAAGCTAAAAACACTCTCTAAGGTTCTCTAATTTTATCGTGGTTTGGAAGGTTCAAGACCTTTAAGTTTTATAGAGAAAGCTTTCCAAAAATACATTTTTAAGAAAATGAAAACTTTCCAAAAGTACAAGTTTTTTTTAGAAAATGAAAATTTCCAAAAAAAATATTTTTTTCCAAAACTACATTTTTCCAGAAGATGAAAGTTGGCACCCCTTTTTCAATTTGACCTTGTTTCCTTCCACATTTTAGATATTTAGTCCCTTCTCGACATTATTAGGCAAAATTGGTTGGTTCTCAATTTTTTTCACTCGAGTTCTTTTGCTCAAATCCTATAAATCACTGGCAAATGATAATCTAGTCAAGTTAAAATCATTTTAAATAAAAGGTAAATAAAGTAATTTCACTTATTTCAAGATTGTTACCTTTCAATAACAATCTATTCTCATGCAAACACAATTGATAACTAATTTTTTAAAATCAAATTAAGAAGCATGGTATTAAGAGGATGGTCATGATCAACTTTCGTAGATTAACAACCGAATTATTTACATGAAATGTTTAGCTAACGATCCAATATTATAGATCCAGTTATATGTACAATCATTCCCAATTGACATTCAACCTAACATACATCTATGATCAATCGATGTGATAAAGTACAAATAATATTGAAAAGCACTCAAAGACAAACATCCATAGAAAATACTATTGCATTAACATAAATCCATAATTAAGTTCATCAATACCCTAAAACTAGAATGTTTAGCCATGCACACAAATGCATTCTCATACATTGCTACAATCATAATCAGTAAAGAAAAATAAAGGAAACGAAGAAAAACCACTTTCGAAGCAATCTCCCTCGTTGAAGCCCATCAATCTTGCCTTGATTCACACCTTGGGATCTCAAATAGCCTCCAAACGAGCCTCTAATTTTCCATACTTTTTCTAGGCTAAAAATACTCTCTAAAGCTTTGAATTTTATGGTGTAGTTGTATTGAATTCGGCAGCCAAATCTCTGAGGGATTATATAAAAAAGAATTTCCAAAAATATGATAAACTTTCCAAATTTGGCTTCACGTCGCGACGCTATATGGGAGCACCGCACGCTGCCTATTTCAATCAGAGTGTAGGGTTCACTGCTTTGAAAACCCCTATTAAGTCTAAAGCGCATAGGAAGCATAGTTACGCTAAACGCTGCACTGTTATACTTTTCCAACAACTTCATATTTTCTCCCATTTTCTTCCCTCCTTTCAATGTATAGCTCGAGATTGACTTCTTTGTGCATATTTAGAATCTTTTTAGCTCATTTTGACATTAAATTGATATCTCGAACATAATCCTAAAATCACTAACAAATAACATTAAATCCAACTAAATCATATAAAAAACAGGTTAAATCAAGGGCAAGTAACACACAGTTTAAGTACGTTTTACCATCCCATTTAAATGTGAACTTATTTCTTATATATCTCATCATGATGAATAGTCTTCTTACAAAAAAATACTAAATCACAAATTTGAAATGACTGAGGTGTCACATGCTTATCAAAGGTTTTGGACATTCATACTTGGTAACATTCCAATGCTTGTTGAGGATCTAGTTGTTTTTCATCAAATTCTTCTAATTCTTGAAGACGTAACTTGGCATTGTAATCTGTAGTTAATAGCACAAAAAATGTGCTATCTAACTCCACTTAATTTGGGATTGTCCTAGGATTTTATGTGTTTATTTTTCTATTTTGTAGGTTTCGAGCATTTAAGAGCTAGAATGATGCGTTAGTAGCAAAATGGAGCTAAAACGAGCCAAATCAGAGCTTATTTGCGTCAACTGGGAATTAGAAAGCCAAATGACCAAAATGCCCCTATATGCAACGTAGCAACCCTCTGGAAAGCATTGAGCTATGCTGAAAGGTAGTATCTTCAAATCGCTCACAGTGCTACAACCCTATCTTTATGCTACATTACTACACTGGAAGGCAGAACACTTGGATGTAGGGTAGCGTTGCAATGCTGCCAACAACGTTGGGACACGACGAACTTCAGATGCGAGGTGCTTCGATGAGAGCATTGTAACGTTGTGTACATGTTAAACGCTACGACTACAACTATAAATTGTTTTTTAGCTGCCTAGGTCAGGAGAGGGACGTTTTCAGTCGATTCCAGCCGATTTCAACTTCAATTTCTCTCTACTTTTCTTCTATTTTCAGTTTCGGAATGTACCAAGACAATACCTTGGCATTTTCCATGACTATTATGGGCTAAGGTACTCGTTTTAGCTTGGATTTGTTAGGATTTTTTGCCCATTTGATGTATTCATGAGATTTTGAACTAGAGATTTGTAATTTTTTTTATTTCGATTCTATTTATCATATGTTTATGTATTTCATTTGATGTTTGGGAATATTTTAATTATCGCTTTTGATTGGCATTGGATATGTGACATGTAATCTTTTATTGATCAATTAGAAACAATAGGTTAGGGTAGCTTACAAATCACTTAGATGAGCATTCTTCTAACCAACCTAGGATCGAATCAACCGAATGTTTAATTAAGGTTGTTCCTTATTGAATGTTCAACCTAACTTTGCCCTATTTCTTAATGAAATTAGGTCAATTAAATTTGCATGTTGTTTATTGGTTTAAATTAGACTAATTAGTTGATTAGGTCGGATTAACTAGTTGTTTCAATTAATTCGGTTAGGTAAATTTAATTGCATGACTCTAGTAATGAGAACTCTATAATCGAATGCATCGAATAGATGAATTCCATTATAACCTAAGCTAGGCCTTCTCAAATTGAATTTCTACATTTAATTTTATTTCATGCATTTTAATTTAGTTGGCAACAAAATAATTTCACAAACCCCTCATTCAGTTACTCTTGAGCTGGAAACACTTTAATAAAGAAATCCTAGCACTCCCTATGTTCGATCTGATTTTGCCACTAAGACTAGCAGTTTTTTATGGTAGATACGGTTAATTATTTAGTCCAAATTTGGGCGACGAAATCCACTTCGACCAAATTGGCGCCTTTACCGGGGAGCCAAGTCTTTTCTTTTTTTGAAGGGTTTTTTATTCTTTGTTTGTTCTTGAGTTTTCCTTTCTTTGTATGACCCGATCCTCTTATGATCAAAATTCTTTGTTGTATTTTGCAGATCTTGATAGGGAGGAAAGGAGATGAAGAAGAGAAGTTAGAGAGTTAAGAGCTTTAGCAGAACAAATCTGTGCAGAAGGCACATTTGAAGAAGAGCATTCTGAAGAGGAGCTTGAACTCGACGATGGCACAGCCTATCGAGCTCACCCTGAAGGAGCTTTCAGCTCTCGACCTTACTCAACAACCCCTTTGCATTACTTATTCTGAGACCACAAGTAATTTTGAATTAAAAATTGGTCTCATTCATTACTACTTTCTTTTTTTAGACATGTAGATGAGGATCCATACAAGCACCTGAAAGACTTCCACATCGTGTGTAGTGGAATATGCCCTCACAGTGTAACCGAGTAGCAGATCAACCTTTGATCCTTCCTCTTCCTTTTGAAGGATGATGCAAAGAACTGGTTGTATTATCTGCCATCGAAATGCATCACCACATGGATAGAGATGAAGAAGAGATTTCTGGACAAAATTTTTCCAGCATCTAGAGCTGCCAGAATAAATAAATAAATAAAAAAAAAGATTTACAGCGCCCTACAAGGGCATGTGGAGTCTATTATACAAGTATTGGGAGAGGTTTAAGTGCCTCTACACTGGCTTCCTCAATCATCAGATCCCAGATCACCTCTTGATTCACTACTTTTATGAGGGATTACTACAGCAGGATAAAAGTAACATCGATGCAGCTGCAGGTGGAACACTTGTGAATAAAATACCCTCTCAAACTATGGAGCTGATTTCTATTATGGCTGAAAACAACCAGCAATTTGGGACCAGAGATCATATCTCTTAGACCACTAGATCTTCAAAAGAGGTAAATGACCTTAGAGCTAAAATTGCTGAACTTTCTACTCTTGTGAAACAGGTTTGCTCTAAAAGGTCACAATCTCATGAGGCTATTGTTGAGGCAAATTATGCTAGAAATTAGCAAGACAGTCGGATCTATGACAACAATCATTGGGGCAACCAAGGACACTAGGGCCAAAGTAGTTCGAGTATTCCTTTGGAGGATATAGTGAAAAGCCTTGTAGAGTCTACCATACAGATTCAGCAGAACTAGAAGAAGTTCCAGCAGACTACTGCTTCTCACATGAGTAGTATGGCTACTCAGGTCTCTTAGTTGGCCGACACGGTCAGCAGGTTAGATACTCAGTATGGGAAGCTTCCTTCCCAACCAATGTTCAATGTGCGTAATGTGAGAGTCATTTCTACTTGAACTGTGTGGAGAGCCCCAAGGCGCCTGTTGACGATCTAGTGGAGGTTGTAAGTGAAGTTGGTGCCGAGAATGTCAATGAGCAGATTGCCCACCTAGAAGACAAGGTATAAGATTTGATCCACCTTTAAATTTTAAAGCTAATACCTATTGTGCTCCTTTTCTTAGCAGGTTAACTATTGCTCAGGGAGGATCACTCAAAAAGAGGTGGAATCTATACAGTATTCTGGTGACAAAAGCCTTACTACAAAGGGCAAGAAGGTTTGGGTTGAGATTCACAAAGTGAGCAAAGTTGAAGTTCCTGAGAAGAAGGAAAAGGAACAAGAAGAGATGGTTAAGCAGGAGGTAATACTGTCAGGTAATCTTCTTGTTAAGCAGGACAACCCAGGTGCGTCTTCTGTGCGTTGTCTGATAAGCAATAGGAAATTTGAGTATGCTATGTTAAATCTAGGGTATGTAATTAATATTATGCCTTCTTATGTGTATGCTGACTTTTAGCCCCATATCTTGCACTCTGTTGATATTTTGGTGCAGTTAGCTGACCATTCCTTTGCTAGGTCATTTAGTTTAATGAAAGACATGCTGGTTAGAGTCAATGGCCTAAAATTCCCTTCTAATTTTTATATAATTAATATGAATGTTAATTCTATTGCTTCTTAAGAGTTATCTGTGTTGCTAGTGTTGGGATTGGTATCCTAATTCTCCTGGAGTCTCGTAGTTTGTAATTTGTACGCATTGTTATGAATAAAATAAGAGTTATTTTATTTGGCATTTACTCATATCCAATAAACAAAGCTCCATGGTTATTGTATGTAAACTTAAGCATGTATATGAGATATACAAGTGGATCATGCCTTAAGTGATAACCTAAATAGGTCTATAGTATAAGGATTAATGAGGGATACCTGATCCTGGTGACACTACGGATACGACCCGCTTTGTAGAGGTTTACGTGAACTACTACATATGGTAGATCCTGACCATTCATGTGGAGACATGCGAGCGGGGGTGTCCTATATAAAGAGTTTGTATAAGACTGAACTACGAGATGATTTGTCTCTGTATATAACGTCGTTGATACTGAAGACTTACATCTCACCTAAATGACCATAGGTGACATGACCTCAATCCTGAATGTTTTTGGAACTCTTGCCTTTGAGGGCAGTCCTTTGATTAGTATGGGTGAGAGTGGTCAGATTGCCAACTCAACATGCCTACCTTTTTGGGGACTTGTCTAATTTAGGAGCTAGAAACTTAGTTACACAAGATGGAATTCACTCATTCCCCAAAGTAGGGGTAAGTAGATAGATTGCTCCCTTAAGAGCTGATTCCGGGGCTTGAACATAGTGGCCATAACTTCTCTTTGGAAGAGAGGACTCAGTTATAGTAAGACTATGACTTATGTTCATTAGAGGGATTAGTGGTACTTAAGAAGTTAGATGTAACTACAAGAGCATAACGGTTATTGACCCAACTGTACTTATGAGCAATGTGAAGGGTTATCGCACTGTTGATTGGTTGATATGGACACATAATATATCTGTAGTAAGAAGAGTTTAGCTGTCGGTCTTTAGTGGAGTTCCTGGCAGTTAATGGATGGTGGATCCCGTGACGAAAGAGTTTAGTCAGTTATTCACGTACCATTGGAGCTTCGAGCTACAGGTCCATAAGGTCCCCTTGGTAGCTCAATGGATTCAAGTTGAAGATTAGTTCTTGGTGTTGATTTGAAATGTTCAAATTGACAAGAGGTAATTCGATTATATATGATATGATTGGTGTGATGTATGAGACACATCAAGTAGAGGATTGATGTAAATGAGATTTACATTAAGTACCATGAAATAGAAAAAGAGCTATGGTTTATATGTTTCATGAGATGAAATATTAAAACTATAGGTTATAAATATACTATGGTAAATTGGTTATCATATATATTTATAATAATATTAATTATTGGATAATTATCTCTTTTTCTCTAATAACCAATTGAGTAAGAGGTTATTGGTGGTTTCACGGTAACCGTGAGATAATTGGAAAAATGTTTTCCTAAATTTAGTAATAGTTGAATTGAGATTTCTATTCTTGGAAGTTCTCACGGAAAGGCTGTCAAATGAATGTGATTTACTAAACGATAGCTGAAGAGAGACTAGATGATCGTGGAGTGATACTACACGATAGTCACTTAGCTAGCTGATAACTAAACGATCGAGGAGCTTCTTCTAAATGATTGGTCATCGTCTATATGATAGACTTGTCATCTCCCACTTCTTCAATCGTTTACACGATTGTTCCTCCGATTTTTTCCTCTAACTAAGTCCACACAGAGCCCACACTTCTGGATTCTCACATTGAGAATACCAAGGTAGCCATTGTGGTGGTGTCATACTCAATTCGACATAGTTCAATATTTTTTGGAGGCCGTTTGCTATGTTCATGTTCTTGGAGATCGCTGTGTTCGTGGTCGCTATGATCGTGCAATGTAGCGGTCATAGTGTGCAAGCGTTCGAGTTTGTCGTCTTGATGTGAACGAGTGTTCGTGATCAAGGGTGTTGAAGATGAGTCTTCAAAGGTATGTGTATTCTTTCCCTTGATCGTATAGTAAATCATGTTGTAATTTTGTTTTGTGCATAGCCTGTATGTTGCGTTTCTTGATTGTAATTGTTAATGTTCATATACGGATGAAATTTGGAACAATCATTCTGCTGCTCATGGAAATCCTCATGTCCGATTTCCTTCAGTTAGGTCAACCCTTCTTAAAGATTGCTAAGACTGTTATTGATGTTGATTTAGGATCCTTAACTCTTAGGCACGAAGAGAAAATTGAAAAAAAAAATTGTATGATGGATTCTTCTTCCCCCACTAATCCTATGTGTTCTAGTACTTCTATCTTTTAGGATAGTGACCAACCTCCTAAATTGAAGGTGGGGGACGGAGACTTGGCAGTTCGTATTGGTTATGGTTGATAAAGCCAAATTGGATTGAACATACCGACCTTAAACAATTGCACTACCTAGAGGCAATCGAGATTTATCTTTTTATTGCTTTCTTAGTTTAGGTTTCTTTCCTGTTTATTTTATTTTATTTATTTTTTTTGATTAACATTTGATCGATGTACGATGCCTGAGACAAGGTTAACTTCTTGTTCTTACGATCTCGAATGATCTGGATCCCTATAACATACTGTGCCTCACCCAAATCTTTCATTTTGAACTGGGCAACTAGCCACTTTTTAATGTCAGTCAGAAACCCTACATCATTCCCAGTGAGTAGAATATCATCCACATATAGTACCAGGAAAGCTACTGTGTTGTTGATGATCTTCTTGTAAACACAAGGCTCATCAACGTTTTGATCAAAGCCACACAATTTGACCACATTGTCAAATCTAATGTTCCATAATCTAGACGCTTGTTTCAGCCCATAAATGGACCTATTAAGCTTACAAGCTTTTTGCTCTTGATCTGGAACTACGAACGCCTCTGGTTGAGCCATGTGGATGGTCTTCTCAAGATTACCATTAAGAAATGCAGTCTTGACGTCCATTTTCCATATCTCATAATCATAAAATGTGGCTATGAATAGGAGTATCCTGATAGACTTAAGCATGACAACAGGTGAGAAAGTTTCCTCATAGTCCACTCCCTCGATCTAGGTATAACCCTTTGCCACGAGTCTAGTCTTAAAGGTTTGCACCCTTCAATCTACACCTCGCTTTCGCTTATAGATCCACTTACACCCTATAGGTCTTACCCCATCAGGCAGATCAATAAGCTCCCAAATGTTATTGAAGTACATAGACTCCATCTCCTGGTTCATCCTTGTCAACATCCTCCATTGCTTTCTTAAAAGACAATGGATCCTCGACCCCATCATTGGAAATGAAATGACATTATCGGCTTCAGTCAAACCCATGTAGCGATCTGGTGGGTTCATAACCCTCTCACTAGTCAAGGAAGTCTCAACCCTTGAGCTGGTTGACTAGATGTACCGACATCAACAACTCTTGTTGATCTGTCAGTCTGTTCAACAACTCTTGTTGAACCCTCAGTAGTCTCAGTCTCACTAGAAATCTCACATAAAACAAGCTTACTTCGTTGTTTATGATCCCTGATGTGGTCTTCTTCCAAGAAGATAGCATTTGTAGAAACAAACACTTTATTCTCACTTGGATCATAGAAGTATCCACCCCTCGTTTCCCTAGGGTAGCCTACAAAAAAGCAAACTTTCGAATGCGGTTCTAACTTCTTTGGGTTAGTCACAAGTACATGGGACGACACCCCAAATCCTGAAGTGGCGTAAACTACCTTTACGGCCTCTCCACAACTCAAAAGGTGTCCACTGCAAAACCTCAAAATAAGTCTGGAAGATGAGCATAACTCATCATAGACTGAACCATGTCCAACAAGGTTCTGTTTCTCCTTTCTGATACACCATTCTGGTGAGGTGTACCTGAGGTTGAGAGTTGGGACGCAATCCCATGTTCTATCATATAGTTCTGGAATTTGAGGTCCATATACTCTCCACCACGATCAGATCGTAGTGTTTTTATCTTCTTGCCTAACAAATTTTCAACTTCAGCCTCATACTCCTTGAACTTGTCAAGGGCTTCAGACTTACGTTGCATTAGGTAAAGATACTCGTACCTTGAATAATCATCTATGAAAAAGATGAAATATTCATACCCACCTCGAGCCCTAACACTCATCGGATCACAGAGGTCTAAATGTACAAGCTCCAAGGCTTCCTTGGCTCTATAACCTTTTCCAGTAAAATGTCGTTTGGTCATCTTACCTTCGAGGCATGATTCACACATTGGCAAGGAGTTTTCTTCTAAGCTCTTTCAAAGTCTACTTTTCACCAACTGCTTAGTCCTGTTAAGGTTGATGTGACCTGACCTTAGATGTAAAAGATAGGTATTTTCCTTAGGAGAAACCTTTGGTCTTTTAGCTATTGTTGTCGTACTGAACATTTCAGTGTTAAACAAGGCTTTAATGATTAACGGCCTTAGTACATATAATTTACTTTCCATTGAACCAAAACCAATCTCCATTCCATTCTTGAAAATAAACATTTTATTCTCAGAAAAGGAGACGGTATATCCTTGCTCAATGAGACAAGAAACCGAGATTAAGTTCCTCTTGATATGAGGAACTACGAAAAACATTATCCAGTAACAGATAACGTTTCATGTCCAAAAATAACTTCAGCTTGCCTTAGCAACAACTGAAACACCCACACCAGTACCGACTCGAAGAATCATCTCTCCCTGTGGTAAGAAGAACTGACATGGTTGGTAGCACCCGAATTAAGGATCCAGGCAGAATCATCATTCTCTACCAAACATGTCTCCAAGACCAATAAATCAGATTTACTGTCTTTAGACATCCTCCTCTTTTGGAGAGTAGTGGGATCAGTATTAGAACCTAAATAAGCTCTAAGTGTCATGTCAGAGAACACTTCTCGTCCATGAACTTCAATAGAGTCAGCAACATTTTCTTTCTCTTTCTGGAGTTTAACTTGGGAACCGACACTACTGGTTTTTTCATCCATCCCTTTGTGCTTGAAAAGTAAGAACTGACGTTCAAACAAATCTTGCAACGAGTCCATATCTCACGTGCAATAACCATGTTCTCAACCCTTTTGGCCAAAACATCAGGTATGCTAGCCAATATGTGAATTCAGGCCAATGAATTACGAACACTTCGCGATGCATCAAGGGTCGGAACTTGAAGACACTCCTCAACCATGACAAATTCGAGGTCGTTTTCCATGAAATATGTTTTACAAGACTCTTTCCACTGTATGTAACCGGTCAAATTAGAGGCATTGAACGAAAAAACAAACATGTTGCTGAAAACAAAAAACACATTGACCTACGTTAGGTTTTAAGCAAATACCATTGAAAAAACATACAACATCCAATAAGGTTTAGCAAAACTAACATGAACCCCGTGTGACATCTAGTTTCACAATGACACTTCAAAGGTTTAGGACAAAAGCCGCCGAAGGATGGTCAATTTATCCCTCCTCTGAATTGAGAAATTCTCAACCAGTCATTAATACCAAAACAACTCTTGCTCCTATAACGACTAGCCATCATTGATTTGGTCAAGAAATCATTAACTTACTTAACAATTTCCCGTAACTATGACCCACCACTCTAGGCCATAAAGTTCTGCCCCAAGCAGCCAATCTGAAGGAAAAAAATTCGATTGGGGGAAAAACTAAAGCGACCCTATCCATTTATGGAGTTCACCTTGATCTTGACCAATTGCATAAAACCCATCTGAATGGGGATGCTCCCAGAGCACCATGAGGGAGTACAAAATGATCTCACGGTGCGAACCAATGACAGAGACAGTAGGATGTGTTGACACACACCCTTCACCCACTTACTATAAACACTCTCTCCACCCACCTTGATATTGACTCATGCAAACACCATCCGAAGGAGGATGCTCCTAGGGCACCACGAGGCCAAGCATGAATCTCATGGTGTGAACACTCAGGGAGAAACATGAGTGGAATCATTGACATATCAGATACATCTCTTCCTACCACTGAGTATTTTATAACCTAAGATTTAGTTTACTTAGAAAAAACACGGCTAAGAATTTTAACTAAGTGACTGTTTAGGTTTGCCCAAGAGTAACTTTTACTTTGGATAGTTGAACAACTTTTGATCATCATCCCTTTAATGAAGTCTTTAACCAACTGTCGCATGCTTGCAAAAAATCTATCTAATTCACCTTTCCAGATAGGTTCCCAGGTAGGGGGTTCCGTTTCTGTCAGCTTAAATACCCCAGCTTAAACAGAACCCGCCTTAGACAGAGGTCCCTTATAGATAGATTTAATACAATTTTAATCTTTTATACCAATCAATTTAATCCTATTAAACTGATTTAAAAAGATAAACTAGGTTTATAATCCCATTAGAACATTTGAACTTAGGTCTATCTTAATCCAATTCTAAAATCCTTTTAAAACATTAATTCACCCTAAGTCCACATGCAACTCTTTCTTATCGATTTTAGTTCTAGTTTCTATTATAATGTTTATAACAGAAACAACCAACACCATGCATAATGCAAAATAAACACATACAAGGCATTCATAACTTTTACAAACATCCTAAGTGTCTCCATGCATTGTTCATTCATTGCTACTTTTTATATAACTTTTATACAAAACAGCAACGAACCAAGCAAAACATGCTTCCATTCATCCTTATACTATAACGCTTATAATATAAAGATGATGCATGAATATGCTCACTGTATGCATAAATATAACTCTTATATTTCATGATGCATGTGCATGCTATCTTATAATTTCATCATGCCATATTATAACACTTATAATACATGATGCATGAATAAAGCACAACCTAAGGTGGGTTTTTAAATCTATATATCATACATTATGCCATATAAACCACATACATCTCATGTATATTAAACAAAATGTTAATGAACCAAGAAAAATTGCCTCAAATCCTCAAAACCAAAAGCTAACTATTACAAATGCAAAGAGTGTCCAGTTCAAACAGGCGAACTGGGTCTTGAACCGTCCAATCGAAGTTCACGTCTCCACTGATTGTGTACACAAAACCTGTGCGATCGTCTACACGAAAGAGTAAACACTTTACTCAATCGTTTACCTATGCTTCCAGAGCTAACGATCGTTTAGCAACAATCGTGTACCTTTTATTATGCGATGAAGCATGAGGTATGCGATCGTGTTGCGCGCTTCGCAATGCAAGCCTTATATGATCATCTAAATGACAACGATGTGGTGAAGCACTATCGTCTAAACGATCGCTGAGCNTGCAAGCCTTATATGATCATCTAAATGACAACGATGTGGTGAAGCACTATCGTCTAAACGATCGCTGAGCGAGCGCCTTAGTATCGTATACCATGTGATCATGTAGTCAGTGACTATGCGATGAGCATGCTAACTACACGATCATTCAACGTGTGTATTTGTCTAAACGATGAGCATCAAATGCTCCCACTCAATCATTCACCTCCAGTGTCTCCGTGATCAGGCAACCAACGCTACGCGATAGAGTAAACAATTTACCCCATCGTTTAGCATTAGCTAAACAATCGTTTAGTAAATACTACATGATCGCATAGAAAAATCTACACGATCATTTAGCTAAATCCCAACGATCGTTTACCTAAAGGTACATGACACGACCAACTCTTGGTCTTCTTCTTCGCTAAGAACCATAACTCCATGCTTTGAAACTTCATCACGAATGACTCGACTAACTCAAACACTTTGAATTACATACTCAATTGCATGTTAATTATGCCCAAAAACACAGGGCCCTTACAAATTAACACTTTGTAATTTAAAGAAGACTTTAAAACAGAGGCAATTAACTCGTAAACATTCATCAACACCATCCACAAATACATTAAACACTTAAACGCAATGCAAAAAACCCACCATGACTGTAAAAGAAGTTCAAAATAGAAGTGAAATTTGGAATATCAGAATAACCTGGCTCTTATACTAATTGAAGGAAATCAGACATGAGGATTTCCATGAGCATTGAATGATCGTTTCAAATTCCATTCGTATTTGAACATACATAATTACAATCAACAAATGAAAACTAACTGATCATGCAACATACGAAATTACAGCATGCTTTAAGAACATCAAGGGATAAAAATATACATACCTTTAAAGACTCATCTTCAAACACACTCGATCACGAACGCTCGTTCAAATAGCAAGACCACAATCACGAACGCTCAAACACATCGACCGCACCATAACACAATCACAGCGACCACAAACTCAACAATCTCCAAGATCACGAACACAGCGAACGACCTCCAAAAATCTCGAACTAGTCAAATTGAGTACAACACCACCACAATGGCTACCTTGGTATTCTCGGTGTGAGAATCCAGAAGTGTAGGCTCTGTGTGGACTTGGTTAGAGGACGAGACTGGAGGAAGAACAATCGTGTAAATGATTGAGCAAATGGGAGATGAAAAAGGTCTATCGTATAGACGATGCCCAATCGTTTAACAAATGTTATGCAATCGTTTAGCAAAAGCTCCACGATTGTTTAGCTAAAGGCCAACTGAGTGAACTATCGTGTAGTGTCACTCCATGATCTTTTAGTCTCTCTTTAGCTATCATTTAGTGAATCTTATTCACTTGACAGCCATTCTGTGAGTAATTTCTGAGAATGGAAACTCTTTCAACAACTTTAGCAAATCTACTCCAATTAAGGAAAAACATTTTTCCTTTTATCTCACGGTTATCATGAAACTACCAATAACCTCCCATTCAATTGGTTATTAGAAAAAAAGATATAATTATCTAATAATTAATATTATTATAAATATATATGATAACCAACTTACCATACTATATTTATAACCTATAGTTTTAAAAATATTTAAACTATAGTTCTTTTTCTATTTCATGGTACTTAATGTAAATCTCATTTACATTAATCCTCCACTTGATGTATCTCATATATCACACCAATCATATCATATATAATCGAATTCCCTCTTGTCAATTTGAACATTTCAAATCAACACCAAAAACTGATTCTCAACTTGAATTCATTGAGCTACTAAGGGGACCTTATGTCGAAGCTCCAACGGTACGTGAACAACTAACTAATCTCTTTAGTCACGGGACACCATCCATTAACTGCCAGGCACTCCACTAAAGATTGACAGCTGAACTCTTCTTACTATAGATATATTATGTGTCCATATCAACCAATCAACAGGGTGATAACCCTTCACAAATCGCTCGTAAGTACAGTTGGGCCAATAATCGTTATGCCCTTGTAGTTACATCTAACTCCTTAAGTACCAATGATCCCTCTAATGAACATAAGTCATAGTCCTACTGTGACTGAGTCCTCTCTTCCAAAGAGAAGCTGTGGCCACTATGTCAAGCCCCGGAATCAGCCCTTAAGGAAGCAATCTATCTACTTACTCTTACTTCAGGGAAGGAGTGAATTCCATCTTGTGTAATTGAATTCCCAGCTCCCAAATTAGACAAATCCCAAAAAAGGTAGGCATGTTGAGTTGACAATCTGGCCACTTTCACCCATACTAATCAAAGGACCGCCCTCAAAGGCAGAAGTTCCCAAAACACTCAGGATTGAGATCATGTCACCTATGGTCGTTTAGGTGAGATGTAAGTCTCTAGTATCAACGGCGTTATATACAGAGACTAGTCATCTCGTGGTCTGGTCTTATACAAACTCTTTGCATAGGACACCTCCGCTTGCATGTCTCCACATGAATGGTCAGGATCTACCATCTGTAGTAGTTCATAACACTTGCAAACCTCTACAAAGCGGGCCATATCCGTAGTGTCACTAGGATCAGGTATCTCTCCTTAATCCTTATACTACAAACCTATTTAGGTTATCACTTAAGGCATCATCTACTTGTATATCTCATATACATGCTTAAGCTTACATACAATAACCATGGAGCTTTGTTTATTGGATATAAGTAAATGCCAAATAAAATAACTCTTATTTTATTCATAACAATGTGTATAGATTACAAACTACGAGACTTCGGGAGAATTAGGACACCAATCCTAACAATCTTTAATGCTCGTATGCAAGAAAAGGCATCTGTTTGATAACATGTTCTCAACATGATGGTCCACTTTAATATGGCGGAGATGAATAGGTCAAGCATCGATGAAGCCAGTCAGGTTAGCTTCATTTTAGAATCTTTGCTTAAAAGTTTTCTACATTTCTGCAACAATGTTGTTTTGAACAAGATTGACTACAACCCGACAACTCTGCTCAATGAGCTACAGACCTTCCAATCCTTGATGAAAAGCAAGAAACAGAAGGGTGAAGCAAATGTTGATTCATCTTCTAAGAATTTCCACAGTAGTTCAACCTCTGGGATTAAGTCTGTATCTTCTTCCTCCGACACCAAAAAGTGGAAGAAGAAGAAGAAGGGTGGAAAGGGGAAAGCTAACCCTGTAGTTGCTACTCAAAGGAGTAGAAAAGCGATCAAAGATGTAAAGGGAATCTATTTCTATTGTAACCAAGATGGGCATTGGAAGAGGAATTGCCCTAAATACTTGCTAGAAAAGAAGAAGGCCAAGTAAAGTAAATATGATTTACTTGTATTGGAAACCTGCTTAGTGAAGAATGATGATTCTGCCTGAATTATAGATTATGAGGTCACTAACCACGTTTGTTCTTCATTTCAGGGAATTAGTTCTTGGCGGCAACTAAATACTGGTGAGATGACGATGCAGATTGGAATTGGGCATGTCGTCTCGACTGTGGCAATGGGAGGTCTCCAGTTGACTTTACAGAATAAATTCATTTTGTTATAAAATGTATATGTACTTCTTGTTTTAAAAAGGAACCTTGTTTCTGTAAAGTGTTTGCTTGAACAATCGTACAATATCAACTTTATTGTAAATAAAGTGTTTATTTCAAAAAATGGTGTTGATATTTGTTCTGCGAAATTGGAAAACAACTTTTATGTGCTAATACCGTTAGCAACTAAGGCACTCCATAATACTAAAATGTTTAAAATTGCAGTAACTTAACATAAAAGACTTAAAATTTCTCCTAAAGAAAATTCCCAATTTTGGCACCTGAAGTTAGGACACATCAATCTCAATAGAATTGAGAGGTTGGTGAAGAATGGACTTCTAAGCGAGTTAGAAGAAAATTCTTTACCTGTGTGTGAGTCATGCCTTGAAGGCAAAATGACTAAGAGACCCTTTACTGGAAAAGGTCATAGGGCCAAAGAACCTTTAGACTAGTACATTCAGATCTCTGTGGTCTGATGAATGTAAAAGCTAGGGGAGATTACAAATATTTCATCACCTTTACTGATGATTATTCAAGATATGGGCACGTTTATTTAATGCAAAGTCTGAATCTTTTGAAAAGTTCAAAGAATTCAAGACTAAAATTGAAAATGCATTAAGTAAAACAATAAAGACATTTCGATCTGATCGAGGTGAAGAGTTTATGGATTTAACATTCCAGAATAATTTGATAGAACATGGAATAGTATCCCAACTCTCAGCACCTAGTACACCTCAAAAGAATGGTGTATCAGAAAGGAAAAATCAAACCCTATTAGATATGGTTCAGTCAATAATGAGTTACGCTTCCTTACTTGACTCGTTTTGGGGTTATGTAGTAGAGACTACAACATACATTCTAAATTGTGTTCCATCTAAGAGTGTTGCTAGAACACCTTTGGAATTGTGGAATGATCGTAAAGCTAGTTTATGCCATTTCAGAATTTGGGGTTGCCCAACACACGTACTTGAGACTAACTCTAAGAAATTGAAACCACGTTCAAAATTGTGCCTAATTGTAGGCTGCCCCAAAGGAACGAGTGGTGGTTACTTCTTTGATCTTGAAGAAAATAAAGTGTTTGTATCGACAAATGCTACTTTTCTTGAAGAAGACCACATAAGGGAGCACAAGCCCCAAAGTAAGATTATGTTGATTGAAATTTCCAAAGAAACTACTGAACCTTCAACAAGTGTTGTTGAAGAACCTAGTACCTCAACAAGAGTTGTTGAAGTAGGATCATCCAGTAGGTCAAATCCACCTCAAGTATTGAGGGAACCTCGACGTATTGGGAGGGTTGCGAACTCACTTGTTCGCTATTTGGATTTAACAAAAATTCTGACTATGGTAGCTGATGGTGAAGTTGAGGATCCATTGTCTTACAAGAAGGAAATGGAGGATATTGACAAAGATGAATGGATCAAAGTGATGGATCTCGAAATGGAGTCTATGTACTTGAATTTCGTATGGGATCTTGTAGATGAATCTGATGGGGTTAAACCTATCGGTTGTAAATGAATCTACAAGAGGAAAAAGGTATTGATAGGAAGGTGCAAACCTTCGAGGCTAGATTATTAGCAAAGGATTATACCTAGGTTGGGGGAGTTGACTATGAGAAGACTTTCTCGCCTGTTGCCATGCTTAAATCTATCATAATACTCCTGTTTGTTGCCTCATATTATGACTATAAGATTTGGCAGATGGACGTCAAGACTGCCTTTCTGAATGAAAATCTGAAGGAGACCATTTACATGGAATAGCCCAAGGGATTCATAACCCAAGGTCAAGAGCAAAAGGTTTGCAAGCTTAATCGATCCATTTATGGACTGAAGCAAGCTTCTCGATCTTGGAACATAAGGTTTGATACTGCGATCAAATCTTATGGCTTTGATTAAAACCTTGATGAGCCTTGTGTATACATGAAGATCATCAACAGTTCAGTAGTTTTTCTAGTATTATATGTAGATGATATCCAACTCATTGGGAATAATGTAGGTTTACTGACTGGGGTTAAGAACTAACTAGCGACCCAATTCCAAATGAAAGATTTGGGAGAGGCTCAGTTGGTTCTGGGTATTCAGATCTTTAGATATTGAAAGAACAAAATGTAGCTCTGTCTTAAGCGTCGTATATTGACAAGATGCTTGTCAAATATTCAATGCAAAACTCCAAGAAATACTTTTTTTTTTATGTTTTATGATTTTTGGATTTTGATTTAAAATTTAGAATCTCCAGTATTTATGGACTACATTTAATGTAGAATTATAATCTTCGTTTTCATTTGTGTTTCATTTTTTATGTATATATTCGAGGTTTATTTAAAATATATACAAGGTTATTTCAAATGCATTTAGAATAGTACTAATATATACTCCATATTTAATTTTAGTCTCATTTCTATTGAGATATATATTTCACATAATTTCTCATATAAGCACATGTATATTTATTTATTTTGCAAATATACATTTCATATTATATAACAATAATCTTAACACGATAAATTAGGGCATAAACTATTATTTCAAATAAATTCATATATATTTGAAACTGAAAAAAACGTAGAGATGATGCCGAAGGTGTTGTAGATGGTGAGTGAGGGAGAGGGAAAAAAATGGGGCAATTAAGAAGGAGTGAGAAAAATAAATAATATTGGGGAAAAAAAATCATGTACATGATTTCCATATTTGTGTATTTTCATTTTTTTAAAACTATCATAAATTAATAAGGGTGTTATGGACTTCTAGGCTTGATTTTTAATTAATATTGTTATTCATTAGGTCATTCATGAAGAAAATGGTGCATATGAGACATTTTTGTAATTTGGCCTATTTGATTAGACTCTTAGTGTAGAAACCCTTAAAATTAAAAGAAGCATGGGCTATGGGCTAGGCTTCATAAATTCAGATATTTACATTACATCTTTTAGGGGGTTTTTGGCGTGCGATAAAAGTAGAGGGTTGAATTGAGTTGAGTTGGTAATTATTATCTGGAGAGTTAAATTATCTGTGTTTGGGGTGTAGAGTTGAGTTGAGTTAGTAATTATTATCTGGGGAGCTAAATTGTCTGTGTTTGGGGTGTACAATTGAGTTGAGTTGAATCAGAAAGTCGGTGTTCCGAGTGCAGAGTTGGGTATATGGTGGAGTTTTTGTAAATGAGATTGGTTCTTTTTTTTGTTTTTTATTATTTGTTTGTTTTTGTTTTTTTGTTTTGTTTTTCTTTGCTTCTTTTGCTTTTCTATTGTTGATTTATTTTCAACTATACACTTATTTTCTTAATCCCGTTATGACAAAAAACTGTAAAAACTCTAATTCTTTTCAATTTGTAAAGCATACCATCAAAATATATGTCATATTGCAATAAAATGAATATTCTTCCTTCTAACCGACAATGATTTTTTAACCCTCAATTACTTATGAATTGGTTTATATATATATATAAAAAAATTAAATCTTGCTAACTTAACATTATTATAAAAGAATTAACATGTAATACACATAAATAACGTTGAATAACTAGATAACTTAACAATTTATGTTTTTATAATATGCATTGTCTATGTCAAACTGAAATTGTGCATAGAATATTTACCCTTTATTTCATAATGATGTTGAGAATGTGATAGTATATTAAAGTTGCATTTTTTTGAACATCACAAAAATAATATCAAATGACCGAACATATGGCTGATAACTTGTAGAAATACAAGTTATTGTTCTCTCAAAGTTAGAATAATTAGGATATTTAGTGATATAAACATACTCATTATGAAGGAAAACACATGAAATTTCATACATGTGATAAACGCATACAAAAGTATCCTTTTTAGTAAAAATTCATTTCACTAACACATTTCAATGTAAGAATCAAAGAAATTTACTAAGTGTTGCAGTTAAGGCCAACGCAAGGAGTGCGTCTGAGAATGTTCGATGCATGAAAGATACACTTGGTTTGTGCAGTTCGTGTCAAATCACCACTTGCAAGCATGAGTATCTGACTGGCGGCGTTTGAGCATTTCAGAAGTGGCAGACGGTTGTCCTAGGGTATGAAAATTAATGTAGTCAAATCACCAAGTTGGTGAGATTTGCCTATAAAAGGAGAAGCCACTTACAGAATTGAGAGTTAGACACTTTTGAGACCAAACAGATAGAAATTCTCTTAAACCAGTAGTTAGAGTCCTCTGCCAGTGCAAGCAAGAAGTAGGAGGGAAGATACCATTTCCACCGTTGACTAAGAGGATCTACCGGAGAGAAGCTTGAGAAAAATATCTAAGCTGAGATTGAACTCTACAACTTGACTTCTTCCTTTTTATCTTTCATTTCCATTCACCATTTCATTTCATTAAGCTAAGATTGTTTGTATAAACACTTGTTATCTTTGATTAAAGGATTAAGTAGTTAAGTCACTCAAAAGAGCAATTTAACTATTAAACGCATTAAATCAAGGCGTGAAGTAAGTCTAGAGATAGAGTTGCTTACGTCTCTTGCCTATTCTTTATGACCAACACGTGCACCCTAAAGATAGGATTACATGTGGCCTTCGCATCGAAAGATGTTGAACTTAGCATGAACTAAAAAATAGAATTTCCAATGCATAGCACATACATTTAGATTGCAAACAAGCATCTACACCATCTTCATTTCATCTCCATTATGATTATCTAGGCTTGTTATTTCTATTAGGAAATCAACGCATACTATTGACACTTTAAACCATTCATCCATAAACCCCTTTCCCCCTCTGAACTTCTAGTTCTTCTTGCATGCATGTCGTAGATTAGTGTAAATAACCAACACTTCAGTTAATTTGGAAACATCTGCATCAGATCCAAAACAAAGTCTGCAATAGAACATTCTAGAGTCCCTATGGTCTGACTTGAGAAAACTTGTACGCATTCACAAGGTGTGCACGCATCCACTACCAATGCATCGTTTGATTTTTTTTACCAAGAGAGAAATCAATTCATCATTCATCTCCATTCATCATAGTCATTCATCACCATCCTCCCTCATTATTTAAGCTCTTTTAGAATCAAAATCACAAGGCAAGCGGTGGCCATTCCAAAAAATAAATTCACAAAATATATATTTTTGGGTTGAAATATTAAGTGGTCAATCTAATGGGTTCGAGCAAGTAGGCGGATGCAATACCATTTTCGTGCCTCTTCTGGTATAGCGAGGAAGAGGTCTGCCTTTTTTATGTTCGTGCCAATGATACCAATCAGGTCGCATCCACCTATATTTTCAGAATAGAGGTAGTCAATACCAGTGTTAAGTGGTAACGTGAAGGATTATTTTGGGGTTAGGATTTAGAGGTTCCAACTTCCAATGATTATGTGTTAGGAGTTCTCGTAAACAAGTATCGAAAGTAATGGTTCGTTAGGCTTATCTTTACAGTTAATTAGGTTGACAAATATCTCATTGTCTTAGACCTAACAAGGGATCAAATTTACCTAACATATGTTTACCAACTATGTTTACAAACTATGTAAAAATTTAATCCCAAACCATCTTTTTTATAACTTATATAACAACTATATTTTTAAAAAAAAATTATTTACCAACTATTTGTTTTCTAATTTTATTTACCAACTAATTTCATTCTAATTTACATACTTAAAAAAAACTAAAAAAAAAAAAAAAAAACTAAATAAACTTGTTTACCATAAACAATTTTTTCTTTAAAAAATTGTTTACCAAATATTTATTGAAATTTTTTATAAAAAAAAATTGTTTTCTTTTTAAACTTGTATACCATAAATTGATTGTTTTTTTAAAATTGTTTACCAAATAATTTTTAAAACAATTTATTTGCTAACTGTTGTTTGCTTACTGATTTTTTTTAAAAAAAAAATTTTGAAACTAATTTACCAAACAATTTTTTCAAGCAGCTTTGTTCACCACCCACTTTCAAAGAATTTTTTTTTTTTTTTTTTTTTTACGAAGCCAATATTAAAATTTACATTTTGTCCAAATTTTATTGCATTTTTTTCCGATTAAATACAATAAAATTTTATTTAACATATCAAATGAAAATATTGAAAGCTTGTGCAATTTAGTTACCCTTCAAAATTGAAGTACAAGTTTTTTTTTTCTTTTTTATGGATTCTAACATAACAGATTCTATTCATATGGTTATGAGCATTTAAAGTGGCAAAAAAGGAAGAAAAACCCACAGATAATCAAGAAAAATTAAAGAAATCCAAGAAAAAACCAACACCGAATCATAAAATTGAATCCCAAGAAAACCAAGAAAAAAGTCCAAAATCCCATATATCTAACATGTAGAGAAAAGTAAAGCCAAAACCACGAAAAAAACCCATGCAAAACCCTACAGATCTACAGATCTACAGATTTACAGATCCAAAACTCACAAAAAAAATCCAAACAAAGAACTCTAAAGGAAAGTAGATCTCAACAAAAAAAAAAAAAAAAACAAAAACCTCCTAAAAGAAGTAGAAATGAACAGAAAACTACAAAAAAAAAAGGTAGATCTGAAAAGCAACTCCAAAAAAATTATATCTAAACCAAGAACTCGCAAAAAAGTAGATCTGAACGAAAAATTTTATGCAATAAGAGATCGAGCAAGAAGAAATAATCAAAGGAAGAGAAATAGAGGAGACGAAAATGATGTTACCAGTCACATGAAGATGAAAAAGATAAGAATGAAAGAAATGTGAAGCAACAGACAAGGGAGAGAGAAATCTAAGAGTTAAGAGGGAAGTAATTGAAAATAGACATTATTAGGGCTGATTTTTGGGAGAGTAAAACAGTGGGTTTAATAACCCATCGTTTTCTTTTAATCGATCAAACAAGTTGCTTAAAAAGCACATCCATCCCAACCCTCTTGGACTACCAAACGCCCCATTAGAGTTAATAATTAAGTGTATAATAATATTTTTAAGGAAATGTAAATATAGTAAAATCTATCAGTGATAGATTCTATCACGAGTAGAAGATATACTCAAAGAATTTATCTAAATTTTGCTATATATGTAAATTCTTTTGGATCGTGTTGTATCTGTTAATACTTTGGGCTTGATTGCTATATTTGCAATTATCCTCATATATATATACTAGTTCATTATCACGTGAAAATATATGCGTGTGTTTTCACATTTCAATATATTTGAAAAACATTTATAGATTCTTTTAACTCCTTTATATTATATTGAGCTATAAATGTATCACTTTCTTCATAGTTACAAATATATTTTACATTTAATTATTTTTTTTATTCTTTTTGGTACAAATATTTGTTCTCTTTTTAAGTACAAAATTTCCTTCTTTTCCGTAATAAATTAATAAAATTTAAGCATTGTTAAGTTCAAATATATAACTACAATATTCATTCTGTTTTTATTAAATATTTATTTAATGAATAAATCAAACAAATTAAAAATTTATAAGAAAACCCTATATAATACCCTGATTTAGATTCTTATATAATCTTTAAAAAAAAATATTAATACTAATTTCATTTTCAAAATTTGAAATCTAAAATATTTGATATAATTTAGAATTCTTTTTTCAATCAATTTAATTTATTTTTTAAAAGAGTAATTTTCAAAAATAGAAAAATAATGAAAGCTATTTTTACAAAATAGACAAATTTTAATCTTCTTTAATAGAAGCTGATAGAAGTCTAATGTCTATCAGTGAGAGAAACTGATAGACGCTGATGAAAGTCTATTAGTGTCTATCAGTATTTTTTTTTAATTTTTTAAATAGTTTGACATTTTTCTATCTGTGAAAATTTTTCTTTATACAATTTGAACTTTTAGCTAGGATTCTAACTTTAATTTTAATTAAACAAATTGTACTAAAAAAAATTATTTGTACCAAACTAATTATGATTTTTGTTTAATTTTGTAGGTTACACATTTAGTCTAATTATCAATTTTTGTAAGTTACAGTTTAATATTGTTATAAATTCTTACAGGATATAAATTTAAATTTATTATTATGACAACATTGTATGAGAAATGCAAAAAAACACCAAGAACAATAATATCGTAATATACATACTATATATATAAAAGTAGAATATTAATTTTCTCTTACTCGATAATAGCATGACAATTGTCATCATGCAATCAAACATATGCATAACTCAACTAACTTGGACCTATTGAAAATGTTAGTGGTTTGTTGCCATAATTAAGAAACTTACTACGGTAGCAGTTACCAACCTTTTTGTGACACTTATTGCCTAGCTAACCTATTTAGGAACCTTGAAAATAAAATAATTAACATTCAAGAACCAATGGAAACATTTAAGACAACCTCAAGGTACCATAAATAGTAATTCGTAACATGTACATACAAAAGCAAGGTTTAATGGGTCCCACACACTCAAAATTAGTCCCTAGTATGCAACACATGTGTACAAATCTTTACAGAACAAACACCTAGGCTTCCTTCAAATATAACTTTTAAGTGGCAAAACAGCAGCACAGCTATCTTCTGGAGAGATGACCGCTACCTGGAAAGGAAAACATTTAAAAACAGTGTGAGCTACTAGCCTAATGAGTGACTAATAAGACATAAACATCATGCTTTAAACTGAAATAGCCAAGCAAACTCATACTTAAAACTTTTCTTAAAACATAACATAACTGAAACATAGTTTAACATAAACCTTAGTTGAAAAGAACTCTTTCACTTAATCCCTCAACATCATACCTTAGTTGATGTGGAGTACTCTCGACACATCCAACGTCAACCCTACCTACGTTAACATAGCCTACATGCACATGGTAAATCCATGAATATCGTCATATCTTAGATATCAGAGACAGATGTCTTCTCATAGTCTTTCAGCATCGGTTCCTTCATCCTAGGCCAGATACCTTCTTAAACTTCTTCAGTATTAGCTTAACATTGCACATCTATCCCGAATACCTTCTCATTGTCCTTTAGTATCAGGTTTCACTTTAAAACATTCATCCCGGATACCTTCTCATTGTCCTTCCGTATCGAGTTTCTCATAAATCATCATAAAAATTCCTCATTACATAAACATATTTAAAAGCATAGTACAAAAAAACATATGCTTAAACTTCTTTATCACATACACTTGAACTATTAACACATGCCTCCTAATACCTTAAACATCTTTACTATAAACGCATAAACCACTGAAGCATGCCTCATAAACATCTTGAAACTAATGCTTTTGAAAAACTTTTGGAAACTAGTTTGCTCAGAAACTAACTTAATTATACTTTTAAATAAAAGCAAGCATGAAGCTAGATTTTTAAGTAAATCATGCGTTTACTAAAACATTTGGAAAACATTTAGTTTTGTCACTCACAGACTTGGACATTCCTCCTAGGATTGATAGGCTTTTCCTATTAGCATTAACCCTGTGGAGATGATAAACATGTTTAGCCAATGCCATTGGTCATCTTATGAGACTAACTCATCTAAATAAGCTTAACATTTAACTTAGAACATCAATTTTCCTTACAATGCATACCTCTTATGTGTCCAACACTTGAATTTTTCTTGAATTTTATGTCTTAACTAGGAAACCAACAAGTAACATCAATGCCCACACCATGTGCCAACGCACAGCCTAGGCACCCATCCAGTCGTACACCAACGCAACACTGCACAACCTTTGCGCTCAATGCTCAACGTACACACCCGCTCAGCCTAACTCACGCCTGCACACCCTCGCATGCAGCCTAATGTCTTCATCTGCATAGGGCCTTGCATCAATTAGCCTTCGTGCATACACTCACCAGCACCTCTGCCTGGCTGTTAAAGTTGCTTGCTTGTTCATCCTAAGTAGTTGTCTGCTTATTCAAATTGAAAATTCCAGTTTCAATTTTGAGCTCAAATAACTTATTTTTTAGACCTTATCTTGGAAAATTTCCTTCTATAAACTTGTTTTAAAATGTCTTAACTAGCTTGCTTAAAATTTAAGCTCATAATTCCTCATAGATTGCTCGAAAACCTCCAAACATCACCATTGGCCCAGATTCATCCGAGAACCTAACCTCCTTGAAGTTTTCTTCAATTTTCAACTTGAAGCCTTAGGAGATTTCTTTCGGCAGCTCTGAAACTTCAACTACACTCACTAATCATTCAAAAAGCTCTAAAATCACTTCAATAGCACGAGAGAATTGCCAAAACCAAGCTTTTGAACTAAGGCTTCACTTTTATACTAAAACCTACCCGACTCCCTTTTTATCTTCGGCTGCCAAGTTGCCTTTAAATGGGTTTAACTCTCCTAATCCTGACAGCTGGCCACTCCATTCGGTGCTTAAGCAGAAATTTTCCTTTAAACATCAATGCATGGTTCACCAACTCCTCACCAAAGCAAGGCACACCCTGTGCACGCATCTACTTGGTTAGCGCATGCCTCAAAACATCTTACGCCCATCGCCTTGCCAAAGGTTATTGCTTGGCTTTCCTTAAATCACCAATGCAAGGCTTATCAATCTCTTGTCAACGCATCAGTCCTTGGACGCATGCCTCTCAGCCAGCGCATGCCAACTTCCTCTTGCGCATCGCCTAGCATAGTTGCTAGCGCATTGCCTTACCTTTGGCACTTAAAACCAACAACCATCATCCTCATGCATTCTAGCCTCTTCACCCAATGCGTAGGCTAATGCCCAATGCTAAGGCCTCACCTAGCCCACACCTAGTTCATACACAACGTGCCCACACCTACGACCAACCCTTAGCCGTCTATGCCTTGCACTACGCCCATTAAGTGCCCAACTAACATCTATGAAACATGGCTACCGCAAACCACATGAACACACAAGGTCTTCAACGCATGGCAACCTTTGGCTTCCACACTTAGCCGATTTTTTTCCCTTGCTAGTGGTCTCAATATATCGAAAAAATTAATAGAATGATGTTTATTTAATGCATCTATATGATATGTGTATTAAGTATTGGAGTATTGTAGTGTCCTTTACAAGTGGGAACTGTCGAATGTGGGTATTACATTATGAGATATATACGAGAAATCGTGACTAAAGAGAAGAATATTATAACAAATGTGGTATGTCTTTAAACTACTTATATATATTGTAACATTATAGATAGTGTAAATAGTAAATAAATATGTATATCTTACTTTCTATATTTTATAGATTGATACGAGGAGCTCGTACTCGCAACTTGAATTGGATGAAGTATGCCTGGAATGGGCTAAATATTTAGGTCGCTATATCTGATGGATTTTCTATAACTTGTGTATGTGGCTAGATGAGAATGCCCAAAACTTTTTTTGCGTAAATGTTTTGTTCAGCCATTATAGGTTATATACTTCAAAGAAATGTGTGGTGGAGGATAGAATTTTAGTCTTGTGATTTTTTAAATACATAGCACATATAGATTGGTCTTACAATTATGGAATTATTATATATTGGGGTGGGTTGATAGAGTAATGTAAATTTTTTGAATTATCGTACTATTGTACAATTCTTCTTGTAAATTTTGAAACCGTTCATGTAGACATGAATAATAGAAGAATGAAATTGTTTATTTTAGTATTCTCAATTGTTACGTTGGATGTATTGGGCTGATATGTAGACCTGAAATGTAATGCAGAAAATGAGAAATGGAAATTAAATTTGAATGTTTAATTTGGGAAAAAAAAAACATAGATGACATTGGAAATGTGTCAAGAATTAGATTACTTGACTCTTATTTCGTGTCAAGATAAAAATATATTGGACAAATAAAAAATGTCAAGAATAATCACAATAATAAGTGTCAAGAATTAATATACTTGACATGTCATTAGTGCGAAGTGTATTATATTTCTTGACAAGGAAATTGTGTTAAGAATTATTTCTCTTGACATTTTTACAATGTCAAGTTATCACACTGTACTTGACATTCGAATAATTGACGTTTTTATAAGTGTCAAGTATACCTTTTACTTGACATTGGAAAAACGTCAAGTAATCCAATTTCTGTAGTAGTGATACTTTGAACATTTTTCCTTCTTTTCTCTCATCAAGTTTTTCCCTACAAATATATTATTAACTTTTCCTTAATCTTGATCAACATATTAATTAACTTACTTAAAATGGGAAAAATAGGGTTCAGGGTTAAAAAAGAAAAAAGAGTCATTTTATAGAAGTATGAAACGAAGAGATTACAAATCTTTTGAAGTTCTTTGATGTTAACTGATAAATAAATGACAATTAATTTCTCTAAATAATACTTGTGTATAGAAGTGTAATATTTTGATTATATGGTAAAAGAAAAGGTTGGTTATATGAATTTGAGTAAAAGAATTTTTTTTAACCTAAAAATTTATTTATGTCATTACAGATAGAGAGATTGGATGGATGGAAGATATGAGAGATGAAACTAAAATTGAAAAAGGTGGGGATGCGTGCGGGAGAGAGGAAATGAATTTAATTTAATATATTATTTAATTATTATTTAGATGTTAATGGTGGGTGGCATGCTTTGTAAATTTCGAATTTGAGAGAGGATAATGTAATGAAAAAAAAAAAATTACCAGGTGCAAATGTGCGTGTGTTTTTACAATATAATACATTTGAAAAACATTTTTACTCGGTTTTATCGCTTTGAATTTTATTGAACTACAAATGTATAATTTCTACCTGAGTTATAAATATATTTCCATTTAATTAGTTTTTCTATTTTTTATAAATCTTCTATTTTTTCAAGTACAAATAACTTTTTCTTTTGTTTTTCATAATAAATTACTAGAATTTAGGTATTAAGTAATATATATAATTACAATGTCCATTTTATTCATATTAAATTGAATGTTCATTGTACATCACTTGAATGAAAATTATAGTTTTTAGACTTAATTAAATAAATTGTCTAAAAAAAAGCTTTCTCGACAAGGAAAAAAAAACTTAGAAAAGCAAATTTTTATACGAAACTTATTTATAATTTTTATTTAATTTATATAGGTTACATGTTTAGTATTGTTATCCATTTTTGTAAGTTACAATTAATATTATTATAAATTTTTATAGATTACAAATTTGATTTATTGTCAACGTTATTAAAATAAAACATATAACCATTAAAATTTCATATATGTATATTAAACAACAAATTAAGCATACAACAATAATATCATATACAACTGACACTTTCTGAATTATTTATAATATCCATCATGGATAAATATTTAAAATTCATAGATAAATGTTTCATATTCTAACTCTATAAATTCCAATTTATCGTATCAATTTAGTGGTGCATCCAATATCTTAACAAAAATCAATAAAACTTTATGTTAATATGATTGGTTGAATAAAAATAAATTATTAATTTTTTTTTATGATACGAAATTAAGTTCAACTTCTTTCTGAATTTGACACAAATTTATACCATGAAAATATATTTTAAAGTAGTATAAGAATATAGGTCAATTTTCATGGATTAAATAAGATCATAAAAGGAAATATTAAATATTATTTTTTTTAAATGAAAAGAAATATGAACTTTCATTTTAAAAAAACTAAAAATAAAAGATAATAATATTATTTTCTATTATTTTTAAGAGCATATTATTCCCTAGTGTTAGAATATGACAAAAAACACAAAATGATATTAAGTTAATACATAATTTTTTTTTAAGATAAAAAGTAATTGTATTAAACTAAAGAAGAATAAGAAAAATTAACAAATATTGTATTTCCTCTTCTAGTCTCTAAATCTTAGGGATGTTCAAAAAACCCGATAATCCAACCAACCTGGACTACCCAACCCAAACCGCAAGGGTTGGGTTGGGTTGGGTTAGATTTTATTTTGGGTTGGGTTGGGTTGGGTTAAAAATGTTAAAAAATATTAAATTCGGATTGGTCTCGATTACCCCATTTAGGGTCAGGTCAACCCGACTCGACCCGATATATATTATATATATATATATATATATAAACTTTAACCCTTTAGTTTAACCTAGTTAAGCAGCCCCTTCCTTCCCCCTCGAATGAATTTGCAATTTTAGTCGTTCACATCAGCATTCCTCCATCGATCTTTATCGATCAGCATCATGTCTTCGCCAATCCGCATTAGATCCTTACTAGCCACCTTCCTCGTTCAGTTTCACGCTCGCTCGCCAGGGTCTCCCTCTCCATCTCCATCTCGTCTCTTACAACCTTCCTCTCACTCAGAATTTTTCTAACTTCAACTCATCAGTGCTTTATCTCATTTGATTCCTCTCAAGAAGAAAGCTTCTCTTGATAGGGTCCATAATTACTAACTGTCGTCTTCTTCTTTAATTTTCCCCCAATTTTCGTTTCATCGAATTTCTTATTTCTTTTAAGCTCTAATTTTAGTGATTTTGAGTTCTTTGGTTTTGATTCTATTCTAATTATATGTTTTTTGTTGTTGATTTTTTTTCAATCTCGTGATATCTCACCCAATCTCTCGATCTATAGTAACAAAAATTAGATCCAATCGAGAGGAAAGGAAGGGGAAACAAAGAAAAGAAAAAATGGGTCAACTTGATGATCCAACCCGACCCAACCCAAAAAAATTGGGTTGGATTGGATTGGGTTGACCCTTAAAATGGAACCGATAGAGTTGATTATAAGGCCAACCCGAATTTTCGGGTTGGTCCAAAAAACTACCCTAACCCGACCCAACCCGGACTATGTACATGTCACACCCCACCCCAGACCACCCTCTTAGCCTAGGAAAGGGCGTGACTGCAGCAGTTATCAACCGTTCCGTTGACACTTACTACCTAATAACTCTTGCGGAAATAACTCTGATACCAATGTACAAATTGAACAATCAACTGATTAAGTAGGCCCATTTTATTTTACAACAATGAACGTTTATACAACTTCAAGTCTTAACTACAAATTTACAACATCAACTGTAAAACCCTCCGGAAGTGTAACGGTGGCTTGTGGCAGACTTTGACCTTAGCAGCACCCTGAAACTCCTCACCTTTCGCTACCTGGGGGAGGGGGGAAACATAAAACATGGAAAACATGAGCTATAAAGCCCAGTGAGTGGTGCCTTTAGATAAACAAATAACTTTGTCAACGAAATATACTTTTGGGAAAGCAATACATAGTCAACAAGAACATTATCACAAGTTCATTATTATTTTCTAGCCAAACCGCTAGACAATCTCAGCTTGACCGCTGGTTATCACATAATAAAAACATCCTTAGTACTTTCACACGTATAATAAGACAACAACAATTCCTGTGGAAACTTTCCCTATACCCTATTATCCCGCCAATGTGCACATCGACTATTTTCCCGCTAGCTATGCTTAGGTAACTTGACTATATTTCCCGTCGGTCATCATCGACTATCATTTTTCGCCGACCGAAGCCGACTATATTTTCCCGCGAAGTACCCTTTTCAAACATGCTAACTATGTATCCCAGATACAATTTCAGTTTCCAAAACAAACATACAAGCAATATCTCAACAAGCATAGTAATCAGATAAACATATATCCCTGATCATGCCAATTTAACATTATCCCCTATATATATTTACCTATATATAGAAATTATATCAACAATACAACACACAATAACCACTTACCTTGATTGGTTAGGAACTTTCCTTTCCAAAGTTCCTTAGATTTCCTTGGTTTCCCTTTTTGAACCCTAAATTTCAGATTCAAATATCAGCTTAGATTACTCATAGTTCCAGACCTTATTTTAAGATACTTTCTTCTGCAAACATGTTTTAAATGTCTCAGAAAGCTTACCATAAAATATTAGCTCATAACTCCCTGTGGTTTAGCCGAAATCTTCAAAACATTAATACTGGCCCAGCTTACCCGACAGCCTGACTCTTCTGCCTTTTTCTCAACTTCCAGCCCGATTCCTTAGAGCTTATTCTCTGGAAGCCCCACCATGAAAAATAGACTCTTTTATCTTTTAGATGGATTTAGAATCACTTCAAACGCATGAGTATTCTGGGAGAAATTCTCGTTCCAAGTTGATGTTACTTCCTGTCTTTTCTGCCCGACAGCATCTCCCCTCTTGGAACTTCTCGACCAACGCATGGTCTTGCTACCAACGCATGGTCTTCTCCCAATTAGTCCTCATACACTATTCTTTATGTATTTTAAAGAGAATTTGAGTTTTCATCTGAAGTCCTTAGCTCTATTTATAGGCGTCCAAGATTGCTTCATGGTCGACACCTCCCACTTGGCCGCATGACCAAGTGTCTCTTCCTTACACCATCAACACAATCTTGCATCAACACAACCCAAAGTGTCATTTTCTCCTTTCACCAACGCATAAGCTTCCAATCTAATGTAACCACCTCAAATTCTTAAGGCTTAAGGCTTCCTCCCAAGAAGACACATGGTTTGATGACGTTTTCTATGTGATCTCATCCTTTATATGCGTCCAACTCTTGGATGTTCAACGCATAGTCCACTACTCAACGCCTAGCAACCCAACTTAGCCATCGTAAGAGCCAGCCATCACCAACGCATAGGATGGCCACTCATCCTCAACGCATGACTTATTAGGTATCACCGCACGGCTTGCTCGGTATGGGGCACATGGCAAGGCGTTCGATGCATTGCAGGGGTGTTCAATGTACGGCCGCTCGGCAGGGCGCTTCGATGCATGGGCTGTGCGCTTGGCATGGCCGCTCGACGCATGGGCAGGGGCGCTTGGCTGCAGCTTGGCATCAACGCATCGCTCGACAGGGCTTGCTTGTCCACTCGACGCAATGGGCGCTGCCATCGACGCATTGTTCGCTCGGCCACTCAACCTATGGGCGCTTCCATCAACGCATCGCTTGGCACGGCAACTTGGCCCACTTCGACATATGGCTGGGCAGTTTGGTCGAGCCTGCTCGATGCATGGCACCCTCCAGCCCTTGTGCCATCCCAATGCCTCATCCTCGGCTGCCTACCACCCTTCAACGCATCCTTCCATTTTCCTTCCTTCACCAACACATCCAACACATCCATCATCCAACGCATCCAACGCATCCATCATCCAACACATCCAATGCATCCAACGCATCCATCATCCAACACATCCAATGCATCCATCCAGCCTAATGCGTTGGTCTAACCTCCAAGGCATGTGTCACTCCCACTTCAACTTCTCCCTTGGCCTAAATAATCTCTCCAAGATCTTATGGCCAATGCATGACAATGCCTAGTCCAACACTTAGTCAATTTTTCATCAATTAAAGCTTAACTCAACTATTCAAGAAAAATCTATTCAACACCTAGAAATTTTCGTTCACTTCAACCTAGGATTTAACTTTTACTTAGTTAATTTCCTTAATCACCTGCTTAAGTAAGGAATAATGGAAATCCGGGTTTCACAGTACACCCCTACTAAATCTCTCCGTCCTCCTTTCTCCCACCTTATATAGTCGCGGACTGTATTATTTCCCATTATTCTCTAATAACATATTATTTTTTATTGTTAGAATATGAGAAGATACAACAATTTTTAAAGATAAAAAGTAATTATTTTAAACTAAAGGAGAATAAAAAAAAAGTAATCAAAATTTATATTTCCTTTCCTCATTTCTCCCACCTCATAGTTGAGGATTCACAATCCCTTCAACATCTTTCTCTCTTTTTTGCTTTACAGTCATATATGTGGATTGTCGATGTTTACACCCAAATATTGTCTATGACTTTGTTTGTTTGATTTTTCTCCTAAATCTAAAACCAATAAAGGGCTGTTTGGAAGTCCAACATGAGATGATATATCCCCACATCTTATATCGTCTCAGCGTTTGGAGACCCATTATCCTATCTCACCGATTTTAATTGTTTGTGGGCCAATTTTTTGAACGTGTTTCGTATTTCAGCGTCATTTTTCTTCCGTGTATCATATATCATCTTAGTACTTGAACATACTCGATTATCCTCGATCATTCATACTCGATCAGAACTCTCCAGACATCAGAACTCCTCATGTCCTATATTATCTCAGCGCCCCAAACAGTCCTAGAAGATTGAGAGAATCAGAACTCCCCACATTCTATATTATCTCAACGCCCCAAATAGCCCCTAAAAGATTGAGAGAACCAAATTCTAAATTCCAAATCATAATCATGAAAAAAATATATTAAAAGATGAAATATACCTCTTGAACTATCATGTTAAAATAAAACACATCGATCAATCATCATGAGATGAAAAGAAGTAAAAAAGAAAACCGTTCAAATTTATACATTGATCAACCAATAGGAGTTCAATGATGGATTTATTTTTCCAATTTTTTTTTTTAAATTTAATTCAAGAGCAGTCTAAATTAAACGCTGATTGTTTTTTGAGTGAACTGGAAACAGATTGAGTGAGAATATTATTTTTAAAAAGCATATTAAAAAGATAGCTATTAATTAGATTCTTTTATTCATCAACCATTAATTAGTCAAATTAAATATATTTATAAGGAGGATTTTTAAAAATAAAAAAATAAAAAAAATAAAAAATGGAATTATTTACATAAATTTTTTTTTTTTTTTTTTATAGAGATGGATATAAATTTATACGTGTCTATTACTGATACACGCTAATAAAAGTCTATCGATATTTCTTTTTTAATATGTGAAAATGTTCCTATTCTTTTAATTATCTTTTTTAAATAGATACATATATTTTTAATTGTTTTTCAAAATAGCTAAATAGAAGTAATATTTTATATTCTAATTAAATGTTAAGAAATCAAATGTAATTATTTATAATTTATTAAAAACCTAAAAGTTAAAATTATCTAAAAATATTTTCAAACATTAATATAATATAGATTATAGGTATTGGATTTTGTTCGAGATGAACCTTGATGGTTAAGGGAAATGAAGAATGCGTCAGCGTGGGACTCAATCAATGTCCGAACTTTTTTTCAATCTTGAAGTTGTAAATTGGAGAAACAATATATATACTTAAATGAAATAGATGGAATTTGCTACAAAATGAATAGCATTGCCACAATTATTAATTTATGAATGACAATAAATAAAATTTAGAGGTAGATTTGTTTATTAAGAACATAATATAACTTGGAAAAAAAAAGTTAAGAACTTAAATGTCGAATATTATCCACTTTTTTTTTTTTTTTTTTTTTTTGCTAATAGCTTGGAAATTATAAAACATTTAAAGATCATATATCGAATTGGCTACAAAATGAATAGTGCTGGCACAATTGTTAACTTTTTTAATAACAATAGATATATATTTTTAAGATAGATTTATTTATTAAAAACATAATAGAACTTGGAAAAAAAATATATGAAGATTTTTGCTCTTCACCTCTTGAAAAAAAGCTTTAATGTTGAATAATGTTAACCTTTTTATTAATAACTTGTCTCCTTTTGTTGATGAGGATTCTTCCCAAATTAGCTTTATTTTTCATTCTTCTAAGTAAACCTTCTTTCATTTTCATTTTTGTAATTTATATAGTAATTCAACTTAATAACAATTAATTATTAATCAAAATTTTCAAAAGGCTCTTAAGCTGATGATTGATTAGCTTTTTTAAAACGGCAATTGGTTATTACTAATTATTAAGAATTTTTAAAGACTCTTAAGTGGGTGATTTTATCTAAAAATAAATTGTTTATTGGCTTTTTAAAGAAGATAACGGTTGAAGGTATTAACAACCGTGTGGATTTTCAGTATATGAATTAATTATTAATGTCTAATAATTAAAATGGATAAAAGTATAATTATTAAATATTTTTATGAATAAAATTATCTAGAAAAAAAATTTCTCTAACATTGTGACCTTTTAATATATTATATATTAGAGATATATTTATATATAATAACCCTAGATTCTTTAGATTATAAAAATTAGAGGTGTTCAAATGACTTGACAATTTAGACTATTCAACCCAAATCATAAAAGTTAGATTGAGTTAGTTTTATTTTTGGATTGAATTGAATGTTTTCTATTTTTTTCTTGAATTGGGTTGGATTGGATTTAAGGTTGAATAAAAAGAATTTGGGTTGACCAAACCCAACTCGAATTACAATATATTAATAAATATATATATATATATAAGAATGTTTGTTTTTTTTTATAAAGTTTGTAATATGATATTATATAGAATTTAATTTTACGAGAGTTTAACTATTAGATATGGGTAGATAAATTAAAATATTTTAAATTAAGAAAAAAAAATAATATTAATCCGACGATCCCAAATTTGACCATATTTAGATTATTTAAATTACTAATTTGATTCATTCGCATTTTTAAATGGAATAAAAAAAACATCACAACCCAACCCAATCAGTAGACCATAATAATAACAAACTCAACCTCACCCCCGAAGGTTCTATTTCAATAAGTATTTATGAATAATAATGAAAATTTCTTCAGGCTGAAGGAATTGTTTGGAGCCGTAGGACGCGCTTCGTGACCGAAACAAAGATCATACGGCGTCGTGTAAGTTCAAAATTTCAACAATTTTCTGAAATATCTTGCTTTAGTTGAGCGTTGGGCCCCTCTTTCTGTGTCTCCCCATCTTCTTTCCATCTTGATTACATTGATTAGGTTCAGTTTCTTCCTCATAGTCTCGCCATTTCTCTCCGAATTTTCAACTCGATCGGAAGAAGAGCTTCCACACTTGTCCATTATTCAATTCAATATCTCGGTATTCTGTAATTCGGTGCTGAAAAGGGTTTTTTTGTTTTGATCTTTATCGATCTTCGTCTCCATGTCGATGCTTAACTCCTTCTTCAACAAGGGCTTCAAGGCTGCCCAATGGTATCGCCATCTCTTTATTCTGATTTTCTTTCTTACTCTTCATTGAATGATGTCGGTTACTTCTTTCATTGATCGATTGAGATTTCAGAATTTCTGTTTTTGATAAAGACGATCACCCTCTTCGGATTATTTGTTTTAATTTGCGGTTCTGTATACAGTAAAACACTGCTTAAATTGACAATTCCACGAATAAAGCTGCTGAGGAATCGAAGGGAGATCCAGCTTAAGCAGATGCGCCGAGACATAGCTAAGCTTCTCGAGACAGGACAAGAAGCTACTGCGCGCATCCGGGTATGTGTTACTTCCTCAACTGCATTAGATCAATTTAATATAGAAATAAGGAGTATAAGAAAAAAGGGCCATTGTTTGATGTTCTATCTGCTTTTGGATTCAGGTAGAGCATATAATCAGAGAAGAGAATATGATGGCTGCTCAGGAAATTCTTGAATTGTTTTGTGAGCTTATTGTTGTTCGCCTTCCAATTATTGAGACTCAAAGGTAACTCTTCCTAACCGAGTTTTCTTTGGGGGCGTTTGGGATAAGGAGTATTCTAAGACTATAATATCCACCTCTTACTACAATAAATATTATTTTATAGGTTTGAGATCCAAATCTCCATTCTCACATTTGGTGTACTGAAGACAAGGACTAAATGAGTATAATTGTCTCTGTTTGGCAATTATAAAATACACTTTCTTGTGGGAAAGGTTTAGGGAAAAAATCAATCTATAGCCCTAAACTTTGGGGATTGTATCTATCCGTTAAAACCCCAAAGTAATAATTGTATTAATTAAAACTCTAAATTTTCATAAGTGGATTTATTTAGATCATCAGTTAAGATTTTATTTTTATAACTGCTAATGCATAATCTTTACACATTTTCAAATGTAGGGATTAACATTCTATTAGAGAGAAATACTAGAATCAAATGGATTGGTTTTTCTCCTTCTTGTCTCGCTCTATTTTTCTTTACTTATTTAGGAAGAATTATGCGATAATTTTTCTTCCCACTTGGGTAGGAATTTGGGTGAAGAATAATTTTATTGCTTTTGAATTGATTTAAAATGGAATCAAATGAAAATAATCATGAATCACTTATGGAGGGTCTAGATTGATTCAATTATGAAAGTTTGAGATTTAAATTGATATAATTATTAGTTTGGGGTTTGAATTGATACAACCGCTAAAGTTTAGGGTATTAATTGATTTTTTCTCGAACATTTATTTATCTAACATGATCACGTATCTTACAAAACTTAGATTAGGATGTTAGATCTCTTAGCCGGTTGTCAGTTCCAAATTAGAACTCTCTACTGCACTCCTCTGTAAAGGTTTTTTACTTTTTTATTAGCATTTAATTATCTAGGTTAAATTTGAAGCTGCATCATAACACGCTTACAACTACCGGAACTTGTAACAATGGATTTGTCTGTTGGACTTGCCTACCAAGTATACTTTTTTGAAGACTGTTATGAAAATTTCATTTTATGATTAGATGACATGTATATATTGAGTTCAGGATTTCCTTCATAATTTGTAAATGAGCAGCTTCATTTAAAAATGTGTACCTGATGTCAGAAATGACACGTATCTGCAGTCCTTTATTTCCCATTGTGATGTGAATTTGTCTCAATTCTTTTTGTCCTTATCTATTGGAAAATGGCTTGCGGCGCTCTTGTTCTTTGGTTATTGTCGTGATGAGCAAGTATCTATATATGTGCTATTTTGGTTAATCAAAATGCATTAGAAATGTGGTGGTATTTCACTTTGAAGTTTGAATAGATATTTGCACGTTAAAGAATTTTAGTGAATTACATAAAGAATATTCTTTCATCTGAGTTTGGACTATTGGAGAACCTTCCCACAGTGATGGAAGTTGAGTCTTGGATTGTTCATTGTTAACTTAGCTGTCCAACCTGATCATCCAACTTCTCTGGATGACTCAAAACATCAAGCCTTGCAAAGTGGAAATTTAATTCTTTGAGGGTGATTGCTAAACTTACAATAAACTAATTAGTTTGTGCTTTCTAATTCACAATTTTTCTTGATTAACCACCAAGCTTGTATTATCTGGTGAAAATCCATTGGTCTTTTGGATGATAGATTCCGCTCCAAGTTACTTGAAACTCAGAACTACATGTCCAAATTCCAATCTTAACTGTAAAATCTTTCAAGTCTTACTTCATCTCTATTGTAGAGATCAATGCTTATTAGTTCCAACATCTTGATATTTCATCTTGTCCCATATTTTTTTTCTAGTCGAATGTGATCTCTGTATCTGTATTTATAAATGCTAATGTCTTTCCATATTTCGGAAGGTATAAATGAACTTTTTTTATTCTAGTCTCAATTTGCTTCTTATGGTTATTTTATTGAGACATGCCCCTTCAACTTTATTCTTACCTCGAATGTCATTGTAAAATCCCAATTTTCAGGGAATGTCCTCTAGACTTGAAAGAGGCAATCTCAAGTGTGTGTTTTGCTGCTCCAAGGTGTGCTGATCTTACAGAGCTTCTCCAGGTTCAGATGCTTTTTGCTGCTAAATATGGGAAGGAATTTGTATCAGCTGCAACTGAGCTCATGCCTAACTGTGGTGTTAATCGTCAGGTTTATAGAATTGCTTGTTTATGTTTGATTAGAAGGAATTCATCAAAGGAAAGCTTTTCTGCAGTCCATAGGATTACATATTTCCTTTTAAATTTTGATTGCAGCTGATAGAGCTTCTTTCCGTTCGTGCTCCTTCACCTGAAAAGAAACTGAAGCTGTTAAAGGAAATCGCCGAAGATCACAACTTAGATTGGAATCCTGCTGAAACTGAAGCTGAGTTTAACAAATCTCCAGAAGATTTGCTTGTAAGTGTTGTTTCTTTTTGTCTCAACTTGTGGTGACCCTTTTATGTCTTAGTTCCTGGTCTCTCTTTGCAGAATGGATCAGCGCAGTTTGTCAGTGCATCAAAATTACCCCTTCCTCAAGAGAATCACAATGAAGCATACAATGCTACTCCTGATTTGGCTAGTTCACCACAACCTGATTCTGATTCTGAATTGGACATGTTAGACTTTCCTGAAGTTCCAAAGATATCGGTATGTCCACAGCCTAATACAGATGCTGGCTCTGCATCATCAATGATGCCACCTCCATCCGTGCCGCCAGCGTCTGAAACCAATCATGCTTCATTGAAGTATTCTGATATTCCTGAAACACCACCACAAGATCTACACTTGAGACATGAGGAGGTGACTTCAGTGAGATCTGTTTCACCCAGCACCGATCAAATGAATATTTCTGTTGGTGAAGATAAACAGTTTTTGCCTTTTATTACTCCCCCATCATTGTCATCGTCATTCTCTCATAGACAAACTGATTTTTTGCCACCCTCTGATTCAACGGCCCCTGAGGAGAAGTTTGGTTTCAAACCACGGATTGAACAGGAGATAAATTCACCACTACCCTCTGTTTCAAGGACCGCCGAAGAGAAGTTTGGTTTCAAACCACGGTTCGAACCAGAGATAAATGCACCACCGTCCTCTGTTTCAAGGACAATGAGTGAGGTCAATGAGGATGTTGGTGTGGATTTGCAGGACGTGTTGGCAGCTGCTCAGGCTGCTGCTGAAACTGCTGAACGTGCTGCGGCTGCAGCTCGCTCTGCAGCTAGTCTTGCAAAGGTTAGAATTGATGAGCTCACAAAGAAAAAGAATGATAAGGACCCTGAAATTAGTTGTGAAAATCCGTTCCACGGAGCTACTGCAAGTTCACCAGATCATAAAGAAACATTCCAACTAAACCAACAAGATTATCTGGGGCATCATTCTAGTTCTATGCCATATTATTCACAAGATTCTTTCCAAGAACGTCACATAGTAAGCCACAGTTTGGATGTTTCTGAGCACCACCAGCCCGAGCCAGAGAAATTGGGTTTCGATTCCTCTCCTGGTGATTCACCATCTGCACACATAGCAGTCCCTCATCAGCCCCAGAGGCTCCCATCAATGGACGACGACCCATACTTTTCATACCCGAACTTATTTACACCACAGAAACCAAATCCAGGATCAGATCATCCATCAGCTGGTGGTTCCTGATATCCATGAGGTTTGATATATATTCCATGTCTTCTAGGCTCGAGGTTTGGTGAATTGATATTTTGTTCAGCTTTCATAATGAGTTTTCAATATCTCCTTTAGAGCTAGGGAAAAAAAACAGTGAAGATATATTGTACAATTATTGGTTTCTTTTTATGTATATTTTTCAAGCCCTTTAATTTGTATCTTTGATCACAATGTGGGGTAGCTAATGTGGATTGAAGGAGAGCTGTACGGCGGCAGAGTGTTGAGCTTGAAAACCCATGAAGAATTTAGATTTAAAAAAAAAAAAAATGGTTTTTTCTTCTTCTCTCTCTAACTTGATGGCAGAGAGATTGATGGAAGGGAAGAGTGTATCACCGGAAAACTATGAAATCTGAAAGGAAGGAATAAATATTTGCTATTACGAGTGTGAAAGGAAAATGTTGAAAACTTGGTGCGTGCAGAGAACCATCAAAACGTGTCTTCATCACTTTGTCAGACGAGGGATTGAAGGGAAACAGAGTTGTAATATTTTGAGATTTTTTTAATAATTGTTTCAATTTGTTTTGATACTAAATTTATAAACTATCTTGAACCGTTTTCAAATATAGAAAAATGAACTAAAATATTTATAAAATATAGTAAAATGTTAAAATTATCAACGATAGACACTGATAGACTCTTCTATCAATGATATTGATAAACATTAATAGAATATAATGTCTATTATTGATAGTTCTAAAATTTTATTATATCTTATAAATATTTTTTTACAATTTTACCATTTGAAATAATTTACTAGTTGTAGCTAATAAATATTAAGTTAACTATAAACTATTTTAAATTAAATTATGAACGTATTTTATGTTAATTTTTTATATTCTTATTTTTTTTTTTAATATTATTTAGCTTATAATGCATTACATAATATATATTTTAAGGACCCAAAATTTAGATCATGGAAAACGGATGATTATTTGGTAACGTCGTGGCTAATAAACTTTATGACCATAGATGTTGGCGAAAACTTCCTATTGTGCAAAACAACAACTGAGATATGGGATTCTGCTCGGGATATTTATTCTTAGTTCTACAAACTACTCTGCCTTATTGGATATTGAAACTCAGTGGTATAATTTACATTAAGGAGATCTACCCCCTTAGAAAGAATGGTCAAATTTTGACCCGGTCTCATCTTCGACCATTGAGGTTGAGGAGGGCCTAGATTGTTGTTATCACTTAATGTTTCCTATCTTTTCCTAAACCTTCAGCGGCTTAACTTTCTATGGGTGAGCCTTGGCCTCGGCTTTTTCCTTCATACGCTGCTTTTCTGTCATTAGTTTTCTCAGGTGAGTTCCCAGAGGGATTCAATTTTCTGTTCTATCCTCGATTCCCTTGGCTCGACCTCCGTTGAGCCTCGATTTCGGCTCTTCATGGACGAGCCCTAGCTTTGTTTGTATGTTTCCCTCGATACGCCTTCAATGTTCTCTATGTTGTCTTGACTTACTATCTCTAGATCTTGAGCATTCTCCTTGTGATGTTGTAGTTTGTTTTGGCCTATTTTTAAGGAGGGATTTCCTTGCTTGGGAACGATCTTGTTCTTCGTTGTAGTCAAATTCTAGCCTCTAGGATCTATTCTTGGGATTCTAAAACTTCCAAGATCTGTCTTGGATTTTGGTCCAAGCCATTAACCTTCTTTTTCAGAGTCGCGATTTTCTCCTCCCCCTCTTCCCTCGAGTCCGAGATCGAGGTGGGTTCTGAATAAGCTAATTATTCTTTAATCGGCTTGTAGCTCTTCGGGGTTGCCTCTCTTGGTCAGAATTGTTATTTTCTTGTTGGCTCATTCTCCCCTTATTTGGCCGATGTATCATAGATTCTTTGCAGATTACACATATTCCCCACAGACAATGTCAACTGTTGATGGCAAAATCGGGCTAAACAAACTCACCTGCTTTCACGTGACACCAATGATAAATTTAGAATTTGAGGAAAAGTTACTTAAAAAACAATAAATAATAATAATAATAATAACACACTGGTGTGGTGCTTGCCACAATCTCTGATGCTTAAGTTAGATCTTAGCACAAAGGTCAGAACAAGCAGTTTTGGGGAGGTGATGAGCTTACCATTTGCAGGACTGTCATGCTCTATTTATAATGGAGTTCATATATCTATTTTATCCTTTTAGGATTTGGAATCTACTTCCTTTATCAATTTGAAACCAAACACTCAGAGTTTGATGTTTCAGAATAGAGGGTCGATCCAGATTGGCCACTTGCAAGGGATTATTGATCGAGATAGGCTTTGTGGCTATGAAGGCCCAATTGGTCTCAGCCTCAGCCTCAGCCTCTGAGGCTAAAGCGGGCCAACTGGCGGTAAAGGCCCAATTGCCTTTTCTCTCTATTTGTTAGGAACTCTCCCAAGTCCACTTTCTACCAATCTTGGGTCCCTTTTTTTGGGGTTAGATAACTCTCCTTGTTTTACCTTTATCTTTATCTTTTATCGCTCCAGAATTACCTAAAACATCCTCCTTTCTCTCCTTCTTTCTCTTTTACTTTCCCTCACAATCGGCGCCAAGAAACCCAACCAGTAGGCCAATCATTTGTAGTTGTTGCCTCCATCATCGAAAACTTGCAGGTCACGTCATCACCATCTATCGGACCACCACCCGTCCCATCAAAACCCTCTAGATCCGTGCATGGATCATTCTTGAAGCTTCTCCCCACCCAATTTTAAGGGGTTGTTTGGAGCACTGAGTTAAGATATGATGCCTAGAGTTTGTATATCTTTGGAGTTCATATATCTGTGGATTTCATATGTTGTGTTTGGGATGCAGAGTTGTTTGGTATGAGTTCATATGTCTGTGTTTAAAGTGCAAAGTTGAGTTTATATGTGTGGGGTATCCGATGTAGTTTTTTGAACTCTAAATAATCTGCTTTTATGATGACTATTTTTATTTTAAATTTTTTGTATTCCATAATTCTAACCATCTTTGTGCTAAATAAAATATGATTGCAAGTTTTGTTATTTTAATTTTTAACGTTTTTATGTATTTATTATTATTTTTTTTTAGTAATAAACAACAATTAACCCATCACATTTTTTGCAGGAATATAGTCAAATAAAATGGAAAACAAAAGAGAATTCAAAACTTTTTATTCCTAATTTTTCTTCATGAATTTCATTATCATCTTCTTTCTTTTTCTTCTTATTTCTACTGTTGCTCTGTATTTTTACTTTGTCATAATTTTTTTAATTGAACCCCCCCAACATCTTAGCAAACAATGAAACTTGTCAAATTTCTTCAACAATTTCACTTTCAATTCCTCCAAATTTGGAGAATCATCAGAGAATAAATCTTCATTTTTCACTTTTTCTTGCCAAAAAATGTTCCAGGAAAAAATCTCCATTTTATGGTTTTTTTTTGTTATGTGTTACATAAAAATGTTCCAGGAAAAAATCTCCATTTTATGGTTTTTTTTGTTATGTGTTACATACTATTCAACTACATACATACATACTTTTCCAAATATTATTAACATTCACTTGATATGTGAATTCAATTAAGTAAAAATATATTTCACAAATGTCTACGTATAAATGTTGCACTTAATGTAGATAAAATACTATTATTTATATAATCAACAACCCTACAACATACTTTAATAGTCACCGGTCTTATAATAGTCGAAAGTGGTTGTCGAAATTAATTATCAAAGATGATTTTCGCTGAAGTTTGTAGTTGGAGGTGGTTGTCAGAGCTTGAAGTTAGTCGTATGAATGTGGTATTGGAGTCGGTAATTAGAGTTTGCCCTTAGAGGTGGTTTTCAGAGTCTGAAGTTGGTCGCACGAAGATGGTCGTCGAAGTTGATCATCGAAGATAATTTTCGTTGGAGTTTGTAGTTGGAGGTGGTTGTCGAAGCTCGAAGTTGGTCGCATGAAGGTGGTATTAGAATTGGTTGTCAAATTTTTGTCATCGAAAGTGGTTGTCGAAGCTTAGAGTTGGTCATCGGAGTTTCTTGCTCGAAGGTGAATTTTCATCAGAATTTGTAGTTGGAGGTGGTTATCAAAACTTACGAAAGTGGTTGTCGAAGTTGGTCACACAAAAGCTTGGAGTTGGGTCATCAGAGTTGGCATCGAAGGTGGCTGCTAGAGCCTAGAATTGCTTGTCGAAGTTGGTTATTGGAGTTATCATTGAAGGTCGTTGTTGGAGCATGAAGTTTGTTCTTGGAGTGTGGTAGCGTTAATCGTGACCGATGGGTGGAGCCAGAAACGTTGAAGAAGGGAGAGTTGGGGTGATTTGATATAACATACCAACGCAATTTACCACATTCAAAGTTGATGGGCCATAGAGTTGGTATATTATACTAACTCAACTCAACTCATGTTAGTGAGCCGAACACCCCATTAATAGTTCTAAGGTGTGTCTTGAATACTCATTAATATTTGAACTAATTATTGACTTAATGATGATTTAAGAGATTGGATTTGAAACGTTCAAGGGATTTGAAGCCGCTGTTCAGTAGTATTAAAGATCAATTTTGGTGGTTTCGGTAAGTGTTAAAGGTTTAAACGGTTGGATTGTACCAGCATGCAATGGAAACGACAAGGATCGATAAGCACTCTAATTCATTAATTTTGGCAGAAACTAAAGCATGCTATATAAAAAATTAATGGGTTTCAAGTCATACCTTTGAAGAACTCTTGAAATCTCGATTTCCAGCTGCAAAACTCTTCGAATCTTGTGGTAGATCACCTCAAGATCTTCCCTACTATTCTTTTGGTGCTCTAGATTGAGTTGTGGGACTTAAAATAAGTTGGAATCAAGGGAACTTGGAGAGGTACTCACAACAACAACCCACTTGAAGAACTCCTTTTTCAATTGAATTTTTCAGCAAAAATTCTTACGATTGCATTGCCTCAAATTCACTCAAATCTCTTCAATATATTGCAGACCATCATGCAATGAGAACGGCTACATGAGATGCAGCTCATGCTTGGAGTAATTGAAGCTAAAGATGGTGGGTTTAGTGTGAGCTACTTGAAGATGATGATGGAAAATCCTAATATTCCATTTTGTGTATTTTTCTATTTCCAAAGTTCAAATTTGATTTTAAAAACACATTTGATTCAAAAATCAAAATTTATTAATTTTACAAAATAATTTCATAAATTAATTTTCTAATAAAATTAATAAATAATTATTTAAAAATTTTAAATAGTTCTAATTAATTTAATATCCAATATTAAATTAATTTTACACAAATTCATCTTCATATATTTAAATCATATTTAAATATTTATTCTCCAATTCCGTTTAATTCTAATTTGAACATTTCAAATTAACTTATCACACTACTCTAGAGCATTTTCGAGCCAGTAGGGGGACCTCGTAGACCTACAGATCATGGGCTCCAATGATCCAAGATTAATCGGTTAAACTCATTAGACTGAACTAACCTCCATTCGTTAACTAATGGGTCACTCTACTAAAGCCCATAGTTGAACTCCCTTTACTGTAGATATATTATGTCCACTTGATATAACCATGATTAGTAAGTTAACCCTTCACAGGTTGTTTGTAATAACGGCTTGGTCGAATCTCTGTTTATCCAGAATTACCTCTTGTTCCTTAAGTCCCATTGAACCTCTAATTAATAATTAATTTGTGATCCAATCAATAAATCGAGTCCATCTCGAGCCAATGAGAGGGTGAGGCCTTTTTTTCAAGACCCAGAATCAGCACTTAAAGGGAACAACCTCTCTACTAACCATAATCGGGTAGGAGTGAATTCTATCTTGCAGGACTATGTCCCCAGCTATTCATCCGGTCTTATCCCCAAAATGGGAGGCTTATTGAGCAGTGCTGTTAGACTACTCTCACCATTTGCAGATCAAAGGATAATTCTGAACAAACAGGAGTTCATAGTTAGCTTAGGATTAAGGTCAAGTTACTTAGGTCATCGCTTTGAAATAGTCAGTCTTAAATAGTAAACAACGTTATAAAGTAAGAGTGACTGATTTCGTGGTCCGATCTTGTACAAAACTCATTTGCACAGGACGCTCCCACTTCTCATGTCATAACATGTACGAATGAGGATCACTTCGTTTGTAGCACTTTACAACTCTTTGTAACAACTACAGAGTAGGCCGCATCCAATAGTGTTACCAGAATAAGGCACCCAACCTTATTCATATACTATAGATTATTTTTTACTATTTACTCGACTATGATCCACTTTCATGTCTCCACATAAAGTTCAAGTACTCATGTAATAGTAAAGAGATTTTTAGGTTTATTGGATTTCTAATAAGAAATATATTCAATAAAAACTTATTGAATTTTCAGAATAAGTTCTATTGTTTACAAACCACGAGTTTTAGGACATAAAACCCAACATAAACCTTTTTGGGCTCCTTAACTGTTGTGTAATTTTAAGTTATAATCTTCAAATATTGATGCTGACTTAGGTTTGTGTTGTTTTAAGGGAGTGTAAGGTGGGTTTAGAGCAAGCTACTATTTGGGGTTGCTTGAAGATTACTTTTAATCAAGATAAAAAGGAGCTCGATTAAATAATTATTTGGGCATAAGTTCGAGGTAAGTAATCTTACTACTAGAATTGCCTTTGAGCCAGACGACATAGATAGTATGATATTGATTGGTTTCCTGGCAAATATAGAAAAGATTGATATGTTACATAATTAAAGAAGTTATATGAGGATAATATTATTTGTATGACATATTATGTTTATATGTGTGGGACTCTAAAATATGTTGCAAGTTAGATATGTTAGTGATAATTACCTCCTACTCGTAGTTATGTACTCTATCAGAGGTTTGTGATTCTTCAAGCTCACTAGAGGTTTGTGTTCCTTTGGGTCCACCAAACAGAGGTTGTGTTTCCTTCAGGATTCACCAAATTTATTGCTATCATTCACCTACAATAGGGTAGATTTAATTATTCACTTAGATAATCATTCATGATAAGTGAAAGCATGCATGTCTCACTAGTATAGTTGCATTTTGCATAGCCTGATGATCGGACCAAATAGGGTGTCATAAAATTTTCGATCCAAATCAAATAAAAATTTATAATTTTGAACTAACTACTTATACTACTAAGCAGCACGAGTGGCAAGTCCGAATTGAACCACAAGGAAGCATGGAGATTAGTTCCTCAAAGCCAATTTTAGTTAAAGTGGTAAATGGAGGGAGGGGGATTGGCATGGTTTGAGACTCATAATGGAAAATAAAATTCAAGAAAGTAAAAGATAGAAATGCAACCAATAAGGATGTTCTAGCTTAGAGGATCAAAATAACTCAATGTAACTTTAATCATTGAATTATCAAAATATAATTCTAGTGAGTCTATGCCTAACCTACTTAATTGGAGATCCAACCAATGGTCCTAATTACCTATTAGCTAAAAAAAAATAGATGAATTCATACTAAACATATTTAACTAACCACATTACACTCTAGGAATTACCCTAAGATGAACATTTAATTTACAATTGCTTAATTAAACATTCAATACGATTTTTCTTAGGTCAGTAGGTCAATGCTCTTCATTATAGACAATCAATTACAAGCCTATCTAATCTCTTGCTTCTTGAAAATTAACCTAGAATTTCATCTCACATATTGTAAGTTAATCATAAGGGATCGATCATAAATTCCTAAGTAATTTGTCAGACAATCAAGAAAAAATACAATCCTAGAGCAAATTAAATAGAAAGAAACCCTTAGCCAAGATATAGAAATCACATTAAGAAAATTCTCCCAAAATTATAAAGGTTCCAATCCACTAAACTAGAAACCCATAACCTTATCTTCCTATGGTGATGGAGAAGACAAGATCTGGCATGGTCTTTGTTGATTACATGAGAGAAAAGGAAGACAAATACAAGTGAAAGGGAGAAAATGGAGAGAAAATCGGTTGAAAGTCGATTGGAGTGGTAGATTCTCCCTAAAATGAAGAAGTATATATATATATATAGTCGCCACAACATTGTGGTGCTAGGCCTTGTTGCCGAAGTGGGGCGCAGAGGTTCTGTATCTAGCATGTGCATCTGTCATTTTCTGAAGCGTTGCGGCGCTGCACCAAAATGGTGCCTATTGGAATTTGTTACGCGTGCGGCTGCAGCCTCCTAGAGGCATTTTTTTTAATTTTCTCTTTCTTGAACTCTGGTTGCTCCTTTTAGCTCTTAATTGCTCCAAATTAACCCCAAACGGTCCGTAGCACTCTAGAATACATGAGTTACTCGAGATCCTGCAAATACAGTCATATAAGCACATTAAACTTAATAAACGAGCTAGATTAAAGACACTAAGATAACATATTTTGGATGTTATCACCTGATTCCGGTTGAGTAGTATTGAAAAATATGTTGCAAATGGGAAATTGCATCTTTCTTATTGAGCATTTGTGACTCAACTAGAAAGTATCCAAATACCACGTACCATTCATGATGCACTTAATGATCCAAAATTTAAAGAGGAAGTAGATGAAGAGATTAGAGCTCTTGAGAGCAATGGAATATGGAACAAGGCTTCCACATGGAAAGAATTTAGTTGGCTGCAACTGAATTTCACAATTAAGTACAAATCTGGCAAAAGTGTGGAACGATTTAAAACTAGACTTGTTGCCAAAGGCTTTACCCAATCATATGATACAAATTATCAATGAACTTTTTCTCTAATTACGAAATTGGATGTTGGTTGTGTTCTGTTGTCCCTAGCTGTAAATTGGGATTGACCTCTTCACCAACTTGATGTGAAAAATATCTTTTTAAATGGTGCGCTTGAAGAAGAAGTTTATATGCAAATTCCTCTTGGAATGGAAGACAACTCTAATGGTTATCTAGTATACAAGTTGAGAAAGTCTCTATATGGTTTAAAATAGTTTCCGCATGCATGGTTTGATAAATTCACAAAATCACTAATTAAAAATGGTTGCTATCAATATCAAGCTGATCATTCCAGAAATCCTCAAATGATAAAATTGTAAATTTTTAGTGTATATATAGATGATATTATCATTATAGGGAATGATCGTAAAGAGATTCTCAACCTCAAAAGGATGTTTGCAACCCTGTTTGAAATCAAAGACCTGAGAAGTTTGAGATACTTATTAGGTATTGAGGTGGCTCGATCTATTGTAATTTTTTAGAAAAAAATACACTTTAGATTTATTAAAGGAAACGAAAAATCTCGGTTGTAGACCTGCATAAATACCTTTGGATCCAAATCTAGTTTTAAACCAAATTAAAGAGACTATTCCAATAGGCTAGGGAATATATTAAAGACTTGTGGATAAGTTAATTTACCTTTCAAGCCTACTATGTGAGCATTGTGAGCCAATATATATATAACCCTAGTAAACAATATCTTACAGCTATGAATATAATTTCGAGATACTTGATAGGCACTCCGGATCATGGATTGTTATTCAAGAAGTAATAGATTGGTTGAACTTTACAGTAACTCTAGTCGGGCTAGAGAATTAAATGATTGAAAATCTATAACAACTAAACCCTACTTTGAAAATTGGGGAATTGAGTGTACTAGCTGTGAAAAAAAGACCAAATTGGAAAATGTTGGGAATGACTTGTTATTATAGAAAATGACTTGTCAAAAAGCATCCCACATTGAAAGTTTTAAAATGTTTAACATTACATTTTGACCAAAACATAATTGATTTAATATTTTGACCGTTACATATGTTGTTTTACCAATTGGTTGTAAACTGTAGAAACGAAGTGTTGAACAATGCGATTGTTGTGTCATGGAATGACCACCACCTTGAAAGTAATTGCAGTATGATCTCAATGTTAATTGTCTCAGTGAGTTACTCCCCAAGGTTTACACAACATTATTGGCAGACGACCACTTGTCGAAAAAGAGTTGGAATCAAGAAAACCTTCGCTCAGAAAGAATCAAAGTGATGAAAAATCGTTAGAAGATAATATTTGGATCCTCCTTTTTAAAGGGAAGCCAAGATTGGATTTGTCGGACAACAATCTCTAATAAAAATTTTGTTATCCTTTTAATTGACATCGGATGAAACTTTGTAGAATTGGTCTTGGTGATGATAGTTCAAGTTATGGTGTCCTGTTAGATATATTTAAATAATAAAATATGGGCTATGTATGTGGATTAATAATTTATCACATTGGGTTATTTTATTAGATTAGGCCATATTATGTGATCTAATTAATTAAGACCCTAGATTTCTATTTGAGTATGGACTTAATGGGTAGAAGCTCATTCTTAGTTAATTAGGGTTTAATGGAACCCTAATTAAACTAGTATATAAAAAGACCTTAGGCTATGGTCCCTAATATACCAAAATAGTAAGCAATCAAACTTTCTTAGTCTCATCTAGAGAAAGATCCCATTTTGGGCATTCAGAGTTTTAGATGAGGAAGACAATAGCCATTTAGAGCCATTATCAATTCGGAGTCAATTTGAAGTCATTATTAATTCGTCAATGGAATCTGGTACGTATATATTCTTGAGAATTTGGCATGAATGATCATAGAGTTTATCTATTCAATATAAATATAAAGTAATTATGCTAAAAAGTGGTATCAGAGCGTGAATTTTATGTTGGATTTTTAGTTTTATGCATTTTTCATTGGTATTGTTGATTAAATTCTGGTTTCGGTAAAGAATTTAAAGAATAAAAAAAAAACAGTTGGCTTACTATAGCAATGTCGTAAACCTCACTAGCGGTAGGTTGGAAATCTCTACATCCATTTCTTTTTCTTCGGCAATATGTGTTCTTGCAACCCGTGTTCTTGTCGGTGGTATTTGGCATACCCATCACCGATTATGAATGATGTGCTAGTGGTAGATTAAAGTGATTTTTTTGTTGATTATTTTGATTGAACATTGTTTCCTAATTTTTTTTTTTTTTTTTAAAAAAAATCTTAGTTCTATTGTTGTGAAAATTGAGGATGTTTAGTTCAACATTCTTGACAAAAGTCCACCAATATGATGAAATCCATTGGAAAAGGTTAAAGACCGATTGAAGGAGTTGGGTCTCTTGCTGCTACAAGTTTTGGCAATCAAGACTTTCGGTCAATGACCGACTGTAGTTACCGTAGTTGCCGTCAAACGAAAGTATCAATCAATTACCAATTAAAGTCTTGCTGACTGTTCTTGGTTTTAATTATAAGTTTTCTTTTATTCTTTAATTCTTACGGAAGACTTTATGAATTCGATTTTAAATTTGATTAATAATGGAAAATTTCATGTTGTCGTTGTTTTTTTTTAATTGAAAAGTTATGTTAATACTTAATTGATGAATATGAGGTTTTAAAACTCAATTGTGATTGATAATTTTGGACACCGATGATTTTCTTTTAAGGTTTTTTTTTCTAAAAAAAAAACTGATTGAGTTCAATGAATTTATTTTTTTTAATAGTTTGATAATATTGAATTTGTCAACTATTTGGATTAATTGTTGATTGAACTTCTTGCCCGCGTTTCTAAGTTTTCTTGATTAATAATTGGTGAAATTCTTGACATCACTATTAAACCAATTATAAAGATCAAGACAATATTGAAGTCTCCATTGTTAAATCTGAGATTCAAACTCCACAACCTCAAGAAGTGCCATTAAAAAGATCTACTAGAGAGAAGAAGTGCAATTCCAGATGATTATATTGTGTTTCTTCAAAAACATTAGGATGATGTGGGCATAATGTAAGATGATCCAATCGACTTCCAAGAAGCTCTACAAATTTTTAACTCTCAAAAGTGGATAAATGCTATGGAAGAGGAAATAAAATCCATGAATGACAATGACGTTTGGAAACTTATCGAATTTCCATCAGAAGTGAAACTCATAGGTTGTAAATGGATATTTAAAACCAAAAGGGATTCACATGGCAATATCGAAAGATATAAGGCTCGTCTTGTTGCAAAGGGTTTTACTCAAAAGAAAGACATTGATTACAAAGAGACCTTCTACCCGATTTCATCGAAAGACTCTTTCAGGGTAATCATGGCACTTGTAGCTCATTTTGGTTTAGAGCTACACCAGGCGGATGTAAAAAACTGCATAGGAAACATTGATGAGACGATTTATATGGTGCAACCAGAAAACTTTATGTCTGTAATTCAAAGTTTATGGTATGCAAATTGAAGAATTCTATCAACGGTCTCAAGCAAGCCTCTTGTCAACGGTATCAAAATTCCATAAAGTCATAACCTTCTTTGGTTTTGAGGTGAATATAGTGGAAGATTGTGTATATCACAAGTTCAGTGGGAGTAAATCAATCTTTCTGGTGTTATATGTTTATGACATACTCATAGCAAGTAATGGTGTAGGTTTATTACATGACACTAAGAGATTTCTCAAAAGAAATTTTGAGATGAAGGATCTTGGTGATTCTTCTTTTGTATTAGGAATTAAAATACTGCAAGAACATTCTCAAGGTATTTTGAGATTGTCACAAAAGAACTACATTGAAAAGATTTTTAGTAGATTTGGCATGAAATATTGTACACCAGGAGATACCCCAGTCGCTAAAGGTGATAAATTTAATTTAGATCAATGCCCCAAGACGAAACTTGAGACTAAGGAGATGCAGAATGTTCCCTATGCATCGGTTGTTGGAAGTCTAATGTACGCTCTGAAGGAAATCAGAAGCGAGATTTCCATGAGCAGCGGAACAAGACTATTCCAAATTCCAATCATGAATGAACATATATTTACAATCGACTTCAAAACAAACGGTTATACAATTCATACAGATAAATTACAGCATGAATAAACTCAAATGAATAGAGATTAAACTCTACGCACATATGAGGATGCGTCTCCACGCTCTGATGCGCGACTCTGATCGAACAATCAGCAAGCCTCGAACGCTCGATCTACACGACCGCAACATAGAAGCAACATCACGAACTCCTTCGCGCTCGTCCTCATGATCTTCCCTGTCACGAACTCTTCCCGCAACACGAACGGCCTCCACTAACACCACGAAACGCTCTAGAAAAACCTCGACGGTGTCGGATTTGAGTCTGACACCACCAGAACAAGCGACCTTGGTATTTCTCAGTCTGAGAATCCAGAGGGGGGCTCTATTCGTACTTGGTATAAGGCAGACGAAGGAGGAAATAAAAATCGCGTACACGACTGGCAAGTGAGAGATGGTCGGAGACCTATCGTATAGGTCAATGCCACAATCGTTTAAGATAAAGCTATGCGATCGTCTAGCAAAAGCTATGCGATCGTTTTAGTCCTATCGTTTTAAGCTCCGGTCTGTCGCCTACAGATACTACACAATCGTTTAACCATTGGCCAGCAATCTTTATAGCAAACTATGCGATCGTTTAGTAAATACTACTGCATGATCGTTATAGCTTCTTACCTGCACGATGATTTAAGCCTCGCCCTACCGTGTTAGTAAAATTCGAATTTACTTGACGAACTTCGTGAGTTTCTTTTTCAAGGGAGAGAAAACTCAACAAAATTTCATCTTTTGTAAAAACTTCATTTTCAAAATAGGAAAACTATTTTCCTTTTAAAACTTCACGGTACCATTGATCCAATAACCACCCACTACTTTGGATATTTAAAAAGAAAAAAGTATAATATCTAACTAATTAACTATTATTATAAAATATAAATGATAACCAACTTATCAGTACTATATTTATAACCTATAGTTTTTAATATTTCATCTCATGAAAACATATAAAACCATAGTCTTTTATCATATCTATTGGTATTTAGATGTAAATCTCATTTACATCAATCCTCCCACTCAGATGTATTCTCATACATCAAACCGATTATATCATATTAAATCAAAGAACCTCTTGTCAATATTGAACATTTCAAATCGACACCAAGAACTGATCCCTCAACTGAATCATTGAGCGCCAAAGGACCTCATGGACCTGTAGCTCGAAGCTCCAACAGTACGTGAATAACTGACTAAACTCTTTAGTCACGGAATCCACCATCCGTTAATTGCCAGGCACTCCACTAAAAACCGATGGCTGAACTCTCCTTACCAAAGATATATTAGGTGTCTATCTTAACCAATCAGCAGTGCGACAACCCTTCACATACCGCTCGTAAGTATAGCTGGGCCAATAACCGTTATGCCCCTGTAGTTACATTCGTCTCCTTAAGTACCATTGATCCCTCTAATGAACATTAGTCATAGTCCCACTATGACCGAGTCTTCTCTTCCAAAGAGAAGTTGTGGCCACTATGTTCAAGCCCCGGAATCAGCCCTTAAGGGAGCAATCTCTCTATTTATTCTTGCTTCGGGAAAAGAGTGAATTCCATGTTGTGGATTGAGTTCCCAGCTTCCAGATCAGACAAGTCCCCAAAAAGGTAGGTATGTTGAGTTGGAAATCTGGCCATTCTCACCCATACTAATCAAAGGACTACCCTTAAAAGCAGAAGTTCTCAAAACACTCAGGATTGAGGTCGTGTCACCTGTGGTCGTTTAGGTGAGATGTAAGTCTCTAGTATCAACGACGTTATATAGAGAGTCTAATCATCTCGTGGTCTAGGTCTTATACAAACTCTTTGTATAGGACACCTTCGCTCCACGTCTCCACATAAATGGTTAGGATCTACCATCTGTAGTATTTTACAATACTTACAAACCTCTACAAAGTGGGCCGTATTCGTAGTATCACCAAGATCAAGTATCTCACTTTAATCCTTATACTATAGACCTATTTAGATTATCACTTAAGGCATGATCCACTTGTATATCACATATACATGCTTAAGTTCACATAAGATAACCAAGGAGCTTTGTTTATTGGATATGAGTAAGTGTCAGAATTAAATAACACTTATTTTATTCATTGAACAATGTGCATCTTTTCAAAACAACGAGACTCCAGGAGAATTAGGACACCAATCCCAACAATCTTCCACTTGCCCTAATGACTCGGGAGACTAATGTACATTACAATATAAAAATGTACAATATACAATAAACTAGGGCATACCCTAGTATCATCTCCCACTTGCCCTAGACAAGATGTCGCATGTCCCGCAGACTCAGACTTTCCAAGTGTCCCTCAAACACTTTAGCCGTGAGGGCCTTTGTAAAGAGATCAGCAATGTTGTATCCTATGAGGATCAGATCCTTATCTCTATATACAAGCATAAATGGACTTACAGTACCAAGAAAGCTACTGAGCCGTTGATGATCTTCTTGTAAACACAAAGCTCGTCAACATTCTGGTCAAAGCCAAATGACTTGGCAGTAGTGTCAAATCTGATGTTCAAAGAACTAGATGATTGTTTCAACCCATAAATGGACCTATTAAGCCTGCAAACTCTTTGCTCTTGATCTGGAACTATGAACCCCTCTAGTTGAGTCATATAGATGGTCTCCTCAAGATTACCATTCAGAAATGCAGTCTTGACGTCCATTTGCCATATTTCATAATCATAAAATGTGGCTATGGATAGGAGAATCCTGATAGACTTTAGCATGACAACAGGTGAGAAAGTTTCCTCATAGTCAACTCCCTCAACCTGGGTATAACTCTTTGCCACGAGTCTAGCCTTAAAGGTTTGCATCTTTCCATCTACACCTCTCTTTCGCTTAAAGATCCATTTACACCCAATAGGTCTTACCCCATCAGGTGGATCAACAAGCTCCCAGACGTTATTGAAGTACATAGACTCCATTTCCTAGTTCATGGCATTAACCCATTCATCTTTGTCAACATCCTCCATTGCTTTCTTAAAAGACAACGGATCCTCGACCCCATCATTCGTAATAATGTTTTAGGCTTCAGTCAAATCCATGTAGCGATCTGGTGGGTTCATAACCCTCCCACTACGTCAAGACAATTTCAACTCTTGAGCTAGTTGACCAGACATTCCGACATCAACAACTCTTATTGATCTGTCGGCCTGTTCAATAACTCTTGTTGAACATTCAGTAGTCTTAGTCTCACTAGAGATCTCACGTAAAACAAGCTTACTTCGTGGCTTATGATCCCTCATGTGATCTTCTTCCAAGAAGATGGCATTAGTGGAAACAAACACTTTGTTTTGACTTGGATCATAGAAGTATCCTCCTCTCGTTTCCTTGGGGTAGCCTACAAAGAAGTAACCTTCGAACGCGGTTCCAATTTCTTTGGGTTAGTCGCTAATACATGTGCCAAACAGCCCCAAATCCTGAAGTGACGTAAACTACCTTTACAGCCTCTTCATAACTCAAAAGGTGTTTCAGAAACACTTTTCGAGGGAACGTTGTTCAGGATATAACATGCAGTCTGCACTGCATAACCCTAAAACGAGTCTGGAAGATGAGCATAACTCATCGTAGACCGAACCATGTTCAACAAGGTCTTGTTTCTTCTTTCTGATATACCATTCTGCTGAGGTGTACTAGGGACTGAGAGTTAGGACGCAATCCCGTATTCTATCATATAGTTTTGGAATTGGAGGTATATATACTCTCCACTACGATCAAATCATAGTGTTTTTATCTTCTTACCTAACAAGTTTTCAACTTCAGTCTTATACTCCTTGAACTTATCAAGGGCTTCAGACTTACGTTACATTAGGAAGAGATATCCAAACCTTGAATAATCATCTATGAAAGAGATGAAACCTACCTCGAGCTCTAACATTCATCGGAGGCTCTATAACCTTTTCCAGTAAAAGGTCGTTTGGTCATCTTGCCTTCGAGGCATGATTCACATACCAACAAGGAGTTTTCTTCTAAACTCTTCAGAAGTCCACTTTTCACAAACTTCTCAATCCTATTGAGGTTGATGTGATCTAACCTAAGATTCCAAAGATGAACGTTTTCCTCTAGAGAAACCTTTGGCCTTTTAGCTGTTGTTGCCGTATTGAACATTTCATTGTTAAACAAGGCTTTTATGACTAACGGCCTTAGTACATATAAGTTATTTTCCATTAAACCATAACCAATCTCCATTCCATTCTTGAAA
>NC_052352.1:59078891-59080093 GCF_009727055.1 Benincasa hispida | reverse complement strand
CCCTTCACCCACTTACTATAAATACTCTCTTCGTCCACCTTGATATTGACTCATGTAAACACCATCCGAAGGGGGATGCATCCCGGGCATCTCGAGGCCAAACATGAATCTCACGGTATGAACATACAGGGAGAAATGTGAGTGGAATCATAGACATATATGATATGCCTCCTCCTCCCACTGAGTATTTTATAACCTAGGGTTTAACTTACTTAGAAAAAACACGGCTAAGGATTTTAACTAAGTGACTTTTAGGTTTTCCCAAAAGTAACTTTTACCTTGGATAGTGAAACAACTTTTGATCATCATTCATTAAACTCTTTAACGGTGTCTTTGACCAAAATGTCGTATGCTAGTTGAAAATCTATCTAATTCACTTTTCCAGGTAGGTTCCCAGGTAAAGGTGTTACGTTTCCGTCAACTTAAGAACCCTAGCCTAGCCAGAACCCGCCTTACACAAAAGGTCCCTTATAGATAGGTTTACAACAAATTTAATCTTTTATTCAACTAATTTAATCCTATGAAACCGATTTTAAAAGATTAATCTAGGTTACTAAACTCTTTAGGAACATTTGAACTTAGGTTTATCCCAATCCAATTTTAAAACCCTTTTAAAAACTTGAGTTCACCCTAAGTCCGCATGCAACTCTGAATTATTAATTTTAGGTCTAATTTCCTTTATAACACTTATAAATAGAAACAACCACTACAATGCGAAGCTAACACATGCAAGATATTCATAACGATTATAAATAGCCTAAGTGTCATGCTCAATACATTGTCCATTCATTGCTACTTCTTTTATATAACACTTAAACAAAACTGCAGTGAAACAAGCAAGACATGCTTCCATTCACCCTTAGACTATAACAATTATAATAAAAGGATGATGCATGATAATGCTCACCACATGCAAAATATAACTCTTATATTTCATAATGCATGCGCATGCTTTCAAGTAATTTCTTCATGCAAGATTATAACATTTATAATACATGATGCATGAATAATTTCACAATCTAAGGTGGGTTTTTAACTATATGACAAACACTTTGACATATGAGCACCATACATCACATGTATAAGCAATAAAAGTTGATGAACCGGGTAAAATTGCCTTAAAACACAAAAAGGAAAGTTAACTATTACAAAGACAAGGAGTCTCCGGTACAAACAGGCGAACCGGGTCTTGAACCGCTCAG
>NC_052352.1:58899251-59078866 GCF_009727055.1 Benincasa hispida | reverse complement strand
TATCTAGGTTCGAGAACCCATGAGTTTGTGGCTTTTGGCTATTTTTAGACGAAGAGGAAAAGAAGAGATGGGAGGTGAGAGAAAAAAATGAGGAATGAAAAGAATTTTACAGGAAAGGTTTTTGTTTACTATATTATATATATATTAATTGATTATTAAAAGTAATTAATTAATTTTTATTTTTTAAAATCAATTTTAGGAGTGAGTACAAACTATATGTATATTCAAGTTATAACAACAATCTGTGGTTTTATATTTATCAAATATAATATAACCTATATTTCAATTTCTCTCTCACTAATGAACTTTTAATATTAAACCACATTTATCTTGAATTTTCGATATTTATAACTCAAATTATTTATTTTCTTTCAAAAATTTCTCGATTAAAACCACATTTGTCTTTAGATTGGAGTGCCTGACAGTTAACGATGGTGGATTTCCGTGGACTAAAGGTTTAGTCATATTCACATTGTTTGGAGCTTCGAGCTTATCCTAAGTCCCTTAAGCTTCAATGGATTCAATTGAGGATCAGTTATTGGTGTTGATTTGAAATGTTTCAAATTGACAAAGGTTTTTCATTATATATGATAATAATCCGGTATTTATGAATAGTACTGAAGATACATCTTAGTGGATAGATCTGATGTGTGTGAATTATAGAAGACGAATATTAGCGGATTACATTTTTATCTCAATGGTAGTAAGAACATAAAAAAAGCGACGTACTGGTTCTTATTTAGTTATTGCATCAGAGTAATAAGGATTAATTTATATTCCAAATACTATTAAAACGCATTTATACATAACTCATAAGATATCGATACGCTCTGTATATCACATTTTCATATATAGATAATAATATTAAATTATAGAATAATATATAAATTCTATTCTCTCCTTACTCAATTAACTAATTTATGTTTCTGCGAAGTCGAGTTGATGGATGAATATAGAAGATTTTATGGCATAGCCGGTTAGCTCGTTGAGTTACAAAGAAATATTGGTATGCACATAAATTTAGCCTCACAGGTTTATTATAAAGATAGGTAAAAGTCTGTTTATATTGAGTTTTTCTCGTGCGCAAAGAAGCAACTTTTACAAGGAATACAGTGATCTTGATCAAGTGATAACAGAGTACCGATTTATATCTACTGATTAGCGACGGCGTGTTTTAGTAAACGATCGTCGTAGTGTTTTGTAGCGACAGACACTTATTCTTTAAATCGAAAAAATCGACTTCAGCTTTTTTCCTCAGAACATCGCCTTGCTTAGCTATAACTCAGACATAACACGAAATAGCTGAAACATTGAGGCCCATTCCGACCTCATGCTGATAGATTTACCTGTCTTTTCTCCTCAGCACAGAGGGTACTTGTCTCGTCCCTACATCAGTTGGCTCATCATTGCGGCTTCCTTTGTCCGCTGAGAATCTAGGAATATCCTAATGGTAAGAGATACGATAAAATTCGAGATCCAAGCCCATCTTGGTTTAGAACCCTTCGAACATCGATGCGAAGATTACCAATTAAAGGGAACAGGTTTTTTATTTCATTTCGGTTGATCATATTACTTCACACACTGGAACACCGTCCGAATGTTCCTTCTGAGAGGAAGGCCCCTTGGCTGAATAGTTGTTAGGAGCATCGGTTGACAAAGGTCAGATGTGTATCTATGTCGTCGCTCTTTGAGAGAATAGCGCTCGGATGAGGTCGGTGTTCGTGTTGCTAGACACGATCGTGTTAATGTTCGTCTCGAGCGTCAAACGCTATTGTCTCATTTGTCTCGCGAAGCTGTTCATAAGATCGAGTAGCCAATGGGTGTGAGAACAGAGATCCTACAAATATTAATGTAACTTTCCACCATTGGATTACATTTGTATGTATACTTCAATGTTGTCTCTGAATTGTCTATATTAATTGCATACACTGTTTGTTTTGTTTTCCGACTTGTAATTTGTAATTGTTAACATCCCATGATATATTAATTTGGGAATGATCTATATTCGCTGCTGATGGAAATCTCAGTTTGATTTCCTTCACATTTGCAATCAAACAACGATCGAGTAACGGCAAAAGAAAGTAATTACTTAGGATATTAGGTTTAACAATACACTTTTGATCGAGTTTGCATCAGATGTTACAAACATCAATTCTTTGGAAACAAGAAAATATTGTTAAGAGCATCGAATTGAGGCAGACTCGAACACATCAGAAGTGTCATTATCCAGGTAAACACCATCATCTGCTCACCAGAAAAACTGAATTTTAAGCTTGTTCGGGTTAAAGAAAGACGTCTCGGAGGAGATGCTGCAAGGACTAAAATGGGTGGTTTGAGGAGAAAATGGCGGAAGCGAGCACATTTGTGAAGTGAATCCAGCGGTTGGTAATTTGTGAGGCAAATTGTGTTATTAGAGTTTACGTGTGGCAGTGGGTTATCGCAAGGGCAGTGGACTTTTTTATAGGAGGACAGTTTGATTTGCCAAATTAGGGAAGAGGTTGGGCAATTGTTTGTGGCTGGTGTTCGGGATAGGAAAGAATGTTAATATGTCACTAACTAGGACCTCGTGAGATATTAATGTTCGGTAATGGATCACGGCGAAAGTTATCGAGGAGGCTTTGTTGTTAGCTGTTAGCTAATAGTCAATATACTCTACCCAGCCAACATCGTGGAGAGCCACAAGAACTATTTAAGCACATCAAATTTACATACATTATTGAGCAAAGTATACAAGAAGCAATGCTCTCCTCTGCAGGAAATAAACAAGTGTGTGATTTAGAACTACCTCTTGTTAGAGAACTTCTTACAAGACTAATCTTCTCCTCAACAGTTTGCTATCTTTTCTCGCAGAATAACGCTCTGCTTGGTGCAGACCACTCAATGGAGTCTTTCGATCCACCATATTTCTCTTGTCTTGTGACTCGTAGATTTGTATGTTTTTGCTCGACTACAAAACGAAACCTGATTTTCAAAATCAAGGGTTGATGTAGGAGAAATTTGCTCACGACGGAGGTAAATTCCTTGTTCGAAGAAACATACTTTCGGCTCAAACGGACCACCTTTTCTCTTCAAAGGTTCTCATAATAAGAGTTGCATGCGGCCAATGTATCACTCCAATCTCTTCATTATTATTGCAGAGGTCAAATATTGCAAAGAGGGGGTGAGCGCTTACATGATTTTTGACAGCTTCATGCCTTGCGACTGGCAGGATCAAGGGCGCAACTTGATGAATGCTTATTTTTGTGTAGGCTAGGTGAAGCAAGTGAGATAATGAGTGTGAACAATCAACATTTTTCCTTTATCTTAAGTGCTTTTGTTTTTTCTGTTTTCTTTTCTTAACTTTTTATACATAAATCAAATTTTGATTTTAAGAATATAAATGAAAATTTTAATTAATTTCATAATTAATACATATTTAAATAAACAAAAGCTTAATATAATATTTCAATATCAAATAATCTAAATTATTATTAAACACATATCCCATCGTTTATATATTGTATCACTCATTTAAATGTATAAATTCTCCTATTCGTTTTAATTCTCAAATTCAACATGTTAATTATATCTCATATAATTACTAATTTCCTTATTAATTACTATAAATTTTGAAACGAATCTCAAATTAGACCTTATCATCGGCTAAGAGCTTGATATTATTTGTCCGAGGGGCTAGCTTAGGACTCAGGCGAGGAGCCTCGTGACCTAACTGTTATCTGGGCTCCATACGATACCGAGACTTAACTGGCTAAATCTTTTAACCAAATTAATCCTCATTCCTTTATTATAATGGGTCCACCTACTATAAAACTCTATAGTTTGTGGACCACTCCCCTTCTCGAGTCAGTATTATGTCCAACACTAAATTTTACTTATGTATATCAAGCAAAATCCCGCCTTCACTTAAAGAGGGTTCCATCCCTTGAAATAGGCCTGATAAATATTACCGGCCTAAGAGTCAATTATCTGATTTTACGGCCACAGGAAATACAGTACTATTATTCCTCAATCCCTACTGATCCTCTCATTTATGAACAACAGGGTTTGTGATCCGAATCGACATTAAAACCAAACTCTCTCAAGAAACCGTGAGTTGAAAGAGGGGTGCGGGCCACATTCCGCTTTCAAGTACATATTGAATTAGTATTCTCTGAGAAGAATACAATCCTTTTCGTGCCTGACTTCTCTAAAATTCGGGTACCTATGGCGTTGAGGAACTCGTCGTCATTGCACCTCCTTTAGTATCCCAGCCCAATAATCTCGTGGATCCACGAGATACTCTAGCCCTGACAATCATCCGGGATGGAGTCTTAGTTGAGCCGGTGCTGTTTGAGGCCGGCGTCGCTTCACTCACCATTATGTAAATCTAAGGACAATCCCGAATAAACAAGAGTTCATAGTTAGCCCAGGATTAAGATCGAGTACCTAGGTCATCTATGGTGAAATAGTCAGTCTTAAGATACGTAAAACGAATGTTATAAAGTAAGAGTGGCTTATGTATCGTTGGTCTTGAATCTTGAGTGCCGGAATACTCATTGTCACATGAGGAAGTCCTCACTCTTTCATGTCAATAACTACTGTATCGAATTAGCACGGGTTCACAATAGTATGTGAGTCGAACTTTACAACTCTTACTGCTATAAACAACATATTAGTGTAACGGACCGATTGCCATTGGGTGTATTACCAGACATAAAAGGTACCAACCTTATTTCATGTACACAGATCATTTGTGCTAGTTACTTCTCGAAGCTTAAGTACCACTCCTATTTATGTCTCTATCATAAAGTTCAAGTATTCTCATTATAATCAAGTCCCACTCGAGCTCCTTAGTTATATTTGGTCGATTTAGACTTTCCATAATACAATGATGAAATCAATTAATAAAAGTATAAATCTTGAATTATAAATAAATAGAGTTTCTAATCTTTTCTTACATTAAACTGCGAGTTTGTAGACATAAAATCCACCCCAAACAGTTTGAACAGTGATTCAGGGAGATTAGTTTTATGATAGAGGTTGAGGGGACTAAACCATTATTATAAAAAGAGTTGGGAAGAGAAAAACAACTTCAATTTAAAAAATACCACCTACGAGAGTAGTGTGATGAGCGGACCCAATTTCTCCGTGTGCATAATTATCCACGTCTCTAAGCTTGGGTTATTCGGAATTCTACCACTGGTATAGACCAAGAACATACAAGGGGATAGACGAACATGATTTGAAAGAAATGTGAAATATATTAGACAATTATATGATTGTTGGTTTGTCTGGCTGCTTGCCTCCCACATGAGCTATTTTGGAAATCTCAGCGCACCAAGCCGCTTATAATACTTCTATTTACTTTTAGAAATGAACACGGCTAAAGTAATTTATTTTTAGTTTTTATTTTTATCTATAAGGTGAACACTTTTTGTTTTTCTCCCCACCAAGTGAAATATGTAATCTTATCTTATAGGAACCTGTAGTTGGTGGTAAACCTTATTAAATACACTATTTATGAGATCCAATCGACAAGTAGAACTATAAAAACTACTCCGTTAACAAGAAGAGCGTAGTAAGCTTTGTAGAGGACCAAATATGTAGTGCAACTAGGAATTTGAAGATAAATGACTACCTTCAATCTCTCACTATTTTCCAAGGATTTAAGGTGTCCTATCTGTCTTACGTGTCTAACAATACTAATATTAGGGTGGTGACTTACTGGGTTCCTTGCTGAGAACTCTAAAGAATAGAGGCAGTGAAGCACTTTACGCCAGAACCCCTTTACACATACCACTTGCCTTCTTCTATAATTAGATTGAAAAGTATACAAACAAGAAATTTCATTACCATTCCTTCCTCTATTCACCCAAATCATCTTTGAAGGAATTGTTAAAGTTTATTGAGAGTTTCCTATGAAACACTGATTTGTAAACTGTATTATATCATACGTAGTATCGTTATAACTCTTTTTAGGAACATTGAATGAATTTAGATGTGACATGAGTGCCCTGACTATACCTCACTTTATATTTGTTTATGAAAAAATCGCTCTAAATAACTGAGTTTCACCCTAAGTCCGCATAGTGGAATGATATGCGCATTAAAATTGTCTAGAACTAAAAAATTATTCTAGGTTTCTAATTTTCCTATTAAATCTATAAAGTAAGAACCAACGCTAACCACTTGACTCGACATCAGCCGAGTCTAAGCGACCAATGCAAAGAGTTACATCAATAATAGCGAACTTTAAAATCATAAATAGCCTAAAGTTAGTTCTGTGTATAATGGCAATCTCTTGAAAGGGTGAAAGCGAATGTCGCATGGTTCTCCAATATGGTCGTGAGATTCTTTTCTTTTACTAATAAACACTTTTGAACAATCAAATGCAAAAAAAACTTATTTATTATTGTGAAACAAAGACAATATCTACGTGCTTACTAACCTCAACTAAACACCACTAACTATTAAGAACGACTCTTAGATTTAACTCGAGCAATGTGCTTAAATTCATAAAATAGAGTGCCCAATTGTATTTCAATATGTCGGACACCAATCATATTGGTCTAGAAAAACTTAGATCAGTGGAACTTGCTTAATGTGAGATGTCATTTAGATGCGGATAGCCCATGAGTGCTTTCAAATAGTTACATATCTATGGCAAATAATTAACAGATACTATAGAGAGCTTTATATTGTACATGAACAAGATGTGTAGAATAAATTGTTCAATCATTTGGCTAAGGTGAGAGCCCGGTATTTCTTATATGGATGTTACTCTATATGCACTAGAATCACGACATCACTTGACTATCTTTTGTCCAGCTATGTCCTATTCCAATCAACTCTACTGTTATAGAGAAACTTCATAAACAAACAGTGATTTTGATGTGTAATACAGCTCCGAGAGTTTAAGGCAATACTATATTCAGCGATTTTCAAATATCTCAACATAATATGAAAGTTAGACAATATCAATATGCCCATATATATCATTGCGAAGTCTCTCGGTACAAACAGAGTGCGGAGACCTCGGGTCTTGAACCCGTGCTCAGCCAAAGCTCGTTTCTTTCATTTTAGACGCGATTCTGTTGTACTAAGAGCCAACCTCTGACATCAACGTCATGAGCACTGGGATAATCACCAAAACAACTACAGTAAGACTGTGTTTTGAGTTCCTCTGTGTATCTACCATCGCCACTACCACTCGACGATTCTCTCCCAAAGTTAAACGGATCACCTACAATATTTTGTTAAAATATTTTAGTGACTTCAGATATGTGTCTACGTCAATATATTATAGAAATATTCGTCGAGTCTGATGAATCTGCTTTCCAGCTATTATACACGATCGCTGACATGCTAAGCGATGAACCTGAAGTCACATCCGCTTCACCACGCTCCGCACAGCGTCCGCCTTTCGCGATCGTCTAAAGAGACTACGATGCGCAGCACCATCGTCTAAGTATCGCTTAGCTAGCGTCTCCGTATCGCATACCGCGATCCGCATAGGTAGGTTAACTAACGATGAAGCTTGCTAACTACACGATAGTTTACGCACGCCTTCACAAACGACGGCGCACGCATGCTCCCCTACGATCGCCTACCTCTAACGCCTACCGTATTACGGCAACCAACGCGTACACGATATGGAAGACGATTACCCATTGCTTAGCATTAGCTAAAAAGATCGTTTTAGGGAAATACTACGACCGATCAGTCTAGAAAAAAAACTAACGATCGCTTAGTTCAATTCCCAACATCGTTTACTAGGTACAATAATCCAACCAACACTTGGTCTTCTTCTTTGGTGAGAACTGCATCACCATGCGCTGAAGCTTCATCACGAACGACTCGACGAACTCGAACTTTTCGAATTACAGACTCGATTGCAAAGTTAATTTCGCCCAAAACCACAGGGGCCCTTACAATTAACACTTTGTAATACTAAAAGCTTTAACAAAAAGGCAATTTAAAACCTGAAACGCTCACCAATTCATCCAAAAATGCAGAAAATGGTTAACCACAAATGCAGAAACCCACCGCGACTGAAAAAATGTATTCAATTCAGATCTGTAATTTGAAATATCAGAGAACCTGGCTCTGATACCAATTGAAGGAAATCGGAAGCGAGATTTCTATGAGTAGCGGAACAAGACTATTCCAAATTACAATCATGAATGAACATATATTTACAGTCGACTTCAAAATAAATGGTTATATAATTCATACAGAGAAATTATAGCATGAATAAACTCAAATGAACAGAGATCAAACTCTACGCACATATGATGATGCGTCTCCACGCTCCGATGTGCGACTCTGATCGAACAATTAGTAACCTCGAACGCTCGATCTACATGACCGGAACACAACAGCAACACACCACGAACTCTTCGCGCTCATCCTCAACGATCTCTCCGGTCACGAACTCTTCTGCAACACGAACGGCTTCCACTGCCCCACAAACGACCTCCAGAAAACCTCGACGGTGTCGAGTTGAGTCTGACACCACCAACAAGGCGACCTTGATATTCTCGATGTGAAAATCCAGAGGGTGGGCTCTGTTTGGACTTGCTATGAGGTAGACGAAGGAGGAAACAATAATCGCGTACACGACTGGGCAAGTGGAAGATGGCGGAGATCTATCGTATAGGTCGATGCCTAATCGTTTAGATAAAGCTATGCGATCATTTAGTCTATCGTTTAGCTCGGTCTGTCGCCTACAGACACTACACTATCGTTTACCTTGGGCCAGCAATCGTTTAGCAAAACTATGTGAGCGTTTAGTAAATACTGCACGATCATTTAGCTCGTCTAGCCATCGTTTAGTAAATCCGAATTTACTTGACGACTTCATGAGTTTCTTTTTTGCAGAGAGAAAACTCAAAACTTTTTCAATCTTTTGTAAAAACTTCATTTTCAAAATAGGAAAACCATTTTCCTTTTAAACTCACGGTTACCATGATCCAAAAACCACCCACTACTTTGGTTATTTAGAAGAAAAAGTATTAATTATCTAATAATTAATATTATTATAAATATAAATGATAACCAACTTATCATACTATATTTATAACCTATAGTTTTAATATTTTCATCTCATGAAACATTAACCATAGTTCTTTTCCTATTTTATGTATTTTAATATAAATCTCATTTATCTCAATCCTCCACTAGATGTATTCTCATACATAAACCGATTGTAATCATTAATTTCAAATACCTCATGTCAATTACATTTCAAATCAACGCCAAAAACTTGATCCTCAACTAATCATTGACTACCAAAAGGAGACCTCATGGACCTATTAGCTTTGAAGCTCCACTGTTTATTGCAACAAAGTTGAGCTTGGAGAACTCTTAGTCTGGTCCACCATCCATAACTACCAAGGCACTTCCACTAAATTACTGACAGCTGAACTCTCCTTACCCACAGATATATTATGTTCCATTTTAACCAATCAGCAGTTCGACAACTTTCACAGATCCGCTGTAAGTACAAACTGGGCCAGCTAACCGTTATACCCCTATAGTTACATCTGTCTCCTTTAAGTACCGCTGATTTTTATAATGAATACATAAGTCATAGTTCCATTATGATGAGTTTTTTCTTCAAAGAGAAGTTGTTGGCCACTATGTTCCAAAGCCCGGAATTAGCCCTTTAAGGGAGCAATCTCTCTACTTATCCCTGCTTCTCGGGAAATTGAGTTGAATTCCATGTTGTGGATTGAGTTCCCAGCTCCCAGATCAGACAAGTCCCCAAAAAGGTAGGCATGTTGAGTTGGCAATCTGGCCATTCTCACCCATACTAATCAAAGAACCGCCCTCAAAGGCAGGAGTTCCCAAAACACTAAAGATTGAGGTTGTGTCACCCATACTAATCAATGGTCGTTTAGGTGAGATGTAAGTCTCTAGTATCAACGGCGTTATATATAGAGTCTAATCATCTCGTGGTCTAGGTCTTATACAAACTCTTTGTATAGGACACCCTCGCTCCACGTCTCCACATAAATGGTTAGGATCTACCATCTGTAGTATTTACAACACTTACAAACCTCTACAAAGTGGGTCGTATCCGTAGTGTCACCAGGATCAAGTATCTCACTTTAATCCTTATACTATAGACCTATTTAGATTATCACTTAAGGCATGATTCACTTATATATCACATATACATGCTTAAGTTCACATAAGATAACCAAGGAGCTTTGTTTATTGGATATGAGTAAGTGTCAGAATTAAATAACACTTATTTTATTCATTGAACAATGTGCATCTTTACAAAACAATGAGACTCCGGGAGAATTGGGACACTAATCCCAACACGCTCAAGTGTGTATGCGTCCAAATATTGCATTCATAAGTTGGAGTGTTAGGTAGATATTTGAGCCCTGAGGATGGATCATTGGAAAGTAGCCAAAGGGATTTTGAGATATTTACAGAGAACAAAAGATTATATGCTCACTTATTGGAGATAAAAAATTTTAGAGATCATTGGGTATTCTGATTTCGATTATGCAGGATGCCAAGACACTTTGCGATCCACTTCAGCTTATATCTTCATCTTGGTTGGAGGAGCTTTATCCTGGAAAAGTATTAAACAAACACTTATGGCTTCTTATACCATAGTTGCGGATTTTATAGCATGTTATGAGGCTTCCAATCATGGAATATGGTTGCGAAATTTTATCACTAGGCTGCGGATAATGGTTGGCATAGAAAGATCATTAAAATTATTTTGTGATAATAAGTCAGCAGTAATATATTCCAACAACAACATAAGCAATACAAAGTCAAAGCATGTAGATGTAAAGTTGGTTGTTAAATAAAGAGTTCAAAATGGTCAAATTTCGATATAACATATAGGAACAAACTCTATAGTGATAGATCCATTGACAAAAAGATTTACCTTCTAAAGGTTTTCATGAACATGTTGCTCGCATGGGTGTCAATCACTATTCTGATTCTATGGTTTAGTGGGAGTTTGTTATTAAGGATGTTCTTTGACCTTAATTTTTTTATTTTCTATATAGAATAAAGTGGTGGTTTATGTTTTATTATTTGAACTTGTTTATCATGCATATGGTTTTGCAAATGCAGTTTAGCATAAAGTTTTAAGAATGATCTCACTAAGAAATTTGGACCAGTTGGAAATAGGCATGATCTAGATCACTTTGCATGTAGTTTCCCTACTATCCATCCATACTTGATTATCATTGAATGTATTGGAATTGGTGAAGGAAGGTTTAGTTACGAGCATAGTGACAAAAGCTACCTTGATTATGTGCTAATACAGGAGATGAACTAGATTAAACTAAAGAGGAATTCTATTATTGAAATAACCTGTTTATGTGTGCTTAAAGTTTATGTGATTTAATTATATCAGGCACACAGACATAGCCTAAGTAGGAAATTGTTAGATATATTTAAATAATAATATGTTTAATTAAAGCATGAACTATGTATGTGAATTAATAATTTATGTTATTTTATTAGATAGGGCCATATTATGTGATATAATTAATTAAGGTCCTAGATTCTTAATGGAGTATGAATTTAATGGATAGAAGCTCATTCCTAATTAATTAGGGTTTAATGGGAACCCTAATTAAATTAGTATATATGGTCCACAATATACTAAAATAGTAAGCAATCAATTTTTCTTGAATTCCATCTAGAGGAAGATCCCACTTAGGGCATGCGGTAATTTGGAATCAATTTGAAGTCATTGTCAATTCGTCAATGGAATCTGGTACGTATACATTCTTGACAATTTGACATGAATGATCCTAGAATTTATCTATTCAATATAGATATAAAGTAATTATGCTAACATGTCCTAGAATTTATCTATTTGGAGTTTTTTTCTTACTTCAATCTAAAGTTTGAATTTCATTCTCATTTTCATTTTTCTTCTCTTTGTTTAACAAAGATTGAAATATTGATTTACTTCTGCAACATTTATTTTTTCCATCAATTCCATTTTATCTTCCAATTTCTATGGCCAAGACTTAGGAACGCCAATGTTGTTTGATGAAAGGCTATACTGAAGTTTGATGGCTATGTTTCTAGACTTGAAAATTTTGATTTTCTGTTGTGTTGCCATTAATACCATAAACTAAGGGTTATTGCAAAATAAGAAAAGATCATCATTCCCAATTAGTAGATATCAAATAAATTGTCACATGTGCTTCTAATTTTATTTTTTCAAATCGCTATCAATTTGGATGGTGATGGCAATAACGATTTCTTCATTTTATTCAAATCTTATATCAAATCCAAATCCAAATCCAATTTTCAAATATATTGAAGACATTTTTACGGGTAATTTGTTCCACCAATATATCTCAAAACTGTTGAGCTTCTCTTCTCGGTGATTTTAAATGAATTTTAATATAGGTTGACTTTTCCAAATTTTTAAGCTCAATAATATATATTTCAAATTTTTATGTTTGGTATGATAATTTATCAATTTTTATTTCGTTGCTATATTTGAACATGATTATTTTTTATAACTGTACTTTTAAATAATTCATGAGTAGCAAATTGTCTCACGATATGTGCAATAAGAAAATAATAATAATACTATTACTGTATTATTTATCATATCTCAAATGGAAGACTATAGTGATCATATTGAGAAAGTTTAACCATGTTAGCATGAATTACTTTTAATTTAATTCTTACCTATCTATTCTTACCTAGTTTGTTGATAATGTGAAAATATGCAAAATCCATTATTTCTATGTGGAAACTTGTAGAATTTGATGGTGGTTTAGGATATTGTCCAGCTATAAAATATGATATTTTATAAAGACTTTTCAATGTCTTAAAGGATACGTAAGTATATATATTCATTTGATTGAAAATATAAAGTTATTCGTCTTTGTTTTTTTGAGCATGTCTATGATCTTGAAAAGGAAAAATGTTGATCGATGATTTATCATTGTTATGTGATTTAACTATTCAGGAACTTATGAAGAAAACTAGAAGTTCTTAAAATGTGATCATAGTAGGTTGATGAGGAGATTGTATGAATCAGAATAAATCAATTAGGTGTAAATAAATCTTCAAGAAGAAAATTAGACCAAATGATTTAGTTGAAAATTTTAAAGCTAGATTACTGGTTGTAATGTAGTAATAATTCACATTCTTTTAATACATCAGATAGATGTAAAGACGATATTCCTTAATGATAACTTGGATAAGGAAATATATATGACACAACTTGAAGGTTTTATTAAACAAGCTCTAAAACAATGGTATGAGGGATTTACAGTACTTTAATAAATTCCTTTGATACATATGTTTACTCGAAGTTATTTGGAGCTGGTTGTATGATTATTTGTTTGTATGTTGATGATATGCTAATATTTGGTCTAAACATACACGTAGCTAATAATAAAAGTCATTCTTGTGCTCACATTTTGAGATGAAAAAGTTAGATGAAGTTAATGTGATACTTGGATTGGGCATTATGGATATTGTAAGAGAACTATTATTATAGGGAAGTCAAGCAGAGTCCACATAAGCATTTGGTGTTCTCATCTCTGATTGGACTCAAGAATCCTAATTTTTATACTATTGCCGACCATGTTGTAAGGTAAAATAATTATTGATGTTTAGATAACAAAATCATTGATGTTTAATATATATAAGGATTTGTGTAACAAAAAACAAGTTATGAAAATTTTCAAGCAACCCAAATAATAGAACTAGTTTGTATGATCAAAATATAATTTGTTCATCTCTTTTATGACATGCAATTCCCAGTTCTAACGCTTTATCTTCATATGTTATGTATTATCCACAGAGTGGCCAGTGTGCCCGAGTCTCGAACAATAGTACAGGAATGTTTTTAGTAATTGCTCAACTTCAAGTCAATGGAGATGGTGATGGTGCCCCAATTAGAATTAGGGGTGTTCAAAAAATTCGATGACATGAAAAAACTGATTTACCCAACTCAACCCGTGATGTTTGGGTTGGGTTATCAACTCATTTGGGTTGGGTTGAATTTAAATAAATGAAAATTTTATAGGTTGAGTTTGATCATGGGTTCACCTAATATAACCCAAACCAACTCGAATTTATTATTAACTTTAAAATATATTTTTTTATTACTTATAACATATTTTTTTATACATATATTGATTTTAATTTTATTTAATTCCAATATATTTTTTAATAATGTATACTTTCAACAACTCTCAATATTAGTTTCTTTGCAGGAAATTTTTCACTATATAAATTGAAATTGAGTTATTAATCTTAATTCAATATATGAAAATAATTCAATTATATTTTTACATATTTACGTTTTCCTTCTTTTTAGAACAAAATTTTAAATCAATGACCCAATTAACCCAACCCAACCCAAATATTTTATGGTTGGGTTGGGTTGGGTTCATTTTTTAATAAGGGTTATTTGGATTGAAAAAATTTACAACCCAAACAATTGGATTGAGTCTAAAAAGTGTTTCAACCCAACCCAATCTATGAATACCCCTACTTAGAATGACATTCGCTGGTTTGTGTTTGAAGGCCAATGGTAAAAGCCTTGAGGCATGCCTTCTCAAGTGATTGCTAGGGTCAACAAAGTGTTGAAGAGCCCTTTCTAACTTTAAGCTTCATTTGGTCATCTTTACTCAAGATGGAAAGAGTCTTTGCCTATGAAACACAGACACAAATACGGCTACACAATACGGATATGATTGGATACAACGATTCGTCAATTTCTAAAAAACTAAGATACAAATACGTCTAAAGATCGTCTTTTTTTATATATTTTTTAAATATATATATTTCTAAAAAAAAGAGAATACTGATACATTGAATATTTTCTTTAAAAATACGTTAAATATATATATATATATTATTTAAAAAAATCTAGGATATAGATAAATTTAGCATACAAGTTAATAATAATAGCACAAAATAGAATACAAACACTGAAATACGATACAAAAAAAGCAACATCTAAGATGTTGAAGTACAATAGTTAATAAAATGCAATAGAAAAGTGATTCATATTGCAAACAAGAAGAAGAGGATTAGAGGGAGAAGTATGAAAATAAACGAAAAACTTCTTCATTGAATTGTTGAAAATATACAAATGGTTTATATTTTGGTAGACTTTGTGGAGACTCAAAAGTCAAATGTGAAGATGGAGATTAGATGATTCTAGTCTTGAGTTTAGTCCGTTATTTATTTATTTTCCTTTTAGTTTTGGACTCACGTAGTAAACTTTTTAAATAGGTTGCCTAGTTTTAGATTGGCAAAGATTAGATGAGTTGTTTGTCTTTTTCTTTAAAAAAAATATGCATAAAAATAGATACGTCAAATCGCATGTCAAACTTATTGTTCATTAGAGGGATCAATGGAACTACATGGGTAAAACGGTAATTTGACCTAGTTGTAGCTACGAGCAATTTGTAATCGCATGTCAAACCTATTGTTCATTAGAGGGATCAATGGAACTACATGGGTAAAACGGTAATTTAACCTAGTTGTAGCTACGAGCAATTTGTGAAGGGTCAACTTAACTTATTGTTAATTGGTTATATCAATAGACATAGAAATATATCTACAGTGCGAAGAGTATAGTTGTGGGTCTTTAATGGAGTGACTTGAATATTGATTAATTTAATTAAAGAGTTTAATTAATTAATCTCATATCATTGGAGTTTCTAATTTGTAGATTCATAAGGTCCCCTTACTAGCTCATGAAAGGTTAAATAAGAATCAATTAATTTTGTATTAATTTGAATTATTTAAAATTACATAAAGGAATTAATTGTATAAGATATAATTAATAACTATAATGTATATAGATACATTATAGTATAAAGTTAATTTTGAATGAAATTTAAAAAATATACTTTATTATATGAGAGAGATGAATATTTGAATAAGTTTCAAATATTATTTATATGAATATGATTCATATAAAACTATAGGTTATGTGAGAGAATATTATTTGATTGTGATTCAAATTAAATTAAATATGTGATATTTAATTTATTAATTAATTAATCTTATTTAATTAATTATATTATATATTAAATATGATTTAATGTATACTTTAATTAAATTAATATTATTAATTTAATTATATTAAATTAGATTTAATAATATTAAGAATAACTCTCAAGGAGTTATTCTATACGTTGAAGTGGGGAGTTATTGAGAAACAACTCTCCCTCTCTATCTCTCTCACAAATAACGTAAAAACTGTTATGAGAACATAGAGAATATACAGAATTAAGCAACTGAATGTTCTCGACAATAAAATTCTCAAGCTCTCTCTAAAAAATCAATTCCTTCTCTTATCAAAGTTTGAAGAGCCCATACCTCCTTTGGTTCTTATTATGGGAAGAGTAAGGAAGATCAAAGTGGTGGTGTTCAAGAAATTTGCTGCTCTATCAGAAGGATTTCTTATTGTGTTTGTAGAGTGCAGTGTTCGTGAAATTTGGAGAAGGAAAACATGAAGAAGAATTTTCTACATGAGTAAGCAATTTTCTTCTTCCATTTCTCTATAGAAAGCATGCTTATAAGCTTTTATTGTCGGGGTTGATGCCCTAAATTGTTGGGTTTTATGTCCTAATACTCATGATTTGTAAACAATAAACTTATTCTGAAATTCAATAAATTTGTTATTGAAGTTTAATTTAATAAAGTTGTTATTGAATAATGCTTATTTCGTTTTAGAAATAAATCCAATAAACTAAAAGATCCATGACTATTACACGAGTACTTGAACTTTATGTGGAAACATAAGAGTGGATCAGGTTGGAGTAAATTGTCTAATTGATCTATAGTATATGAATAAGGTTGGGTGCCTTATTCTGGTAACACTATCGGATGCGGCCCACTCTATAGTTCTTACAAGAAGTTGTAAAGTGCTACGGACGAAATGATCCTGATTCGTACATGTAATGATATGAGAAGTGGGGGCATCCTATGCAATGAGTTTGCACAAGATCGGACTAAGAAATAAGTCACCCTTACTTTATAACGTTGTTTACTATTTAAGACTGACTAATTCATAACGATGACCTAGGTAACTTAACCTTAATCCTGAGCTAACTATGAACTCATGTTTATTCGAGATTATCCTTAAATTTGCATAGGTGAGGGTTGGCTCAAAACAGTGCCAGCTTAATAAGCTTTCCATTTCAGGAGTAAGACCAGGTAGATAGCTAGGGACATATGGTGCAAGATGGAATTTACTCCTACCCGCTTTCAGGGATAGTAGAGAGGTTGTTTCCTTAAGTGCTAGACCTTTAGTCTTGAACAAGGGGCCCCACCCTCTCATTAGCCTGAGAGGGACTCGGTTTGAGAATCGAATCACAAACCAATTGTTCAGTAGAAGATCAGTGAGACTAGAGAACAAGAAGGTAATCTCGAGGGTAAAACAACCTTTTGACCCAACCGTTATTACGAACAATCTGTGAAAGGTTAACTTACTAATCATGGTTATATCGAGTGGACACAATATATCTACAGTGAGAGGAATGCAACTCTGGGCTTCAGTGAAGTAACCAGGTAGTTAACAAATGGGGGTTAATTCGGTGTAAAAAGTTTAACCAATTAATCTTGGATCGTTGAAGCCCATGATCTGTAAGTTCCTTAGGTCCCCTACTAGCTCACAAATGAATAAGCCTTAAAATAGCGTGATAAGTTGATTTGAAACGTTCAAATTCGAATTAAGGAAATTAGTAATTATACGTGATATAATTACACGTTTAATTTTAGAATTAAACGTAATTGAAGAATCAATTAATATATAAATATGATTAAATATTAATTTCATGAATGAGGATTCGTGGTAGTGGAATTGGTGAATTTAATATTAATTAATAGTTGGATACTTAATTAATTAGAATTAATTAAATTGTTTAATTAATTATTAATTTTATTAGAAAAATTAATTTTGAATTTTAATGATGAAATTAAAAAACTGAAAATGACATTTGATTTTGAAAAATGGATTAAAAATTAATAGAAAAATGGAAAAACCCGCCAAAAGTTGGATTTTTCCACTTTCTCCAAGCACCTTATTCACTTCTCACTACCAAAAATTAAAGTTAAAGTTGGCAAAATTTAATGCAATTGGATTGCATGATATTCCAGGATATATCACATAAGCTTCAGCTAAAAGACTCCCATGCAATGGACAGAATTTGCTGAGAGATTCTGGAGGTTGAAGAGGGTTTTCAACCTTGGTAAACCAGTTACCTCCTCTCCATTTTTCCCTAATTCAAGCTTGTTTTGAGTCCCACAACTCAATCTAAGGCTCCAAGAAAATAGTAGGGAAGACCTTGTGGTGGTTCACAACCAAAGGAAAAGGAGATTGCAATTAAAGATCAAGATTCAAGAGGTTTTTTCAAAGGTATGTGTTATGAACATGCTTATTTTGATGTCAAAATTAATAAACTAGAATGCTTAACGATCATGCATGTTTTTGTATTCCAACATAAATCTTGTAGGATCTTGTAGTTTGTAATTGTATTGTACAAACATTTTATTTATTTAATAGAATATGAGATGTTTTATTTGACATTTAGTAGCATTAAACCCACAAACCAATAAACTAACATCCAATGTTGTCTTTTGTAGCTTAAACTTATATGTAGAGACATACAGGTGGATCATGTTTAAATGATAACTTAAATAGTCTGTAGTAGATGGAGAAGGTTGGATACCTTATCCTTGTGACACTACGAGTACGACCCGCTTTGTAGATGTTATAATTGTTGTAAAGTGCTAAAATAATATGATCCTGATCATTCATGTGGAGACATGTGAGCGGGGGTTTATACAAAGAAGTTTGTATAAGACCAAACCACGAAATGACTAGTCTCATTATATAACGTTGTTTATAATAGACACTTACATTTCACCAGGATGACCATAGGTGACATAACCTGAATCTCGAGTGAGTTGTGAACTCTTACCTATGAGAACGATCCTTTAATTTGTATGGGTGAGAGTGGTTAGATTGCTGACTCAACAAGCCTATCATTTTGGGGATTCGTCTGATTAGGGAGCTGGGAACACAGCTACACAAGACAGAATTCACTACTTCTCCGAGTTTGGGGTAAGTAGATAAATTGCTCTCTTAAGAGCTGATTCCGAGACTTGAACAATGTGACGCCACACCCTCTCTTGGCTTGAAAGGGGTTTGATCATAGTTAAACTATGACTTATTGTTCATTAAAGGGATCAGTGGTACTTAAGGAGTTAGATGGAACTATAGAGAAAAAATGGTAATTTTGGCCTACCTGTACTTACGAGCAATTTGTGAAGGGTCATCGCACTGGTTATATCCAATGGACGCAGGAATATATCTGTAGTGCGAAGAATGCACTTGTCGGTCTTTAGTAGAGTGCCCAACAGTTAATGGATGTTGAATAATATAATTAAAAAGGTTTAATTAATTATTCAAGTATCATTGGAGCTTCAAGCTACAGATCCATGAGATCCTTTCTGCAACTCAACAGGGATTAAATGAGAATCAATTTTGGATTAATTTGTATTGTTCAAATTAATTGAGGAAGTTAATTATATGCAATATAATTAATTTAATTTAATTATATATGATATAATTACTATAATGTATTTGATACATTATAAGTTTATTTGAGAGGAAATAAATATTTGAATATAATTCAAATATTAATTATATGAATTGGATTCATATAATTAAATTTAATGTAAATGGGATTATATTAAATATGGTTGTCGAGAGAATTAAATCTATAGGTTATATTGTATATAATACAATATTAAACCGTACGGTTATATGTTATATATGATATAATATATAATTAATACATATATATACCTATAATAAGTTGGTTATAATATATATATATATATATTAAAATTAAAATTAAGTTGTTTTAATTTTTTTTTTTTTTTTTTTTTTTTGTTTAGGAAGGGAAATAACTTCCTCCCCTATTTTCTCTCAACCAACGTCCGTGAGTGGGTGATTAGGGGGTTTTGATCTTCTTTTTCATTTTGATAGAGAGGAGGTAACACAGAACGGTTATGAGTTTTTTCTTTTCCCAATCTCTCTTCTCCTCTCTCAATTCTCATTTTCTCTCCAAAAATCATAGAGCTCACAAACTTCTGTGATTCTCATCCTAGGAAAAGGGTTTCTTGAAACCCTAATTCTCTTCCTTTTTTCTTTTAGCATGTTCTAAAAATTTCATTTAAATGCATAATGGTTCATAAAATTCACGTTCTATAAAAAATGGGATTTGGGTCTGATCCCCGTTTCTGCTCACGAACCTTAACCGGTTCCTTCATTTGTAATATTTATCCTATACAATTATGTATGAATTTCTCTACATTCTCATTGTTTCAAATTGAATTTCAATTGCATGATGTTTTCGTGCTTTTGCGAAGGAATTTCATTCCTTCACTCTATATAGTAGCACCACAAGACAACAGTGCTGCGACGCCAGACAATTATGAAAAAATTGTGCGTGATATCAAAGCCTATCAAACTACAATGCTGCACATTGTCTCAAATATGAAAAAGCCACAATATTGCATTGCTCTCAAAGGCCTGTAAATTGGACATCAATCTATCATCCACCGCTCGACCTCTATCTGATTCACACTATTTGCCCTCACTTTTCTCTGTGGCTTCCCTCCTTTGTGATTTATCTTAGCCTTCTAAACTTATATCTACTAAAGATTTCTATGTTTAGCGGCTGAGAGGAATTTTCTAGCTTTAAGTTGAGAAAAAAATCGAATGTAGTATGTTGTGAGAAATTGTGTTTATATTATCATCTTTTGAATGCCTGTGATTCTTGAATGTGTTTTAGAATGTATTTTTGAATGTGTTTTAGAATGTATTTTAATCTCTCTGCTTTGAATTATGTTTGGATTGATCACCTTGCATATTTGCATTACTTTGCTGGTATTGACTCACAATCTATGACATTTATTTGTATGTTGATCATAGGTAGCACAAATCAAAGCATGCTTGCGTATAAATTGTTTGGTTTATTCAAGCATGCATGTGTGTAAATTGTTTGGTTTAATCATAGTGACACTTTTATAACATTGCATGATTGGTTAAATTCAAGAAGAAACTAGTTAGACTACTTAAGTATTACTTAGTAACTAATCTTCTTAGCTTTATCCTTAGAACTTAATGTATCTTATTGACATGTTTAAGATGCATTACATCTAGATGTGTTGATTAATTAGGTGTTTTGGATATCCATTTTGCATTATTAAATGTGTTGGCTAAGCATTTGCATGATTTTGACTATTATTTTTAATGTCAATGAACAACTAATTACATGGGTGGATCTGATGCTAGACTCTATCTCTTTTGATACACTCCTTTACTTTTCATGTTATTTACTTTAATCTTGCAAAACAAATCACAAAACCCTCTACCTTAACAACTTTGATCCTTGATTAGAAGAAAACACGTAGCTCATCAAGAATCGACTTGGTCTTCCTAATAATACTACTTAGTAGATAAAGTTCTTGATTGATTTTATAAATTTATTGGGTTGGTTAGAACCTTCGACAAGTCCTCTCCATCAATAGCCTTTTTGAGCTTTGATTTACTTGGCAAAACATAACCTTCATTTAATGATACCCATGGAGACACAATATCAAAGTCAACAAAAACCATAACTTTAGGTTTCATCTTTCCACCTTTCATATTGATGGATCTTTTTAAGGATATCGTCCTGCCAATATATTGTATTTTTTAATCTGACATCGATGCCACAATGATTAATGACAACACTAACATGATTAGACATGTCACCCAAAATAATGAACAAATGGGTTTGGCGGATGGATGACCCAAGATTGGGGGAGAAAATGAAATTTGTCCTACTTTTGAAATTCAGGTTTTTTGACCATTTGTCAACGTCATATTTAGGTGAAATTACTAACGCAAAACAAGCATGCGAATTGGCCTTTCGCTCCTCTCCTTACTCTCTCACTTTCCTGTTTCTCTCAATTTCCCCCCTCTCTCTCGCTCTCCTCTTTCTCAATCTCCCGCTTTCATTTTCTCTTTTTGGTCTCTTCCCTCTCACTCACTCTCTCTTTGTCTCATTGTCTCGTTCTTCGCCTTTTGCTATCTTGCTCCATTGCATCAACATTCTGATAGCCAAAGAAGACATCTCTGCAGCATTATGATGGTCGACAAAAAATGGAGAAAGAAAAAAATATAGAATGACCAACACAAAATGGATGAAAGAAAATTGTGAAGAAGATGAGGAAAAAAAACTAAGGCAGTTTGGTAATTTTGACTCATGGTGATGTAAGCAAGAGAGCAAAATTCTTATGTTTGAAAAAGTGGGGTGACAACCATTTTGGGGTTTAAGATTTGGTTTTTTAATCATCTCATGAACGAATACCATATTAAGTCATCTTCATTGAACTAATTATGCTTGACTTATTAAACTCATTCTTTTGCATAGTCAAGCAAATGATTATTCAATTACCTGAAAATAGAATTCATATGAATACAATAATATACAACAATAAATTGTTGTAATGGTCATAATGAGCATAGCTCAACTGACATAGTATTTATACTATTAACCTCGAAACCAGAAGTTCGATCCCCCCATCCCATATATCCTCAAAAAAAAAAAAAATTGTTGTATTTTGGTGTCCTTGAGTATATATCAACCACTCAAGAATTATGATATTGATAGTTTTGCACAATATGATTAAAGTAGTTTTTATTAGCGTTAAAAATGGAATGCTTGTTGAAGGGTATTTTAACTCAAAATGACAATTAGACATTTTCCCTAACTTTATTACGATTAGTCATTTATCAAATTGAACAGAGTTTTACATATTCCTCTAGTTGCACCATCTTTACATTGTGCTATGTTTGCTATTAGCTCGGATATGATTGTCATATCTGTAATTAGCTAAGAGAGTATAGTAAATGTGGGATGGGAAGCTTAAGAGGGTAAATTGATAAGAAAAAATATCCAATAAAAGTAAAAATATTCTCAAAGTTGAGTATTTGTAAAATATGCCATTGAAAATAATCTATCCAGCCGAATTTCTGCAGACAAATAAAATTGTGGTTGAGAACCAGAACAGCCAGATGAGTAAAAAAAAGGGTTTTTAAAGGTTAAACCTGCACAGGACACAGTTGCAAATGGATAAAATATAAAACACCATCACTTGGGGTTGAGAGTTACTATAAGATGGTACAATTTGCAAATGGACAAAGGCTGATTACTGATGCACAAATGAATTTCAAAATGCAGTTACAGATTAATTAGGATATGGTTGCTAAGAAAGAAAAGAGAAACCAAAAAGGTGGAAAAAAAAAAAAGAAAAAAAACGTAGAAGAAATTTATAAGTAAAAATTAAAGTCACAAATCATTCCTTTTCTTTACTGAGCCATGGGGAGGTCATCTTGGACCAGAAAGCTCAACTGCATGCAGATTTTCAGTTGAATCAACAATCCAATCGGAATTTGGATGGGGTGATAGATCGATTTCTTGCCGAAGGATTTCCACCTTTTGCCACTCATCCCATCTTTCTGCCAATCCATCACCTTCAAGCATTCTCACCACCTCGGACATCTTCGGTCGGTCCATTGGGGAGCCTTGTGTGCAGAGTAAGGCAACTTGAATCAATTGTTCTACCTCAGATTCTACATAATTATTCTGAAGATCAGGGTCAACCAGCATTTCTAGCTTCTTCTCTTTCAGGAGTCCTTTCACCTATTAAATCCAAAAGTTCTGTTAATAGATACTTAATAAAACATATGTACATTTACACTCTTCATAGTCCCCTCTAATTAATAATAAACATAGGTTGCTTAGTGTTCTTACCCAATCAAGAAGCATGACATCATCATCATTGGCGAGTCGAGCCAAATCAAAAGCCCTTTGACCAGTGATAAGCTCTAAAAGCATGATACCGTAACCGAAAACATCTGTTTTCTCAGAAGATTTCCCAGTGGAAAGGTACTCAGGAGCTATATGTCCAATCGTACCACGTACCGCAGTGGTGACATGAGTATCTTTGTAATCCATCAGTTTGGCCAACCCAAAGTCCCCTACAACAGCTTCAAACTCCTCATCCAGCAAAATATTTGCAGCTTTTACATCACGATGAATAATCTTCGGATCACAGTGATCATGCAAATAAGACAGCCCTCTCGCAGATCCCAATGCAATTCGCTTTCTTGTTCTCCAATCAAGAGGTGCTTGAGATGGTGGTCGTTCTAAAATATTAAAACCAAACTGATTAGGAAAGAACCCATATGGATGGTAAACTTCATTCATTCTTATTTAGATTTAAGAAGAAAAAAGATATCATTCTTTTCACAAGACCATCTCAATAGGTAGAGAATGAAAATGCACAAAGAACATCCAAGCCTGAAAACAGGTACCTCTTAAGCAAGACGCAACACTTCCATTGGCCATGTAGGGGTAAACAAGAAGTCGTTCAGTTGGCGTCATGCAAAATCCACGTAGTCGTAGCAGGTTCCGATGCACAGCCATGCTGATCATCTCTACTTCTGTTTGAAACTGCAGCTCTCCACCTGGCGTACGTTCTTCCTTAAGTCTTTTAACAGCTACTAAAGAACCGTCTGCCAATCGACCTTTATAGACTTTGCCAAATCCACCCCGACCAAGTATGTTCTTGTTACTAAAACTATCAGTTGCCACTTGTAGTTCTCTAAGTGAAAATCTTTTAAGCTGTCCCAGATGCACTTCAGGATCCTCTTCAGCTGCATAGAGGCATAATAACGAACAAATCAATCAAATAATCTTAGTCAATTGAAATTTATTTAAGGAAAAAGACCAACCAGGAACGTCAAAGAAAACTTCTTGGGGTTTCCTACGACGCCACCATGCAAATGCAATTGCTGGAGCTGCAAAAAGTAAAGCAGCACCTGCAGCAACTCCACCAGCAATAGCTCCCGTTGCACTATTCCCTCCTGGTAATTATCATCATGGTTATTATTTTTTTTAAGAATCAATTTCTATTCCCAGCAAAGACAATATAGAAGAGACTAGATGTTCAAGAGACTGTAAGAAAGCTGTTCAATCTACCAAATAAAAAAAATATAAAAATGCAAGAGGGTATAGACAAAGATCTTCGTAAGAGATGACCACAAGAAGCTTAACCCTTGATTCATAACACAAAAACAGGCAAACTGTAGAAAACATGGTTTTACTTAAGGTATACTTGAACTTGAGCATGTTTGGTGGTTGACTTTGAATTTTGAAATAGGACTCATGTTGTTGAAGCTGCAAATCTGAGGGAGGCACCAATGCAAGTGTTGTTAATAGGTGGTGGAGGGATTGTAAGCAACCAGCCATGAAGAAACCATTGATGGAGACCATTACTGATTAGTTGCTTGGTCGAAGATGAAGTCACACAAGAGACGTGAATGCAAGTTTTGCGCAAGCAACGAATCAGCTACTAACGATAGAAAAGGGAGTCGATTGGTTGACAAATCCCACCTCTAATCACATGAAACCAGATGGTTCTAGAGGGCATAGGACCATGGCCTTTTTCGGTAGGGGTTGATGAGCTGCCCTCTAATGGGCTGGTATTAAATAGATCGGATGATTGCCATTCTTTTCCAAAGGTAAAAATCATAATGGTTTTACAAGATGAGTCTTGGACTGGATTGTCCTTTATTTTAATTCCAAAACCTGACCTAACATGGCAATACCATTATGTTCTACTATGCACTCACGTGGTCAACCATCTCCACTAGGAAAGCTCACGCCACAGGCCAACACTTGACACTAACATCCATCAATGTATGCTGCCACCAACCACATACATTGTGCAGCTTCCTTCCACCATCGTCCACTGTTAACCCCAAGCATTCTCATCTCTTGCATTGCACAGTTTCACGCAACTCACACCCTTGATTCTGTACTAGCCCGACGTTGTCAACTATCACCGCCTATGATTTCATTACTAACCACCACCTGCTGCAATTGGTCATCGAAGCGTCCACTAACCGGGTTTCATGCTAAATAATGCTCCATTTCAATTTTTGAAGGGTGTTGGGTTAGGTGAAACCCAAGGAAGCCCATTCTTGTAGTTTCATTTGTGGCTTCCTTGGTTTCTTTGGCATTTCTTTTTGTATGATCTTTAGTTATTCATTCCTTCTTCGTTAAAGTGGTTTCTTATCCCAATAAGAAGAAAGAGAGAAAAAATGAGAAACATTAGATTTTCTACAGTAGGGGTGAAAGGTACCAAACTGAGTTGGTTTGGTTAGTCTTCTACAACTATTCAAACTAAACTAACCTAAATCAAGTTGGTTTGGCTCAATTTGGTTTTAATAGAACCGCACATTTGGTAGGGTTTAGGGTTTGTAATGTTCCTTCTTAACCAAACAACCACATCTGAATTCCCCGAAAACAATCAAGGTTCGTGGGAGTATTGGTGGCCACGAGGTGGTTGTTCTGATTGATGGGGGTGCCATGCATAATTTCATCACGACGGAGTTGGTATCAAAGTTGCAGCTGCTGATTTCCCCATTAGAAGGTTATGATGTGGTTCTAGGTTTGGGAGGGTCAGTCCAAGCAATTGGAGTTTGTAAAGGTGTGTTTCTCACTATTTCTGATTTATCTATAATTCAATATTTCCTTCCTTTACCTTTGGGCAGTACTGATGTGATTTTGGGAGTGTTATGGTTGGAGACTTTGGGGCAGATTTGTTTTGATTATCGCATATCCACAATGGAGTTTGCGATTGGGAGGAATGGATGATTTGACGGCACAGTGAACGCAGTTTGGGGAAGTCCCAAATATCCCTTAAGTCGATGGTGAAAACGATGAGGGAAGAGGATCAAGGGGTGTTGATTGAACTAAATGCAATGGATGCAGCACATTGTATAGTAATCAGGGACAATGAGAATGTTCAAGATGCGCTCTCTGACGTTCCAAAATAGATTCAACAGGTACTCAGAAACTTTGAATCTATATTATTAAAACCAACAAAGCTGCCACCAGCTCGGGTTCATGCCATTCCATTGAGTTAGAGCTAGGAGCTAGACCGATTAATGTGTACTGATATCCTCAGTTCCAAAAGGACGAGATCGAGAGGCTAGTGAAAGAAATGTTGATGGCTGGGATAATTCAACCAAGTAGGAGTGCCTTCTCAAGCCTGGTTCTGTTGGTGAAAAATATATATGGGAGTTGGCGATTTTGCATTGATCATCGGCCCTTGAATAACATTACTATCCCAGATAAGTACCCTATACTCATAGTTAATGAATTGCTCGATGAATTGTTTGGCACTACTATTTTTTCAAAAATTGATTTGAAATCAGGGTACCATCAGATTCGAGTACAACCAGAGGATGTCCACAAAACGACATTTCAGACGCATGAGGACCATTACGAATTCTTGGTGATGCCATTCAGATTGTGAAACACTCCCTCAACTTTTCAGGCAATCATGAATGATATATTGAAGCCGCACCTCCCTCGATTTGTCTTGGTTTTCTTCGACAATATCCTTGTTTATAGTCGGACAATGGAGGAGCATGTTGGTCACCTTAGAACTATTGTGGACATTCTAGTTCATAATCAATTGGTGAAAAATTATAAGTGCTAGTTTGGAGCGACTAGTATCGAGTACCTGGGCTCATATTATTTCGGCAAATGGGGTTTCAGTTGATCTAGCCAAATTAGAAGTGATGAAGGCGTGGCCCACACCTCGAAGTGTTAAGGAACTGCGGGGTGGGCGAATATTTCTATGGATTTGTCATTGTCTACTACTAGTCTCCTTCAAGCCTTACCCATTCCGGATAAGGTGTGGGCAGATATTTCTATGGATTTTACCGAAGGGCTACCAAGTCTGAAGGGTATGATACATGGTTGATGTTGATCGTCTGTCCAAATATTGCTCATTTTATCACCCTTAAGCACCTTTTTTTTGTTCCTTCTGTGGTTGGGGTATTTGTGAAGGAAATCGTCCATTTACATGGGTATCCTCGTAGTATTGTGTCTGATCGCGATAAAATTTTTACCAATATGTTTTAGGAAGAGTTATTCTGTATGTTGGGGACTCAATTGTGTCGCAATCCAGCGTACCATCCGCAGACGGATGGGCAGACGGAGATGGTAAGCAAAGGCATAGAAACGTATCTTCATTGCTTCACAATGGGCAATACCAAGCAGTGGGCAAAATGGGTTCCATGGGCTTAATTTATTTACAAGACTTTTTTCCATACATCTGCCCAAGTCACCCCATTTGAAGTATTATATGGATATCCTCCTCCTCCAGTGTTGAGTTATGTGAGTCTAGCATGGTAAGTGAGGTTGTTACGCAATTGAGAGATCGTGATACCAAGTTGTGAAAGTTAAAGACCTCATTGCTGAAAGCCTAACAACGAATGGACAAGGTGGCAAATGATAACCAACGGGATGTTGAATACAATATAGGCGACTAGGTATACCTTAAGCTAAAACCTTATCAACAATCATTGGTGGCAAAAACACAGTCACCCCAATTTAGCGCCTAGGTTCGTGGGGCCTTTTCAAGTTGCTGCCCAAATTGGTAAAATGGCTTATCAAGTTGCTTTACCACCAGAGTCGGGTATTCACCCAGTCTTTCATGTTTCGGTGTTGTGTAAAGCCGTGGGATGTAATCTACCAATGATGTCAATCCCACCTTCTATGACTAATGATTTGTCATATGTTATACAACCGGCTGAAGTATTAAGGTTGCGTACGTCCCCGACCAGTGAGCAACAGTTGAAAGTGTTGATTCGTTGGGAGAATGGTTCACCCATTGACGTGACGTGGGAGTTGTTGGATGTCATTAATAAACAATTTCCTTACTTCCACCTTGAGGACAAGGTGGCTCTTTGGGGGGTGGATAATAATAGACCTCAAATGCCTCAGGTGACAAAAGTGTACGAGCGAAGGAAGCATGCTAAGGAGAGGAAAAATAATGAGAGGGATTGGAATAATTAAGCAATTAAATAGGAAGTGGGCCCTAGGAATATTGTTAGTTATGAAGGGCCCATGGGGAAGGGAGTGAGTATATGTAAGGCCGTTGAGGCCATGGGGAGGGGATTAGAGATCATTTTGGTTGTGAATATCTCTTGTGAGATTTAGGGAGAGATAAGGGAGCTCTCGAATTCTCCCTCTACTGTTGATAAATAAAATTGATTAAGGCTAAGGCCTATCACATATCATGTCAAAGTAAAGTCGTAGTTTGTTTATTGGCAAGTTATGAACAAATCAAGCAAGGAAGAAGAAGAAAATCAGATAAAAGAGATGGGAAACACAACAACAATCGACCATTGTTGCTCTCAAAGAATGCTCCATTAGAAATATCGTCGAGCATAACCCTCAATTGAAGTTTGTCCATAGCGAGATGTGATGCTTGTCGGGGGTAACTCTCAAGGGAAAGCCTACCCACAATGACTGTGCTCGGCAACTTCAAGACATTTGGTCTCATTGTCAAAGCCCTTGACGAAAAGCCCTACCACAATGTTCTGATGGGGAGGCAATTTCAATCTGGATGTACATAAATCATAGGGAAAGGAGAGGAACAAAAAGCCCTCCGCAGTTTTGCATGGGAAGAGGGAAAAAAAGTACCCAGTCATTGTTTTGCAAAAGAAGAGAGGAAAGCCATCCCAACAATGTTGGATGTTTTTACTCGACCAAGCTGACCCATTTTCACCCCTATTCTCAGGGACCTTAACAAAATTTCGCCAACCATATAAACAGCACTTTCTGGGAAGAATTCGTGCTTGAAGGATTTACAAGGAAACACTTCAAAGTCTAGAATCACATTGAACCCTATGTGGTTAAGCATGTGGCAAATCCTTTTGAAACCAAAAAAGAAAGAAAATGATATGTGATTCAGACAAAAGGGAAAACAAGTGATAAGATCACACCATAACAAGTATATGTCACGTCTCAAACTTCTATATAACTTCATCAAATCTCATCTCTGAAGCTACCAACAACAGAAAACTAGTAAGAAGATAATATTGCAAGAACATAATTCCAGGAATGCATGCTGAAGTTAATTGCGAGAATACACTAAAACCCTGGAAAATAATTCACCTGGTGAAGAAATAGGTGGTGGTGGAACAAAGGGTGGAGGAGGAGAAAATGGAGGAGATCCAGGGCAAGGATGGCCAGTAACAGGGCCACAAAGATCCAAGTTGTTGGCAAAACTGTCGAGAAAAAAGAACCCAGTTAATCAGCTAAGTCAAACAAATCAAAGTTAGAAAACATGGACTCTAACAATCATCAAGAAACCTGATGGGGGTGAATAAGGAGAAGGAGCCATTATCCGGAACCACGCCTGAGAGATGGTTATTCGATAGATCCCTGGAAAGGAAATGGTATCCTCATAATTTGTACTTTATCCAACTATTTGGCAAACTTGTGAAGGAGTGAGAGTTATACTCACAACACTTGGAGGGATGAAATATTAGTCAATGACATAGGAATGGGGCCTGATAAGCTGTTGTTGTTCAGCCGGCTATCCTTATTAAAACATTCCAAGAAAAAGCAATGTAAGAACTAAACAAAACAACTCAAACTAGATGAAATAAAATGAACAAGTTCTGAATAAGTATAATGACTGCATAGCTGGATTAGAAACTACAAATGGCCTATTAAATTTGATATTCTTTATTCTTTCAATTAGAAAAAAAAGAAAGCAATAACTCTCACGCGAGGTAATTATGCCAAGTCCCATGAAAATAACAAATCCAACATAATTAACAGCATTGTAAGCTATGGTATATATATATTGCCTTCCATTTAAGTGTAAATTATGGATTTTCAAAATAGTTTTGGAATGTAAACTCAGGGAACGTCAACTTTACATACACAGTGTGCACTATGTCAAAAGGATATCTGAATCATTGCTTCACTCTTTCTTTTCTTTTTCTTTTTCTTTTTTTCGTTTTTTCTATTTTTTCTTTTTTTTTTTTTTCTTTTGAATAAGAAACATTTCGTTGGTTAATGAAATAGGGGAAACCCTAACATCAATAAGTGGATTACAAGAAACATATCCAATTTGAGACAATAAAATGGGCAGATTACAAGAAACATGTCCAATTTGAGACAAGATAAGATAAACATGTAAATTGCTTCACTTCTTCGTTACATACCCATTAGAAGTGTTTTCTGTAATTCTATTGGCACATAGTTTGCCTTCTTTTTGTCATATCAACTTATCAATGAAATGAAGGATTCACTGTTTCTCACTATAAAAGAAAACAAACAAAACAAAATAAAGCTTTCCGTGCATGGTGAAAGTGGCTTTTGTGGATATGAAACACAAAAATATATCATAAATATTACAGAAAAAATAGACTAATTGGAACTGCCAACTGAAAGCAACTTCACAAGCATTCTGAAACAGAGAAAGGGATTTTTAGGTATAGTAACATAAACTCACAGGAATCGTAGTTTTGACAGCTTGCCCAATGTGTCCGGAATCGGACCCGAAAATCTGTTCAAATAAAGATCTAAGCTCACCAAACTAGTCAGATTCCCCAAATCACTCGGAATTACTCCACTTATGTTATTACTGTAGAGCTCTCTGTCATCAAAAAGGAGGTAACAAAAAAATTTAGAGGTAACAAAAAGATTTAGTCCAATAAAGTATGTTACTAATCTATATTAATACAATCAAGGTAATAAGACTGATGATGAACATGAAGAAAAAATATCATGGCTATTATTATAATTAGGACATTTACGTTGTTCTTTTGTCCCGAGATTAACATGTGGGATTCAAACCTACTAGGACGACATTTAGGATATTATGTACACGAGATTTTCCAACTATGTTGAGTTCGCATGATATGATTTTTAAATCCCTTCCAAAATTTTGGTTGACTACTATAACGACCCTTCATTGTTGTAGTAATCAAATTTACTACAGTGATTGTTGAATTTTATTTTATTCTAACTTTTAATTAAAGGCATGAAACTACAAAAAGTCAATAGAGTTTGCAAAAAGACACTCCAATTGAAAACAATAACAAAAAGTTCCAGAAAGGTGCAACAAGTAGGAGTATTAAAAATGAAGGCTAAATTCTACAAATTGCTCTTGATCTATGTAGCTTCAATTTATATTTTAGAAGTTTGAATTTTACACTCAACCTTTAAGGGTGTGTTTGGGGCTAGTACTATCTTAAGGTTATAATGATCACCTCTTGTTACAGTAGATACTATTTTGTATTTCTCAATTGGCTACGGTCAATACTATTTCAAAACCCCCACTTGCTACAATATTTACTATTTGTTACAACTTTTACTATTTTACATTCTATCATTATTTATTTTTTGCTACAATGTTTACTATTTCTTTCTCAAACTAAAATAGTCTACACCTCAAACACATACTATTATAACCCAAACTAAAATAATCTACACTCCAAACACAAACTATTATAACCCAACAATAATAACCTAGGACTATAATAACCAACTCCTTACCCTAAACGCCCCCTTAATTTGTTACAAAGAAAACCATCTGTTGAAACTTCTAAAACATTAAGGGCAAATCTAAAATCAAATACCTAAGTTAGGACCAAATTCTGTTGAGTATGAGAATCAGGATAAATTGAAACCAAGTAAATCATATAAATGCTCCTAAAGTACGTAACTGGCTGCAATTATGCCCCTAGTTTAAAATATTATAAATTTAATCTCAATCTTTTAATTTCTAAGAGATATTATAATGAGGGTTCATTCGAAACAGATTAAGTGAGTGGGGATGGAATTGAACTTTTGAAACATTAAGGACAAATCTGAAACCAAACTTGAGGTTGAGGCAACTGTTTTCAATCTTACTCCTTCAAAAACTCAGGATACTCTTTTGCCTCTCCATCACCTAGATAGTAAAAATTTTCAAGATGAAGAATGTGATTTTTTTTTTTTTTTTTTGGGGGGGGGGGGGGACCCCAAACCCTAAACCCGGTCCCTATCCACACCTCTAAACACCCTGTTGTTCCCCTCCCCCTAAAGAATGTGAATATTGAATTACTAAGTTTCCTTCATCAAAGATAATAGAATCCCATTGCATAATCAGTTCATACAGATTTTCCCTCTACCAAATTCATTATGGTTGCTACCATTGTGCAGAAGGATATATAACAAGACCATGACAGCATGAAAGATACAGGAAGGTATATGATATGGACGAAATAAACAACAGCTAACAAATTTAAGGTAGAACTAACTCACAGATACTGCAAATTTTTTAGCAAGCCAAGCTGTGGAACAAGTGTGCCCGATAAAGCTGCATTTCCAAGATCACTGAAAAAAACATAAAACAACATCTACATTATTTGCAGACCTGTTAATTACAACTTATCAGCATCACTTCTTGGAGAGACCATACGAGTGAATAGCTTACACTCTTATGACACTATTATCATTATTGCATGTAACATGAAACCATGTACAGGGATTGACAAGAGTGGGATCCCAACTCTGCAAGACGTTGTTAGGATCCTGCAAGCTGGTTCTTAGGCTATGCAAAGCATCACCTGTTCACAAATAAAAGTAAACTTATTACCAAAGGATAAGGATAACATGTCAGCACAAAGAATGAAAGTTCCAGGAGACGGTGAAGTTTTCTGAAAACACCAAAAACGTATCAGCTGTCACAAGGACCATCAAGTTCATAGTTCAAGTATTATAAATGATTCTTTGAATGTTCACTGATTTTATTTGACATTCTGTGCTTCAATCCAGCAATTAACCATTGGACATTTCTGCCAAAAGGAATGGAGAAAAAGGACCAACAGACCCTTTTATATCATTCTCGTTGAGGCAATTCCCTACACTGGGTTAAGGAAAGAAAGAAAAATCTTTGCTTATTGGAGAACCCATTAAAATGTCTTTGCAATTCTACAAGTGATATAAAGATATAACTGAAGTTGCCCCTGCTCTCTTTTTCAACGCACAAGAAAGTGAAGCCTTTGATTAGATTAAGTATTCAAGTCTGATGCACCAATCTCCAATAAAATCTACTGGTAGACGGTTTCCACTAAACTAAAGTGTAAAAATCGAGACAAACCAACCATGAACCTTTTTCTTCTTCCCATTTAGAACCAGTTACTGGTAGCCAAGGAAGAGACAAAAACACAAAAAACAAAAACACAAAAACAAAAACAAAAACAAAAGAACTATTTAAAGCAAATTCCAATCATCCAAATACACAAGAAACAAAAAGGGGTAGATAAGAATAAAGGCATTTCCACATTCAGAAGTCGTTTTACACGAAAAGACTGAATTTATCCGGTTCCTGATGAAGGGGTGGGGGAGGAAAAGCAATTGGTGGAAAAATACAGAGAGAGAGAGACACGGAAACGCACCTTCCATGTTAGCCGAAACAAGCCATAGTGGACGAAGCAGCAAGATCAAAGAGACGAAACCCAGAGCCAAAACCTTGTATTGCTCCATCTCCATTAAGTGATCATCAACATCAGATCCAAATTATAAAACTCACCAACAAACACGATCATCGCAGAACCTCCAAAACCCCACTTGGGAACAAAACCTAAACCCCAAAAAAAAGAACTCGACAGAGTCCAAATCCAAAAACGCAGTTCAAAAATCCACCAAAAACTCCAACATTTGAGCTGAAAGACAGAATCGTGAAAAATCAGCAGCACGCAAAGCCGATCTGGCAGCTCAAAAAGGCGAACCCCAGTAGAGAAAAATCAGAATATTTCAGTAATTTTTTTGCTGTTTCACGGGCATAGCTTTCTTCTTCTAAGCTTACTTTCCCTTTTCCGCTCTCTCTCTTCTCTGTCCGTGGAAGTGTTTTTGGAGTGGGATTAGTGTTTTTATTTCTCTCTCTCTCTTCTTTTGAGGAGTGGATACAGAAAGAAAAAGAGATTGAAACTTGAAACAGAGAGATAGAGAGAGAGATGAGTACTAGAGACGTATTTTTTCCTTTCTTTTTTGAGAGGGTAGGGAGCTGCCCGAACGATGCTGACCGAGCTGACCAAACGCAGTCAAAAACGCCTTCGCGCTACATCGTGGAAAGTGACGTGACAATCTCCAACCAAGACATTTGCTCCTCCTTATTATTTTTTTATGTTTTTTTTTTTTTAACTATATTATAAATGAAAAGATGAAGATTCGAACCTACCATTCCTAAAATATCATATTATTATTATTATTATTTATAATTTAAATCTTAATTTCACGGGTAAGTTTTCATACTTATGTAAGTACTTTTTGTTTGAGAATTTGTTATAATTCCTAAATCTAGAGAAAATATTTTTAAATCATAACAAAATGTCATCATCTATCAATGATAAATATTTATAGATATTCATTAGTATCTATCAATGATAGATGATAGTGATCTATTACAGTTTATCAGTGTCTATCATTACATGACATTTTACTATATTTATAAATATTTTGATTCATTTTTTTATATTTGAAAATAATTATCTTGTTTTGCTATATACTTTTAAATATGTTAAGGTCACATTTACTTTTATTTAAACATAATAATCAATGATAATAAAAAAGTGGGGTCAAGTTAATTACGTTTATTGTACACCAATACTATGTAATGAACAGTGCATCCACTCATAAAGTCATTATCTCATTCCCCCAAATAGATCTTCAATCACATTACCTCTTATTATTATGTTAGATACTCATATTCAGTATCGATATCGATATCAATAATCAATTTTAGTATTGGTATGAATAATTGATGTTAATATTAGCAACTATATTAATAATTAGTATTAGCATCAATATTAGCATCTATATTCTATATCAATAATTGATATCAATATTCTATATCAGTAATCTATATCGATGTCCATAATTAAAAAGTTGGTTTTTTTTTTTCTTTTTGATTTTATCCATTTTTTGTGTTAGGCCATATTTAAAGAACGATAATCAAGTTAGTGTTTTTATTTTTATGCATGATTTTTTTTTTGTATTTTTTTACACAATTGCGTGTAGATCTTTTTTTCTCCTAAATGTGATTTTTTTTATTAGTTTGTAACAAAAATATAATATAAAAATAAAATTAAGTAATATCATCTTATTAAATCAGATAATCACCATAGATTTGGTTTTAAAATTGTTGTTTTTTTTAAGGTAATTATATGAAGATTCTGCATTTTTCATCTTTAAAAAGTATGTGTTTTTCTAAATTGAAATTTGAATTACTGTTTTATTTTTTAAAATTAAACATTTTTATTATAGTTTAAGTGTTAATTTTTCAAAATATAAATATATGAATTAGTAAATAAAAATGATAAAGGGTGTTTAATTTCTTATAGTATATCATTTAGTTAACCACATTTTTATTAGTTAGAAATATAAAAAGAGCATTGTAATCATCTATATTTCATTATGACTTCATATGAAAGTAAACAACAACCATGAGTTTTTTTTATTTGCAATTACATCCAATTTGTAGTAAACACTACTAAAGGAATCTCAATATGATTAATTTAGGATGTGAATCTAGTTATTGATCCATTATACATACTTAAATGAGCTATTATAAAAAAAATAAGACAAAGAAGATTCAAGAGGCTTTCATACTACATCCTCAAATGTTAGCTAATGCACAAGAAGAGACATATTTTTTTAGCCCAATTTTATATATAATGTTAGTTCAATTAATCTATAAGAGAATGAAGTGAAGATGACACGGGAAAAGTTATATAATTTGGAAGATGGCACCGAATACAAAAAAAAAAAAAAATACAAAAATAGTGAGGGATATATCGTTAAGTTGTGCACTATGTTGGAATTCGTGATAACAAACCTTGTCAAACGTGCACATCAAGTTTTTTGTGGTCTAGAGGAGTTGTTTAATACTATTTTGAGCATTTTTTACATTTTAAGTTTTGTATTTTGACTTCATAATTCGTATGCAATTAAGGCCACGTTTACCAAACTATAATGAAAAATAGTGTTATCATAATGAAATTTCATTGATTGATCAATTGTAATGAGTTTGAATCGCAAACGTAATTGGATTGGTTTTGATCGCATTTACTTAAAATTATAAATTTTGTCAAATTTACTGTTTTCATTACCTTTACATCTACCTCTGAGGATCAAGTAATAACGATAACAGTGACGGTAACAGTAAAGACGTCAAATTTGGTGATTTTTCAACTGTAATAGTAACAATAATGGTAGCCGTAACGATAACTATAACGGTAATAGTAATGATAGAACGTAATTCTCAGGCACAATCGGATTGAGTACTCTTTATTCATAAAATAGATTGTGTTATTTCATTACAAATTTGGATGTGGGGTTAGGTGTCAGTACAAATGCAGAACACCAACACCAAAAGTAATCAAATGGAACCCACTTTTTTTATTCCCATTGATCTATTATGTTTTCAGTGGGTAAACGTGGCCAAAGTTTTAAGTTCATGGATCTTATTATCTACAATTTTCATTTATTAGTTTTAAAATGACTTTTGAGTTCTTGGTCCTTTGAACGTCTATTTGACATTTAAATAGCTTGTGGTGCTCTTCACATTTTAGAATAATGATATTAAAAACCTTATGTTTATTCAACCCCTCTAGTGTTATCTTTATTAAATCTTACTTTAGATTTGAGGATTAAACCAATTTATTGGATTAGTTTCGATCAAGCTAATTATGGAATGAATTGTCTTAAGATCTAAGAGTGACTATCATAGATGAAATTCGACCTAAGATTTATTCATCCTTCTAACTAAACTCTTGGTTGAAATCATTCATTAAGTTAGCTTTATTTGTGAGTGTTTACAAGGATCCTAGAATGACCTATGCTTTGCATAAATCAAGCATTGTAGGTGCTTATCAACTTCATTACAATTGAATCAAATTTTCATTATGAGTATGCAAAACGTGGCCTAAATTGAAATTTTAGTCTCTATAGTTTGGAATGGATTGGATAAAGTTAGACTTTAGTCCCTATGATTTGATAAAAATCTCTTAAAATCATCTCTATCTGTGAGATTTTATCAAACAATAAAGACTAATTACTTATAACTTTCTCCAAATTATAGGAACTAAATTTGTAATTTAGCTTTTTAAATATGTAACAACTGAATTTTTTTAAAAATATATATATATATATATCGTATCTTTTCTTTTAGTTTTAAAGATTTCATTTATCTTGTAGTATTTGTTTAATAAGAGGATAAAAAAATATTATTTATTTAGTTTTTTTAAGTCTTTAGGGTTCTAACTAGGGTTTTTTTTTATAAAGATCACTTAACCCCTAGCTTTATTTTAAGTAGCCATTCATGAAAAAAAGAGAGAGAAGTGCTCTAAATTTTTTTTTTCGCGAGAAAAAAAATGTATGTTCTTCCTCTTTATTTGACCAGTTAAATTTTTCTAAAGGGGACTAAGGGTTCTAAATTCTTTTGATTAAAATGGAATAATTCTTTTGTAATCTTTTTCTAAAAAAGTTGTAATCGTGGTTTCATCTAATTTTATTAGTTAAGGTTTCTTCTTCTAAGGTTTATCTAATTTTATTAGTCAAGGTTTATTCTTCTAGGGTTCTTAACATGCTAGAAAATATAAATGGGAGAAACAATACCTTTATTGCTCAAATACAAACTTTCTTATACTTTTTGTTTTGATTGTTGCGAAGATCATTTTCATGAAAGATGTCCATGTTTTGTGTTTATTATAGAGACCCTATTTTGTAAAGATCATCACTACAAGAAATCGAACTTCTCCCGACGTCACAATTCGTCGGAAAAAGGTGAAAAATGCGTTGGGAAAGCCTCTCCTGACGAATAATGGGTAGTCGGGAGTTTGGTCGGAAAAACCCATCAGGAGAGGAACTCCCGACACATGAAAATAAGGCGTCGAGAGTTAGTCGAGGAACTCCCGATGCAGTAATATATGCGTGGGGAGTTCCTTCATTAGTTGAAAATTGTCTTTCAAATATTTTTAATTTATAGTTTGTAATTTTTTAAAATTTGATTTGAATAACCTGTAAAACATAATTAACCAACTAAACAGATTCATATAATAAATAAAACAACGAAAACGAAGTCCATATTATAACAAATAAATAAAAAAATTACAATATCCTAAAATAAGACAAAGTCGATACTAGAACTTCATAAACATTCATATCACAAATACATAGAAGAAATAAAATGAAAACAACGTCTAGAACACGTCTGGAACACAACATCTTGAACAATCGTCCAACCTCATCTCCGAACAACATTCTACAATAAAACTAAGACATTCAACATCCACACCACATTCAAACTTCATAAACAAAATATCCACAACACATTAGAACTTCATAAACATTCATAAACACACAAGAACTCAAGTTCAACCACAAAATAAAAATAATCAAACTCTACCCACCCCGGACGGTTCTTTAAACGGAACTCCCAACGATGTTTTACTTCGTGGGGAGACACCCTGTCTCTCGACAACAGATTTAGGCGTCGGGGGAGTTCATTTTTCTTGTAGTGCATGTAAAACTCCATCCAGTAGTCGCTCTCACGCCGATCTCTCTATTTCTACACTCATCGACGCCATGCTATCGCTATCCTTAGCTGTCGCCGACGTCGGTTTGTTTGAGAAGCATGTAGGTTTTTTTATTAGTTTAAGATTTGGATGAGTTTTGGGGTGGCCCATTAACTTTGAGCTAAAAATCCTTCAATCCCTCATGTGCTGATTAAGATTGAAGGAATGGAGGCTTTGAAGGTGGATTAGCGCGCTGTCTAACAAGATTTGAGAATGATTAGTGAATGTTACGTTGGCGATTTTTATTTCTTGGGTTTTTGTTCAACCTCGGATATCCATTAAAATTGGTATGAAATTAATGTTTACTCATAATATTTGGGTCTTAGATTTGAGTTTTGGAAGTGTTAGCGTGTTGTCCAACAGGTGCCAGAATTCGTTCTTCGTGAATCCTAATTCGAATCATTGAGAAAATTTTGGAATCGATCCTAGATTAAGCTACATTCATCTAAGTTCTCTTGGAGACCAAAGTTTTATGTTTGGTTTAAGCTCTAAAAGTCCAAGTTTGTATTTAGAGGTTGATTCAAGACTTTTTATACAAGGTAGAAAGGATTTTGGATGCTTACTAAGTTTAGGTTTATTCTTGAGATAAGTAATCATACTATTGGAGCCGTCATTGAGCTAAGCGACATAGATAATATGCTTGTGACTGACTTGTTCTGACAGATATTGAAAAAATGAGATATTGTGGAATTAAATTTCTATGAGCATGATATTATTGCATATGACTGATATGTAAACATGACCGATATGTATATATGACTAATGTGTATATGTAACGCATATGTTTATGTGTGGGACCTTGAAATATGCTAGACTAGTGATGATTGCTCTCCAATCTCTGGTTATATACTTACTAAAGGTTTGTGTTTCCTTCAAGATTCATCAAAGATTTGTGTTTCATTTGGGATTCACCAGAGGTTTATTTTTCCTTCGAGATCCATGAGAGGTTTGTGTTTCCTTCGAGATTCACCATAGGTTTGTAGGTACATCTCACCCATAGGTTTGTGGGTATATCTCACCTATGATAGGGCAGGTTTAATTAATCACTAGATAACCATCCATGACTAGTTGAGGTTTACATGTCCTAGTAGTTACTGGACATAAATGCATAGTCTGGCCCCTAGTAGTGGGGTTACTTATTGAGTATTTTATACTCATCATTTCTCATGATATGTTTCTCAGGTAATGGTAAGGACACATCGGTGAATGACGAAAGGAATCAGTGACTGTGTCATGAGACTAGTTGATGCTTCCGCCTAGTTTCATGTTTATGTTGCAGTCGTAAATGTTTGAACTTAGAACTCCATTGTTTGAAATTTTTATTTATAAACCTTCATGAAATTTATTTTGAACTTATGTTTTAGAGGGATCCCGATCAAAGATTTTCAGTTATCTAGATTTTGTAAAAACTTTTTATTTTATAAATTCTTTTGGTTTTAGTAAAAATTTATGAAAGAGTCATTTGGGGATTTATGCATGCATGTAGTGACGGCCCAGTACAAGTCATTGAAAGTCAGGCTGTTACATATCATGTTTATTAACGATCGTCTTTGTAACGCTCACTCTTGGTGTTATCTAGGGCAAGAAGGTAGCTAAAACTTGTTGAATCCTTTTTCAAAGGAGCATAAGCAAGGATGGAGGGAATACCCTAGGACTTCATGGGAACCCCAATTAGATGCTAATAGCTTTGGATCTATGCTTTGAATTGGAACATGAACATATCCAAGAAGAGGCACAAGTGTCAACAAGAATTGAAGAGCTCATTAAGGAATATAGGGCATACATGGGTGTCAAGACTGAAAGTGAATCAACATCTCAACAAATTTTGGGGACTCAGACAAAAGAATGTGCAAATGAATTGAATATTATTCTACAATAAACCTTGCTCAACAACATACAAACTTTAAATGAAGAAGAAGAACAAGGTGAAGCAGTGACACTTAAAGGTGGATTAGAAAAGGAATGTGTGGTGTTCTTAGATGAAGCAAGAAGCACTCTAACACTTGAAAGCATTAAGGATCCAGAGTAGAGAGAAGAGATTACATAAAACCTATATGAAAAAATAAATAAATAGAAGGAACAAGAAAAGGAAGTTGCAGTAGGCCATGCGGCCGCAACTTCACATCTAAAAAATGTTCAATGCACCATTGGCATTAAAATACCTTGAGGAAAGAAAAACATATTATGCTATTGAACTAATTGATACTTTTACTTCTCATAGCTTGCAGAAAACACTTGGAGGATTCAAGGAAGGAGTAAAAGAGACAATCATGGAGGATGAAGATATGAAAAACGTAATTAGAGCTATGTTCGTAAGCATATGTCAATCACTTGAGCTGATTAAATAGTATTTTAAGTTAACAAAGCCATCCGTGATCAAAACACTTCAACTTAGACTGAAATCATGTTCATCATCAAGACCTAGGTGCAAAATGAAGAAACAATGCCTCCGTCTTGCTATTGAAATTCTAATAAGTTAGCTTTTTTATTTAAAAAACAAAAAAAGAAAAAAAGAAAAAAAAAGAGAACTCAAGAGTTTTTGAGTATCAACCAATGGTTTTAACACGAGGGCACTTTGTCTAGACTGATCCTAAGGAAAAGGTACTCAAGCTAACCATAGGGAACATCTCAAGCTAAGGACCTACTCGATAGTTAAAGTTACTAAATTATTAAGTTGATATTCAAGATGAAGAAAAACCTAAAGTACTTATGGAGTTCCTAAACTTTTTAACCATTTACTTTAAGTGTTTTAGGTAAAAGGAGTTGAGAAGGGGAGTGGCATGAAAAGATAAGAAATTTAAAGATTTGGAGGGACAATGTGCCCACATCATGGCATCGATGCGGCCACATCGATATAAATTCTCATATTCAAATATCATCATTAGAATCTAGGTGGCCTACTAATAGCCTATTGGCCACTTCCACCCCTTAAGCAACCTGAAAGCCATGCTTGAATTCGGTGGAGCATGATAAGGAATGTGGGGGACGATAGACATTGGAATTTGGAAAAAGCCTTTCAACACAAAATCAAGAAATTAAAAGGGAAATTTTTGGATTGTCAATGGTTCTTCTCAAGCATTCTCCTCGGCTTACTAGGGTTTGCATTCTCGTCAACAAAACTTGTACAATCTGTGAGGTTATTAGTACACTGGTGGTACTGGTAAATAGTTCACACCTAATGAGCTATCAAACACTATCGTGCCTCATGTTTTCAAATAAAGATAACAAACAAGCATAACATTCAATCACATGCCAAAATATTTACCATGTAAAACAACAAAAATTATAATCCTAAAGAAAACTATAACAACAATCATGCCATGATACGCAATTGACGAGCCCATAAAGCCCCATGCCCGATATCAATTAACCAACGACCAAAATCGCGTCAATAGGGATAGGCTCCAACCACACTTCCCAACCCTAGAGGCTACAATCAACTAAGGTGATATCAACTCCCATTCAATTTTGAGCAATACGGGTTGACTATGGAATTAGGAAGAAACCAAGGACCCAAGATTAAGAAAAGAGGCAAGTTTGGAAAGCAATTCAGAGGAGTCAGTGTTGGTCGAGCGTTGCAATGCTGCTCCTTGATGCTACAGACCCGAGAGCAATTTGGAATAGGACAGTGTTGCAACGCTTCTTGTAGCGTTGCAACGATACGACTTCTACGCATGGTTGGCATGACGCCAGCGTTGCAATGCTATGAGCATGATAACAGTGTTGCACCACCAGAAAAGAGAGAGAAAAAGGTAGAGCCAATTTTGAGTGATTTTAGTTCGTACAAAAGCCAAATTACAATAGTTCTGATCGTTTTTGGTGGAAAACTTAAGATTTTGGTTAAGAGTTGATCCAAGATCGTCTTTGGGTTGTTCGTGATGGGAAGATTGATCATGATTGTGCTATTTCGTTGAAGAACAACACGAGATTCGTGGCGAGAGTCAAGGAGATCGTGATTGAGATGCGAACCTAATGAAAGGAGTTCATTCTTCTACGTTAATTTACTTTTTGCTTTAATGATTGATTATTTGTGGAATTTTGTTATCGAAATCATGTGTGGCTAAACTCTATTATTCTAGTGTGTTTGTGGATTTTAGGGAATGTTACTTTGAATACTAAATTTACAGTTGATTGATTTTGCATGAAATTCTAAATTATTTGTGTTTAATGCTTTTGATTAACTGGCCATTAATTGAATAAATCTAAGTTAATTAGATGTCTCGAGAGAGAGAGTTTAATTCGTTGGACCCAATAATTTAGATCGTTATTCGACATTGCATGAGAATGAATTTAGAGTAATAAGGGGTGCAATTGAAGGATCTTAATGCTGTAACTATACAAGCGATAGAAGAGATTCGAGTCGATGGGTAGTTATTAGGAGGGTTTGAGCTCAGAGAGGATTTTCTGATTTTAGAACTTCTAGCCTCAATCTATCAATTTCAATCAATTGCATGTCATATTCATTGAATTCCCTAAATTAAACAACACTCTGGAATCTTTTTGCTCTGAATTTGTTCTTATGTGTGTGATTGAGTTTTCATTAGTCATAGTTATAGATAAAAATCATCTTTTGAGTTCCTTGAATAAAACTAACAAAGAATTATGATGGCTAAGTTTAGGAAAATTTTGCTCACGTCGGTCCCTAAGAACGATACTCTATTTGGGATTTATTACTTCGATTGTGTACGCTTGTGTACCGCATCAATATACTAACTTCCTAACCCCTTAAAGTCTAAATTTTTCATGTCCAAATCCGAAATTGTGTTGTTGATAATAAAATCAACATCAACTTTTTCCACAATTGATTCATTACCACAAGCATTCAAATCTAAAATATCTTCACACATTTTCACATCAGAGAGAAAGAGATTGGGAATAATAGGATCAGTATGGCAAATAATATCTTCCTCGGAGATAAAATCGTCAGATACATCTTTGTCAAAACTATTTTTACCACCATCTGAACCATCATAACTCACAATCGTTTGATCAATCAAACCGCTATCAACATTCATTTTCTTAAGCACATTCAAATAAGTGTGTCGATTTATAGTAGTAACACTAGCAGATACATCAATAGAAGTAATGTCATCCTTTAACACAATCTCAGAATAATCAATGAACTGACTAGTTGAAACAGTTGGGTTTTATGTTCTAAAACTCGCAGTTTGTAAAATGATAAACATTTTCTATAATCAATATACTTATTATTGATTTCATAAATTGTATGAAAGTCTAAATCCAATAAACTAAGACCCATGACTATTGTATGAGTACTTGAACTTTATGTGAAGACATAAGAGTGGATCAGGTTCGAGTAAATAGTCAAAATGATCTATGATGCATGAATAAGGTTGGGTACCTTATTCTGGTAACACCATTGGATGCGGCCTATTCTGTAGTTGTTACAAAGTGTTGTAAAGTGTTACATACCATGATCTATGATGGTTATCTGTGTCTCTCAAGAACCCTCTCAGTTCCACATCAGAACCTTGTAAAAGAAACTACAAAGTGATTCTAATTAAAAGAGATGAGTTAAGAAATAAGCTTTATAAGACTACCACCTTGAGCACCACAAAAGGTTGAAAGAGGGCAATAAATTGGGGTGGCTCTTTGCCTTGAAATATACGACCCTGCCAAAAGAAAAAAACATATGATAAGGAAATTCCCAAAGATAGAAACTATTTATCACGTATACTTTATGTGTATGGTACCTAAACAGGCCTCTCTTTCAGCGAGTTGGACATTGTATTCGTCAACCGTGTAGCCATCTTTTGATCTTCCTAAGGTTTGAAATAATTGAAAATGGTTTAACAGCAATAAACACATATTTTTATGTACAAATGCACTTAAATATGTCATGATATGAAAATGTAAGGAATGAGAAAACATCCCTACACTTGTTTACAAGCAATTATTCTTTTACAGGAATCAAGAGTACTTTCATTAGATCAAGGAAACCATCTTCCATTATTCTCTTTCTTAGAGAATCAACACTAGTTATTCAACTGAATTGGTAAGTGTACCACCACATTCCAAGTTTAAGTATGTAACTTACAATGTTAGATTTTTCTCAAAATAAACCCTAAATGCTAACTAACCTCGATACTATCCTTTCCAAACCAAGAGCACAAGAAATAATCTTCTTTCCTCTCACTAGAGTGGTAGGTGTAAAGAATGATATAACAATCTCCACTATAAGATTTACCAATATCCTCTGCAAGCAATGGAGTTTTGGCACTGCCATTGATTCGCCATACCTAGAGAATGACCGATTAAACAATCAAAACTAATCTAACCATTTCAAACAACCAAAACTGGTATCATCTAAACCTCCATTTTCCCACCTCCCTCCAACAACAGTGGAACTTCCTCATTCACTGGTGCACTTTTTGTTAATCCCTTGAGATCGAGACCTTGTTGCTTCAATAGAGCTGTTTACAAAAAGAGTACCATTTTGAATAATAATTAAAGCAAGCAGAATAAAAAAACTCATTTTATCAATTAGATGTGGTAACTACCAACTATTTTCCTCTTCCTTCCTCAACACCTGTAGTCACTGATCCAACTGGCCAGGACTCGAAGTTGAACTTAAAAAAATGTGTTTCATAGCCTTATATAACCCGAGTCACACGAGTTGCCTTTGGCCTATTCTAGCTGGCAATAAATTCCTGAATATAAAGTATTGTTTGATAAATCCTGTCCATAACTTTAATTACTTGAAAGTTTGGCATAGAAAGTTACCTTAGCTACTTGAATTGTTGCTTTTCGCTCCTCTACTTGCATCACTCTTCCAACCCAAACAAATATTTCAGCACCATAGTCCAAGAGATAACACTTATTATTTTCCAGTATGCTTAGGCTAACAACTACCCACATCCAAATTGCTAGATTTCTCCCAACTACAGTAGTAAACTTCCAGTACACAGTAAAAACACATCAAATGAGATACACCAAATCACAGTAAAAATTACCTTCTCAAATGTCTCCTTAATTGCTTTATCACTCAGCTTCTCACTCCTACTTTTCTTAAGGATGTTATCATAAAAGGTAGCAAGTAATTATGCACTAGAACTTCAAGTAATTCAACAAATGTATCATATACAACAAACCATTAATCATCAAATTTCAAAGGCCATAAAAATGCCAAAATCTAGGAGCAAAGAGACATATTGGAGTGAAACCATAACTGGCTTTCATTGAGACATTTACACAAACAGTTGAGAGGCGTAAACATAAGAACAAAAATTTCATGTCAAAACACATAAGGTAACAACATGCCTCCAATATTGAGACATTTTCTTTACAAGTTCACAAGGTTCTCAACCTCCTTCTCACAAAATCTCACCAATGCTTGATTTCTACCATATAATCCTAAACCATATCTCAGGTTAAAACACATAAAGTAACAACATGCCTCTAACATAATCATATGCATAACCAAACATTCTCAACAAGTCAACAAAGTCATATGTACCATATCACTTAATAACTCATTCACACGTAAGCTATTACACTACTACATGACATCACAACATGCTATTATTTAGCCAAAACACATGATTCAAGATGATCAATATGTAGCCATAAATAATATACAAATTACAATAGAAGCCCGAAACATGCTAGCACACAACAAATAGACTCCAGAAGTGGAAAATGGTGTTTGTTTCAATGGATTGGACCTGTCTACGATCTCCTCCTCTGAAACAGTCTTATTAAAGTTGTATAAACTTTTCTTTTGGTTGTGTGTATTCTCTTTTCATAATGACAGTGATTTTGAACCATTCAATCTAAATTTGAATGGAAATTGGTTTTCTTTGTGAGGGGAAATTAATTTGAATCCAAATTTATTTTGTGGGAAATACTTTTTGACTAGAGAGAGAAATAGAGAATAAGTTGAGCCATGATAAATTCTCTGCTTAATTGATTACAGTAGATTCTTTACTTAGGACACTCTTCACCTTTTTTTCCCTTCTTTCTCTTTTCCTTTTCTTATAACATCTTTTCAAAGGAGAAAAAAAATAGATATCTCGTCTCTATCAATTAGCTTTAAAAATTGGAAGGACAGTATCTATATCAACATATAATAAAGTGAGGCACTCTTAAAGCTAACAAAGATGATATCTATCCATGAAGTTTTAAAGAAAAATATCAAAATACCTAAATCGTGTGAACGATCGACGACATGAAGAACGATCGACGGACGACGAGGGAAGAAAGTTGATAACGAAGAGAAGGAGTGACGACGATTTAGGGTTATATTATTTAGTGTTGGCGCGAAAGGTAAAGAAGAGAAGGAGCCGCGATTTAGGGTTATATTATTTAATAAAATAAGAAAAGAAAAAAAAAACATTACACCTTTAATGTCGGTTTTAAACCGACATTAAAACCCATCCTCAATGTCGGTTTAAAACCGACATTAAAGATCCATTTTTTTTAAACCGACATTATACATCCGATTTCACTTTTTTCATCTGACATTAAAGCTCGAATTTCTTCTAGTGATAATATATCAATAGTAAGGGAGTGCAACTATGGGCTTTAGTGGAGTGACCCATTAGTTAACGAATGGGGATTGATCTGGTCTAATGAGTTTAGTCAATTAATCTCGGATTGTTGGAACCGATTTGTAGGTCCGTGAGGTTCCTCTACTACCTCGTAACGGACTAGCTCTAGAATAGCGTGATAAGTTAATTTGAAACATTCAAATTAGAATTAAGGGAATTAGTAATTATATGAGATATAATTATGTGTTTAATTTAAGAATTAAACGGAATAGGTGTATTTATATATTTAAATATGATTTAAATATATAAAGATGGATATGTGTAAAAATTAATTTAATATTTGATATTAAATTAATTAAGTTTTAATTAAAATTAATTTATGAAATTAATTTTATTTTTCAATTTTAAAATCAAAATGATTTTTATAATCAAGTTTTGATTTTTGAGATAAAATTGAAAAATAGAAAAACAAAACACTAAAATGGAAAAATCATGTTTTCCATTATCCATCTCTTCGCTTGCTCACACAAAAGCCATCTTCTTTGCTTTATCCTACTCCAAGCATGAGCTGCAACTCATGCAATTCTCTCCCTTACATGTTGATCTGCAATATAATGAAGAGTTTGGAGTAAAATTCGGGCATGCAATCAAGAGAGATTTTTAGAGAAAATCCAGGTTGAAGAAAGGGTTCTTCAACAAGATTGTTACTGTGATCTAATCTCCTTCATCCCTTGATTCAAGCTTGTTTTGAGTCCCACAACTCAACCTAGAGCACCAAGAGAATAGTGGGGAAGATCTTGAGGTGGTCTGCAACAAGATTTGGAGAAGATTACAGCTGGAGATCAAGCTTTGAAGAAGTTTTACAAGAGGTATGTCTTGAAACTCACTTGTTTTTTGCAAGAGCATGCTTTATATTTTGCCAAAATTAGTGAATTAGAGTGCTTAGATGATCCTTGTACTTCTGCTATTGCTGATACAATCCTACAGAAACAACATCAATAACTTTATTAACCTCAGTAACACAAACGATGTCAGCAGAAGCATTATCAATAAGAAACACGACATTCTGTATAACATTCTAAAAAAAGCAGGATCAATATTATCTTGGGAATCAATGATAGCAGCAACAGAAGCAGTGAATTCAAGTTTATCAACAGTCAAAGACATATCATTCACAATATTTTAAGAGGAGACAACAGGCACATGGCTAACATTTTTAACGCTTCTGGTTAGAATAACATATTCAACAACAATATTAAGAGACATAATGACTTTACCTAAAGATTCAACAAAAGCACCATTATCAATAATTCCATCACACAACATATGAGGCTTAACAAGTGTCTCAGCAGCCACAATATGATCCATCAGGGTTTCAACAGATGGAACATGGTCAATATAATTCACATAATTAATCTCAGTACTCCAATGACAAGCTTTGTTGGGACAACAATATGAACAACACAAGTTAACACAATAGTTTTGGCAGGAACAATATTATCAATAATAAAGGAAACAAGCATATCAACATTCTCATCAGTGGGTTCAATAGGCGTAATAATCAAAACATCAAATAACTCAGCATGATCAACAATAGACACGGATTCTATCCCAGTGTTATCAACATTATTCATAATTTTATCATCATTCTCGAGTTTATTTTCTTCAGTAAACACAAGTAAGTCAAGAAAAGCCAAATTTTTAGACATCTCAATAGAAAAATCAGATTTAGTAGTAGATGTGTATCCTTCAAGATCTTTAGTGGAAATAGATGCCTGATATGATGTATCCATAGACACATACTTGGTGAACTCAATGACATGACTTATGAGGTATTTCATTGTCAGGACAATCCATTTAACATCATGCCTTCCCTTCTTAGATTTATTATGTATCGTAGACTCACCACTGAAAGAAAAAGAAAGACATCGCACTTGAACATGATGAAAAATGACCCTTCTTGAAACCTTTTTCTTATTTACTAATCTATTAACCATTTTACTTTCAGAAGCTTGAGTATCTTGACAAGAATTCACCCTAGAGACAAAAAGTAGAAATATGCACAATTGAGGGCAACCTAAATAAAGAACTAATCATCTCAGTATATTTCATATTCACAATCGAGATTTCCTACTTATAAAAGCTAACTTGACTCACTTTGACTTTCTTTGATCATATATCTTTAGTTGCTATAAGGCAGTTCTCATTTCAAGCTCAGTTTTGTATGTGTTTGACAGAATGTTCCACCATCTTCTAAGATATCCTTCTAAAAGCTATATCCTATAAATTTGAAAAACAATCAACTTTCCTTTTGACTTCTTGAAAAACAAAAGATGTTTCAGTTCGTACTCATGATGCACTTGACTGTTGTTGGAATATCATAGAAATATACTATAATCACTACTTGGAGCCCATTTTTGTCTCAAAGGCACAATTAGCCATAATATAACTAGTGCCACCAAATGGATAAAAATATTTAACATTATTAGAATTATTAGAATTCCTTCCCCTCCATATTTCAACATTTGGGCATACACACCTTGACTCAAGAGCAAGGCAATTGGAAACATGATAACTAGTACATTGCATCATACTAAGAGTCATCTCTTTAAGAGTATTAGTCTTAACTTGACTATTCCATTTTTCTGGGGAAAGACCACAACATCATTGTGCATAGGATTGTTAAAACATGGTTAACAAAATTAAAAGTCCACAAGTAATAGTTATCAGATGAGCGCATACCTGACATGACAGCCACGTTGTCTTTGTTGGTCACCAAATATTTATCTTTTGAGAAGCATATAGCAAAACCCTGATCATATAACTTACTTATCCTAATTAGGTTTTTTGTTAACCCTTCTACAAGAATGACATCCTTTAATGTTGGAAGACTAGGGTACAATAGTTGTCCTTTTCTCAGTACTTTCCCTTTTGCTCAATCTCCAAAAGTAATATGACCAGAACTGCATGGCAACACATTGGTGTCAAATGACTTTTCGCCAGTCATGTGATGAGAACATCCACTATCAAAGTACCACTTTTCTCCAGTCATGGTGTACACTTAAGCTCAATAGACAATGTGCTAACTAAATATGCGCTTCTATCACAAGTTTACTTGTGACTTGCTAAGTATAACAAGATCAGAAGTTTCTCGGAATGATCCAAGGTTGAACACAGAGAATTTGTAATTGAAATATTTGCACAATATTATGTTTTGCGGCAAAAACTAACAATCTACGATAAAGGGAGAAATCATGTGATAAAAACTACGTTATGTCTATATAAATAAACTAAAAGCAGATGGAAACTAGATCTGAGAATGCTGTGATAATCAGTAGCTTTTAACGTGTGTGAAAATGAATGGAGAAGATAGGGTTTTGAGAAAGCCAATATCAAGTCCTTAAGTTGACATCAAGAGTAATTTAGGACTGCATCATCCGTTCATCGCACACATCTCAATGGCCAGCCGTATCTATCATATCTCTATGATGCATGAATGATGTTGCGTTAGTTGTAAGGTTATTTTTGTCCCTAGAACCACTTCTTACTTTGCTTAGTGAGTTCCAAAAATACTTATCCTCTCGGGCAGTTGGTTATAACTACTTGACTCTATGAGTGATCATAAGCAAGCATTTTCATAGCCTTACACTAAGCAAAAAAGGTTAACTCTTTAAACTCTCAACTTAGCTCATGTTATTGAACTTCCCCTTTACCTCGTAGAGGATTAGTTACTCATGGAAATAAAGGAAAAGATGGTAAAAAGAAAGAAGACAATGGATGTAGTCATGATGGATAGAAATATATATATAAGGCTAGAATTGTCGATTATAAATGAAATAATTTCTTAGATCGAAATGTAATACAACTGTTAGCTCTAAAAAGAGCTAAGTTTATGGCCTTAACTTTCCTATATTTGGGTAGTTCTTGTGCTTTATTTGTCTTATTTTGTAGGAGAATTGACCCCATGGAGCAAGTATGTTGCAAGGATGAAGAGTCAAGCGAAAATAAAGGAAAAATCGAGAGTCAAATGTATCAAATCGAGCTGAGATGACAAAGGACGATTATTCCATATTTCAACATTGCAACACTCTTCATAAGCCTAAGTCCAACGCTCATTCGATGCTAGGAACAGTAGCATCAGGTGAAGGGGCAGTGTTGCGTCACAACGCTCCAGAGTTAGATCATCGCCACCACTGCAATGCCATCTGACGCTTGACTCCAATGTACCAAATCGAGCTGAAATGATAAAGGACGATTATGCCATATTTCAACATTGCAACAATCTTCATAAGCCTAAGTCCAACGCTCATTCGACACTAGGAACAGTAGCATCGGGTATAGGGGCAGTGTTGCGTCACAACGCTCTGGAGTTAGATCATTGCCACTGCTGCAACGCCGTCTGACGCTTGACTCTAATGCTAAGGGACAAAATACTCAATTTGCAACACTCCTTTAAAGCGTTGCAACACTACGAAGATTGACGAAAGTTCAACGTGGCGCATGCCAACCCAGCGTCAGAGGGAGTGCTGTGACGCCTCCTTGACACTCTTCAATTTTCATCGCAGCACTGCAAGAAGCCTATAAATAGGACGTTCGTGTCAAGCCTTCAAGAAACACCCTAAATACAATTCAGAATAGAGAAAAATTCAAGAGTTAGTCTGATTTTTGGAGCCACTGAAGTCGAATTGCTGAGCAACTGTCGCCGTAGTCAGCCTTGATTCTTTTTCGATCATTGTAACTTTGATATGCCTTTTAGAGGCTAGGTAATTTTCTTGGGATAATTTATATGTCTTGATTCTTGATGGTTTACTACTTAAATTTAATCAATTGTTGTGAACCATTTGGGTGGATTTGTTTTAATATTAATAGAGTTTCTTTGAATTTTTTTTGACAAATTAATTTATTGAAATTCTTGTATGCAAAATCGTTCTAGCCTATGCATTATTGATTGATAAGTTGCACATATTAGGATCGCATATTTAGGGTCTAGACTTTTTTCTAGCCAAACTCATGTATGCCCTAGTATAATTTTTTCCAATAAATCATGCTATAAGATATGACTTTTCTGGCTTGTAGTATGTCTCAACAATTGAACCCTTTCTTAATGCTTTTCAGTTTTAACTTATATGTCACTAAGAAGGAAAAGTTTTAACTTGAATTAGTGTTGGCTTAGATTTTTATCAAAATTGGCTAACTGGGCTATTAGAATTTCTAATAGGCTGAGGGGTTCACAAGATTGGTAAAATTAACTAGTGCCTAATGATAGAAAATAAAAAGCATAAAAACTAATCCCAAGGTTTTTCCATCAATTTGATTCATCCCTTTTCTGTGCTAATTCTTGTTTTTCTATGTTTGTTAGTCAATTAACTTTACAAAAACACAAAACCATCAAAACCCTTTTTCACGTGGAATTCATAAATTATCCTAGCTGATTCAACAGTCTCTCAGTGGATTCGAGCCCAATCTTACCGCTTTACTGCGTTTGTGGTACAAATCTTGGATCGGTGAAAATAAGTTACCCTTGCTCGTGCCGAAGGTGGTTACAATGATGCCAGTCCTAGATCCCGAACAAATTGACGTCGTTGCTAGGGAGACTTGGCAATCAGCCTAGGAAAATTTTTGGATTTCTTTAAAAAAAAAAGGTGTGTGTTGCTTCCCTTTGGTTATAACCCGACACTCTTGGAGGGCAGATTTCATTTTTTTTTTTTTGCAGATATCGACTAAGAGGAGAGGAGAACCTGAAGGAGGCGTAGAGAAGAAATCTCAGAAGAAAGAAATCCAGAAGTTGCTGACAACATAATGATGGGAGAGAAGTTCGTGAGAAAACCCTAAGGGAGCTGGTAGAGCTTGACATGGACCAACAACCTTTGTGCATCGTATTTCCACCTACCAAGACCATTTGAACTCAAATTGAGACTGATCAATCTATTGCCAACCTTTAGAGGGAATGCAGGGGAGAACCCCCACAAACACATCAAGGACTTCCATATGGTTTGTGTAAGCATGAGACCCCATGGAGTCACAGAAGAGCAATTGAACCTTAGGGCATTTCCTTTTTCATTATAAGATGGTGCCAAGGATTGGTTGTACTACTTTGCTTTAGGGTCAATCACTACTTGGAATGAGCTGAAAAAGAAATTTCTTGAAAAAAAATTTCTGGATTCTAGAGCCCATTCTATAATGAAGGATATTTATGGTATAAAACAATTTATGGGTGAGCCTTTGTCTGAATATTGGGAATGATATAAACGCTTATGTGCTAGCTTTCCCCATCACCAGATTTCTAACCAATTACTGATTCAGTACTTTTATAGTGGTTTGCTTACCAATGATAGGAACTTAATTGACTCAGTAGCTGGAGATGCTCTTGCTGATAAGATGGCGACCCAGGAACTGATCTCACACATGGCGAAGAAAAACCAAAATTTTGGAACTAGGGTCACTAAATCTGATTTAATTATTAATTATGAGGTTAAGGAATTAAAAACTAAAATTTCTAACTTAACTTCTCTTGTGACACAGATGGCGTAGGGAGGAGTCCCTTAGGTAAAAGCTTGTGGGGCCTATGGAATATTAGGACACGCATATGAAGCATGTCCTCAAGCCTAAGTCAACGTAGTGAGGGTTACTAAAGGAAGTATGACCCTCATTCCCCAGTATACAATCCAGGCAAGCATGATCACCCTAGCCTCAAATGCAGAGGTCAAGGCCAAGGACTAGGGCATGACAGTTCTAATCATTTCAATCAACTGTCATCATCTTCCTCATGTATGTCTTTAGAAGACATTGCCAAATCTTTGGCTGACAATTACCTTAAATTTCAACAGGAAATTCGGCAGCTGCAAAAGGACTCTCTCCAGTTATCAAAGGACACCAAGGCTTATCAACAAGAAACCAGGGCGAGCATGGCCAACCTAGGCACACAGGTCACACAATTAGTTGTTACAGTGAGTCGAATAAATAAAAGGGTTCGGGGAAGCTGCCTGCCCAACCAGACCATGCCAATTTGATTGCCATCACATTCAGAAGTGGTAAGAAGCTCCCATCACCAACGACCTCTTCAGACAGCCCACCTTTACCTGGTAAGTCCAACGAAGAAGCTAAGAATAATGAGGGTAAATCTGAGGCATACTCATCTACCCCTAAGGTAAGTACTCTTCCTTCACCTTCTATTGAACCTTATATTCCTAAAGCTCCGTTTCCTAGTAGACTAGCAAGACCAAAACAAGAACATAGGAACGAGGAGTTAATTGAGATGTTCAAAAAGGTTCAAATAAACATTCGTCTCTTGAATACAATCAGCAAATTCCCATGTATGCTAAATTCCTCAGAGAGCTGTGCACCGAAAAGAGGATAGGTAAGGATAAAGAAAGGGTTATGGTAAGTAAGAATATATCGGCTCTCCCAAAACATAATATGCCTGGAAAATGCCAAGATCCAGGTATGTTCACTTTACCCTGCATTATTGGTAATAGAGTCATCTGCCATGCCATGCTAGATCTAGGAGTCTATATTAATGTCATGCCCTATCATGTTTATGAGGATCTAAAATTGAATGATTTACAAAAAATTGCTGTGTGCATAAAATTAGCTGATAGATCTTATATCTAGCCCTTAGGGGATAGTAGAGGATGTACTGCTGCAAGTTCAAGACTTGATTTCCTAGTTGATTTCTATATTATTGAAAATTGATGAAATTTCTTCTCCTTCTTCCTCTATAATTTTTTTAGGAAGGCCCTTCATGAAATCTGCCAAGACAAAAATGGATGTAGACAAGGGCTATCTATCTGTAGAATTTAATGGGGAAGTTGTTTCTTTTAACATGTATGATGCCATGAAGTTTCCTGAGGAATATCTATCCTTGTTTTTGATTGAGGCGCATAATTTTATAGATGATATTGTGTTGCATGATGGTGATAATAATTCTGACGTGTTGATTGCTCCATGTATTGATCTGGATTTGCATGATTCCCATGATTTATCTCTTTCTACTGTTGATGTTAGCAACATAGAGGAATCTTCTTTTGATTTTGATATTCTTGATTTGTAAGTACAAGGGACCGAGCTGAAGGCTCTCCCTAGCCACTTGAAATATGTATACTTGGGCGAAGAGAACACCCTTCCAGTCATACTCTCTAGGGAGTTGACGCTTGCCCAAGAGGAATCCCTAGTTGAGACCCCGAAGACTTACAAGGAGGCCATTGGGTGGACTCTTGATGATCTCAAGGGAGTGAGCCCTTCCCTTTGCATTTATAGGATAACTCTAGAGGAAGGAGCCAAGCCCACAGTCCAACCCCTCATAAGGCTCAACCTCAACTTGAAAGACGTCATTCTTAAGGAAATTATCAAGTTCAATGAAGTCGAAATTATTTACCTAGTTCCTGATAGAAAATGGGTAAGTCCTATTCAAGTAGTTTAAAAAATGACCGACATGACAATTTTAGAGAAAGACAAGGGTGCAATGGTGCCGATGTGCATATAAAATGAGTGGAAAATGTGCATCGATTTCCGAAAGCTCAATGAGGTAACCAAGAAGGACCACTTTCCTATACCTTTTCTAGATCAGATGGTGGAACGACTCGCAGGAAAACCATTCTTTTGTTTTCTTGTTGGGTTCTCTGGATTCTACCAAATCCCCATCACACAAGAAGATCAGAAAAAGACCATATTCACCTGCACTTATGGGACCTATGCCTTCAAGAGGATGGCATTTGGGCTTTGCAACACCCTAGGTACGTTCCACAGGTGTATGATGAGTATATTTTTTGATTTTATAGAAAAGTGCATAGAGATGTTTATGGACAATTTGATGGTTTATAGAGATTCTTTCAAGGATTGTTTGCATAATCTTAGCTTAGTATTAAAACGTTGCATTGAGGCTAACCTGGTATCGAATTATGAAAAATTTCATTTTATGGCTTCTCATGGGATTGTTTTAGGACATCTAGTTTCTGCAAGGGGGATTGAGGTAAACAAAGTTAAGATAAATGTTATTGTTAACCACCCCTACCATATATGTGTTAAGGAGATTCGTTCTTTTCTTGGTACCGCAGGTTTCTACAGGCGTTTCAACAAGGATTTTTTGAAGTTGGCACTAGCGCTATCAACATTGCTACAGAAGGATGTTTCATTTAATTTTGACAAGGAGTGTCAGGAGGACTTTGGCACTTTGAAAGAGAAGGTGACCACCACCCTAATTCTGCAACCTCTAAGATGTGATGTACCATTTGAGATCATGTGCGATGCTAGTAATCTAGCAGTGGGAGCGGTCCGAGGATAACGGGTCGACAAGAAGAGTCACGTCATATGTTTTGCGTCAAGGGCCCTAAAGTCTACCCAGATTAATTACACCACGACTGAGAAAGAATTATCAGCTATCGTTTTTGCTTTAGATAATTCCGTTCTAACATTCTTGGCTTTCTTGTTACTATCCTTACTGATCACTCTACTCTCAGGTACCTGATGACCAAGAAGGAGTCAAAACCCCGACTTGTGCATTAGAAATATATATATAAAATTAAAAGTGTTGATCACAAATGAAATGATTTCTTAAATTGAAATGTAATACAACTGTTAGCTCTAAAAAAGAGCTAACTTAATGGCCTTAACTTTCCTATATTTGGGAAATTCTTGTACTTTATTTGTCTTATTTTGTAGGAGAATTGATCCCATAGAGCAAGTACGTGGCAAAGATGAAGAATCAAATAAAAAGGAAGGAAAAACTAGGAGTCAAACACACCCAATCGAGCTGAGATGATAAACGACGATTCTGTCATGTTTTAGCATTGCAACGCTCTTCATAAGCCTTAGTCCAACACTTATTCGACACTGAGAGGAAGTAGCATCCGATGTAGGACGCTGCCCCAAGCATCACAACGCTCCAAAGTTAGATCATCACCACCCTATAATGTTGTCTGACACTTGACTCTAACACTAAGGGACAAAATACTCAGTGTTGCAACGCTTCTTCAGCGCGTTGCGACGCTACGAAAATTGACAGAAGTTCAACACTGCGTGCGTGCAACCAGCATCAGGGGGAGCATTGTGACACCTCCTTAACGCTTTTCAATTTGTGTAGCAGTGTTGCAACGCTATTTCCAAGCGTTGCAACGCTACGAGAAGCCTATCGGGTCCAGCCTTCAAGACACACCCTCAACATGATTTAGAATAAAGAAAAATTCAAGAGTTAGTATGGTTTTGGGAGACATTGAAGTCGAATTGCTGAGTAACTGTCGCCATAGTCAGCCTTGATTCTCTTTCGATCATTGTAATTCTGATATGCCTTTTAGAGGCTAAGTAATGTTTTTGGGATAATTTGTATGTCTTGATTCTTGAAGATTTACTAGTTAAATTTAATCAACTATTGTGAACTCTTTGGGTGGATTTGTTTTAATATTAATAGAGTTTCTTTGATTTTTTCTGAGAAATTAATTTATTGAAATTCTTGTATGCAAAATCATTCTAGTCTATGCATTATTGATTTATTAAGTTGCATGTATTAGGATCGCATGTTTAGGGTCTAGACTTTTTCCTGGCCAAACTCATGTATGCCCTACTATAATCTTTCCCAATACATCATGCTATAAGATATGGCTTTTCCGACTTATAGTATGTCTAAAAAATTGAATTCTTTCTTAATGCTTTTCAGTTTTAACTTGTATGTTGTTAAGAAGGAAAATTTTTAATCTGAATTAGTGCTGGTTTGGATTTTTATCAAACTTGGCTAATTAGGCTATTAAAATTTCTAATAGGTTGAGGTTTACAAGATTGGTAAAATTACCTAGTGCCTAATGATAGAAAATAAAAAGCATAGAAATTAATCCCAAGATTTTTTCATCAATTTGATTCAACCCTTTTATGTGCTAATTCTTGTTTTTCTCTCTTTGTTTGTCAATTTACTTTACAAAAACACAAAACAATCAAAACCCCATTTCACGTGGAATTCATAAATTATCCTAGCTGATTCAACAATCTTTTTGTGGATTCCACCCCGATCTTTCCACTTTACTGCGTATGTGGTACAAGTCTTGGATCAGTGAAAATAAGTTACCTTTGCTCGGACCAGGGGCGGTTACAACGATGCCAGTCCCAGAACCCGAACAACAATTGATAAAGATGAGAAACAAAATGAATGAAAAGTTGTTTTCATCAATCACTTGCTTCAAATAGGTGGTTGTCAAGGCTACTGGTGTTTGATGGCAGAATGAGGTAGAGAGGCTTTCTCAAGCTCTACTCCGATGAGATTTCGGTTGTCACTCGGAGGGAATGGTAGAGATGAAAGATTTTCAGAAAATAATCTCTTTCTATTCTTCGTTTGTGATTACAGAAATTTATCTGAAGTGGAGAGATCAGGCAAAATCTGAATCCTTTGTCTTCTGAGTCATGGCTCTATATATAGAGCCATCCACTGATTGCTTTAGTAATCCCGCTCATGGAAAGTCACCATCATTGATAAGGTAGGTGAGAATCTCAGAGTTGTCATCATGATCATCCTTTTGAAGCTAAGGTAGAATATCCACTTGGTCAGCAAGGGTTTTGAATGTATTTAACGAAAGTATCATTTTAAGCATGAATTTCTAGTAAGATTAACGCATATTCTTCTTTTCTAACCTCGTTATTCTAAGTAAAAGACTACAAAATACCTGTATTTCTACAAGTTATCACACCCCTAAATTTAGAATAATGTTTGTTCTTAAGCATATCTTATACTAAGGAAATTTAGGCTTACTCTACACTTCTAATCTACACTGGCTAACTTCTCAGAATGCTTCTTCCTTGCACTCTTTTTTTCGAGCTACATGACTTTCTTAAGCCTTGTCACTTTTTTAAGGAAATATTTTATGAGTTTAAATCCAGCAAACCTATGGTAAAAAACCTTCTACTCATTTCAAATACTTTTGTATTCCTTTTATGATGCATTTGTAAAAGAATTTTCGAAAGGCTTGCGATTACTTATTTGAATTGTAGACAATGCGTTGAACTTGGTTACACCCTTCATTTTGGCTTTTCCCCACGGGTGTCATGCGAACATCTAACTATGGTTATGTGCCAATTTTAACTTAACTCTTATCTTAGCTAAGTTTTTTTTTTTGCCAGACATTGGAGTTGATGTTATTTGTTACTCATTAAATTGTGCTGATCTAGGTTACCTACCTTCGTTTTGACTCACCTTCACGGGTGTCATGCGAAGTATCCAACTATGAGCGAGTGCTCTTCACAACTTAACTCTTATCAGGTTGGGGTTTTCCCTTGCGCTGATAGCAGAGTTTATTATTAGAGTTTTTTTTAATAGATGATGATTGTAAATGAAATTTGTAAAATAAACACATCTTCTCAGACCTCTCCCACCCCTAATTTTTTTAGAGTGACAAGGTTCTCATTTCTTAAAAACTGAAAACAAAATTAGTCAAAAATTTTCTAAAAAAGGTTTGAGTAGAGGCTTGTGTGCATACAATCTTAGATTGGCAATCTTTAAAGAAGTTACTAAGACTAAGTAAGTTTTGTGGCAATTAGAGAGTGAACTTAGTAAAGTAGCATAAGTATCATCATGGTCGTTAATCTGTCAATGCATAAAAAGACATAAAGCAAAGAAGAATTTTAAAAGGATAAAACATAAAAGATAACAAGGAAAGGATAGAAGAAGAAGGCAAAATAAGTGGCACATCAAATATGAATTCATGCATTAATTAGAAGATGTGTTAAAATACAAAGGAACAACAATAAATTACAAAAGAGATGAAGAAAAATTAATTCCAGAAGTCCAAAATCCAAACAACAACACCCCCAAATGTATGATTGCGCCGAAGGATCATCATTTTTTGGTGCATTAGGCACAGGGTTTTGTTTATCAGAAAAATGCAAAGGTTGGCGAAGATGAGGGGAAATGGTTGGGCCATGAAGGTAGGCGATTAGGAAATAGAAGTACTCATAGTTCCGCTCTGTTTTCATGCATTGGAATTGGCAGAGGATTGCTATGTTGCATTGTACATTGATGAGGGATTGGCGGATGGGTGCTAGTTGAGCTTGGAACTCTTGGGCAATAAAGAGCTTAAGTTCATGGAGGTTGATGGCTAAAATAGGTGGTGGTAATGGATGGGTCATGAAAGTTGGACAAAGGAGGAGGCAGAGGTGATTTCTCTTTGGATGGTGGGGAAATGGTTTGATGCAGCGATTTGGAAGGTGAGTGATGCCGTGATGGAGAGGGAGATGGGGAATTGATGGGAGCATTATTATTTTGATTGGTAGGAGGAGGAAGTTTGTCAAAGGCTTTAGGCATAGGAGATAAAAGGTTTTAGGGACTAGTTGGGGGGGAGGGGGGGGGGGGGGACATAGGGGATTTGCAGTGGTGGAAGAGGACTGGATGTGCTCTTCAGGGTCTCTGCGAAAATCTCTATATACTTGGCAAAGGATCTTGCCCATTTGGCTCTTAGAGGCTATGCAGAATTTAGGTCAATTAGGATAGGGCACTTGGGGCCTGCGACTAGTTCGGGGTAGTGCGGGGAATTTTGCAATAGAATCCACAGTATCTTATTGGTGATCACCCTGTGCACTTCTACGATGGGCTTGTCTTCAATGCCAACGTCTCTGCAAAGGAAAAGGCTAGTAGCGATCCATGGGAAGAAGAGCTGACCCCGAGGCTTGCCAAAATCCCTTTGATCTGCTTTGCAATGAACAAAATCTTCCAAAATCTTGATAACGCTAGTGCCAAAAATTCTTGTTTCCTTCTTTCTTCCTCTTATTCTTCTTCTCGTTCTCTGACCATCGCATCAATGAACACTATGATGTGCTCATCTTCTTCTTGTTTCCTTTTCACCTCCGCTTCTTTTACCACATTGCATGACAAACCTCCTCTTGGTGCAACCTTTTTACTAAATCTTCAGAGGCAATAATCAGGCAGGCTTTTTTCTTTAACTCCACCTTTCTCTTCTTCTCCTTCTTGTTCTGTTCTTTTTCCAACTTAATGCACTCAGCTATCCGTGCATTAGCCAGGTCCACAGAAGACTTTGGCAAAGTGATCATTGGACTAGTCACTTGTTCATCAACCGTTGGCCTAGTAGCCAATCATTTCTTTCTTTGACTTTTTAACTGACGAACTAGAGGTCTGTTTGTCGTATAATTGCCTTCTTCTTCATCCTTAAGTGTGGCCACGGATGCGGCAACCCATTTGTTAGGGAGCTTTTCATCACCAATGGGTCTTCTAAACTTACGGTGGTAGACTGTCCCTCAATCATCAGGCATTCAACTTTGCGCCGGCGTCGTTCCACCTTCCCCATCCATTTTTCTTATTTTTTCTTTGTTTCTTCTCTTCCTTCCTCTTTTCTTTCTCCTCTCTCTCTTTTGCTTCCCTTTCTTTCTATTTCCTTTCTTTCTCAGCCTTCTCCCACTCTTCTTTTTTCTTTGTGACCATCTCCCCCATCACGTCTCTAATGAATCCCTCATTGGATTTCACTGGTGCTTTCTCCTTAGAATCCATGATCGAAAGGGTTTCCCTTTGCGATACCACCACAACATCTGTTTGGCTTTCTTCTTGCTGCATAGGCTGGTTAATTACTTTGGCTTTAGTTAACCCCCCATCCTTCTTTATATTGCTCAAAATGCTCCCAAAAAATTCCCTATCATCCTTTCTTTGAAGTTCACTCACAATGGGAAGCTTGGGTGCGACCACTTCAGATCTGATGGCATGGACTCTCTCCTTGCATGGTCCTTCATGGTTGACAGAAGATGATAAAGCAATAGGAAATGACTTTGGTTTCTGAGTGATGGTTTTTGGATGGATGGTGGTTAGGGAAGTTTAGGCTGGATGAGAGCTCGTTAGCTTGCGGCTAAGAACGTCGCGTCCCTTATCGAAATGAGGCTGCTTGCTGGCAGAGCTAAAGAACCTGGCTGGTCGAATTGACTTCCAACACTTTTAGAGATGGGCTTTGAGTTGCTAGGTTTCTGGGAAGCCATAGAATTCGACGAGAAAAGGGTAAAAAACTTAAGAAGAAGGTGATCAGAGATTGTGGGGAAGGTTAGTGCTCGAAAAGGTTGAAGGGTTTAGGGTTTAGGGTTTAGATGAAGGTGATAAAGATTGAAATGGCGAATGGGCAGGGTTTTTATAGGCGTTGGGCTTGGGAAACACAAACGACAAGGGTAATGATGCCAATTACTGACATCCCATTAAATGTAGGTTAGATGAAAGGACGTTTCTTCTGGCGGTGCACTCAATGGCCCTCGGGAATTCAACCTAAGAAACCTTACACATTCCATGAGTTTAGCTTGACTAATCTTAAAATTATCACATAGTGTTCAACATTATTGCATATGTCAAGCAATTGCAACATTCATCAATTATCGCATAGACAAGAATTCAATTCCGAATATAGTCAAGTCAAGAAATCAAGAAAATAGCAAAAATCAAACAAAGAAAATCAAGTAGTTATCTAGAAAGCATAGTTAAGATAGAGAAGAAATCCCTGAAAAGATTAAAGTGAGATCATCATAGAGGGTCTTCAACACGGGCGATCAAGCTTGCCTGCCTAGGTCAATGGTTTCCTTATCTCAATCAATTGAGCATCCATAATATGGCTTCACATGTTGACCATTGACCTTAAAGGAATTTTTGCCATCTTCATTCACCAACTCCACGACTCCATGAGGGAAAACTTTTTGCACCATGAATGGGCCAGATCACCGACACTTAAGCTTTCTTGGAAAAAGACGAAGACGAAAGTTAAAAAATAACACTCATTGGCCAATAAAAAGTTATTTCTTCAAAAACTTGGTCACCGTGAACGCATCATTCTTCGGACAAGAGATTGCCTCCACCTATTTGGAGACATAATTGACTGCCACCAAGGTGTACTGATGACCAGAAGAAGCTGGGAAGGGACCCATGAAGTCAATTCCCCACCCATCAAACAGTTCTACTTTCAGGATGGAAGTCTGTGGTATCTCATTTTTGTTTGATATGATGCCCGTTCTTTGACACCGATCATAGTTGACGGCATGGGCGCAAACATATTTGAACAATGTGGGCTAGAAGTAGCTGCATTGGAGAACCTTAGTAGCGGTCCTCTGCAATCCTCGAAAGGATTAGACATATAATGATCATTAAATGATCAGTATATATCACTACCTTTGTCCTACCAGATATTGTCTGAATTTATTGATGGCAAACACTATGACTAACATTTCTTTCTTCGTAGTTTTATAAATCTCTTGGGAATCATTCAAGGTTTTACTGGCATAAAAGATTGGATGCAGGATTCTTTCCTTATGTTGACCCAACACAGCTCCTACCGCATAATTTCTTGCATTACACATCAACTCAAAAGGTTCTGACCAATCTAGCGTCACCAGGATGGGCACAGAGATAAGCACATTTCTAAGCGTGTTGAATGCCTGAGTGTAAACATTATCAAAGATGTAGGTTTTTCGGCATCCTAGAGCATACTAAAGGTCTGGCAATTTAGGAGAAACATTTAATGAATCTCCAATAGAATTCGATGTGCCTAAAAAAACTTCTTAATGTTTTGATATTCACAGGTGCTGGTAGCTTGCCGATTGCGTCAATATTCGCCTGATCCACGTCTAATTCTGCCTTGAAAATTTTGTGTCTCAACACAATGCCCTCGGTAACCATTAAATGACATTTTTCCCAGTTAAGGATGGGGTTGGTTTCCTCACATCTCTTCAGTATGTTTTCTATGTTGGAGAGGCAGTCATTGTATGAATTATCGAAGATGGAAAAGTCATCCATAAAAACATCCATGGACTGTTCCAGAAAATCCAAAAATATAGCCATCATACATCGTTGGAAAGTCCCAGGTGCATTGCGGAGCCTAAAGGGCATGCGTCGGAAGGCAAAGGTGCCAAAGGGGCACGTGAATGTCGTCTTTTCCAGATCCTCAAGCGCTATCACAATCTGGTTATACCCAGAGTGCCCATCCAAAAAGTAGAAAAATTCATTCCCTACAAGTCTATCTAACATCTGATCAATAAAGGGTAAAGGGAAATGATCCTTCTTAGCCGTCTGATTCAATTTGCAATAGTCCAAATAGATCTGCCACCCGGTGACAATTCTAGTGAGGATCAATTCATTTTTTTTGTTGGCCACAACCATCATACCACCTTTCTTAGGCACGGATTATACTGGGCTTATCCACCTGCTATCAAAGATCGAATAAATGACTCTAGCATCGAGCCATTTAATTATCTTTTTCTTCACTAGTTCACACATAGATGGGTTAAGCGTGCTCTACCTCTCAATGGAGCCTTCTTTTCCTTCCTTTATCCCGATTTTGTGTATGAAATACGAAGGAATGATCCCTCGGATGTCTACTAGAGTCCAGCCAATGGACTTCGTATACTTCTTCAACACCTGCTACAGGGCCACGTCATCCTTTGCTTTTAATGTGGCAGAGATAATGATGGGTAGAGTTTCATTATCGCCTAAGTATGCATACTTAAGATGCGCAGGTAAAGCCTTTAGCTCTAAGATAGGGGGTCTTCTAAGGACGGTTTAATTCTTGCTACTTCTCTTTCATGCATATTAAAGGATTTAAAGTAAGAGTTAGATTTCATCACGACATGGACTTCCTCCATAGCAAAGTCACTTCCTTCTTCTTTTTTCAATTCCTCTTTCAACACTTCCCAACAACCAATTCCCATATCATTGATGCGCTGGCATGTTTCCAGTTCATCTGAGTACTTTAATGCGTTAAACACATCTAATTTAACTTGTTGATCATCCACATGGATGGTCAGTTCGCCTTTTTACACATCGATCAACGCACGTCCAATGGACAGGAATGGGCACCCAAGGATGATGAGAATGTCAGTGTCAGTCTCATAATCCAAGATAATTAAATCGGCAAGGAAGATGAATTTATCAACTTGAACAAGCACATCCTCAATCATCCCTTCAGAGTATGCTATGGATCTACCAGCGAGCTATCGGGTCACTGCGATGGGCCTGGCCTCACCAATTCCCAACTTTTTAAAGATAGATAATGGCATCAGGTTGATGCTTGCACCCTAAATCACATAATGCATGGCTGACTTCCTTGCCTCCAATAGAACAAGGTAGAGGGAAGCTTCATGGATTCTTCATTTTTGCAGGGATGTTATTCTTAAACAATGAACTGCACTCATGATTTTAGCACAACAATTTCAAATTCGCCTAGCCTGCGTTTATTTGATAGAATGTCCTTCAGGAACATCACATAGTGCGACATTTGTCCGAGAGCTTCAAAGAGGGGAATGTTGATGTGAAGCTATTTTAATACATCCAAAAATCTCTTGAACTATCGACTTTCATCCTTTTTTTTTTTTTTTTTATTCTGCATGGAAAAGGAGGCGGCACTTGCAAGACTTTGCTAGCTTAGTTTTTCTCTTTTGCCACATCAGATGTCTGTGACAAAGGTTCCGGACTTGTTGTTTGAGAGGAGTTCATATCATGAAATTTCATATTAGTTGGAGTGTGGTCAGAGGGTTGAAAAGAAGTAGTTGGAAGATTTTTGGTAAATTCATGGTTATTGGGCCTGTTTGTAGTAGTTGAAAATTCAATTTCTTGTCTTGCTAGAGTCTGTGGTTTTGTTGATCTAGCTTCTCGGGTTTTAGCTGTCGGATTGGTCATTATTCTTCCACTGTGTAGTGTCACAGCTTGACATTGCTCCTTACCATTTCCATGTGGAGCCTCAGTGTTACTAGGCAGAGTGCCTAGTTGCCTGTTCTTTAGATCATCAATGATTTGCCCTACTTGAACTTTTAGGTTCCATATTGAGGAAACTTGTGACTGGATCAATGCATCGTTCTTCTGAATGTATTCCTTTAGAAGCATCTCTAATGACGACGATGCGTTAGAACTTGACTCATGGTTGTGATTATAATGAGAATAGTTTTGATTATGCTGGTGGCCCTAGTTGTACTAATTAAATCTAGGTGGATGCCCTCTGTGTGCTTGTTGCTCATGTACATTTTTATGTCTAGACTGCTCTTGATTTCCTCCCCAAGAGAAGTTGGGTGATTCTTCCAACTAGGATTATATGTATTGCTAAACGGGTTATCATGAATGGAGAAAACAACATGATGGTCATACGGGAAAACTTCAACAAAGTGAGGTTCTTCGCATTGTACACAACTTACCGCCGCAATCTGAGTCATATTGTTAAGCTGAGTAGCCTTCTTGTTCAAAGAACCTTTTTTTATGGCCATGGTTTGCAGAAGGGAAGTGGCAGTAGCCATCTGGGCAGTTAACGAACTCACTGCATTTGACTGCATAATTACTCCTTCCATCTTGTGTCTATCAGCATTCCAGTTTCCGTATCCATCATCCATCCAATCATCAGTATTTCTTGAAATCTATCCAAGATTGCCTTAGCCTCGGTGTAAGTCTTGTCCATAAAGCCTCCTACAACAGAGATATTAGCCACCAATTACGAAGCTCTATTCAACCCATTATAAAAAGTCTCCATCAGTACGCAGTCAGGGATGCGTATGTGCGAGCAGTTACAAACTAGATACCTAAATCTGACCCATGTGGCACTCAAATTTTCTGAGTCTCTTTGATCAAAATTCACGATGCGTTGCCGTCTCCTTGCATTAACAACTGGAGGGAAGAACTTCTTCATAAATCGTTCAACTAGCTGATCCCAAGACATAATCTCATTTGGCTCCAAGGAATAGGCCCATTTCTTGGCCTCATCGCGAAGAGTGTAAGAGAAAAGAGAGAGCCTGATTCCCTCCAGTGTTACACCAAGAATAGAGAATGTATTACACATTTCTACAAAGCTTGTTAGGTGGGCATGGGGATCTCACCCTGTATCCCTCTAAACTGCCCGGTAGTTTGAATCATCTGAAGCATAACTGGCTTAATCTCAAACCTTGCATTCTCTTCGATGGTTGGCTGCATAATACCAAGTGAAAAATTGTATTGATTTGAGGCTGCATAGTTTCTCATGGGAATGTTGTGGTCTACGGCCAGAAAAGTAGGATCCTGCTGACTTTGCTCGAATAATCCGTTTCCTCTGGCCTGGTTATTTTGGTTGTTGTTGTTTGCCATATTCCTTTTTCTTCTATTTCTTATTTGTCGACGATGAAAAGTTCTTTCGATCTCAGGCTCAATATTGAATTCAGGTTCAGTATCCGTACTAATATACTGTTTGCTACTTGTCGTTTAAGACAACAATTCACCTAAAATCAAAATGGTGCTTGCAAAAAAACAAAAGAAAACAATCAATTAGTTGCCAATTCCCCGACAATGACGCCAAAAACTTGTTGCTTTTTAAATCCTGTTGTGTTGAACTTGTGTGATCTAATGTACAGTTAAGCTTAATGAACAATGCATTAACTAAATGTGTGCTAATTTATACAAGTATGCGCTCTTATCACAAGTTTTCTTGTGACTTGCCAAGTATAACAAGGTCACAAGTTTCTCGAAATGATCCAAGGTAGAACACGAGGAATTTGTAACTGAAAGATTTGCACGGTAGTGTGTTTTGTGGCGAAAACTAACAATGTACAATAAAGGGAGAAATCATGCGATAAAGACTACGTTATGTTTATCTAAACAAACTAAGAGCATATGGAAACTAGGTCTGAGAATGCTATGATAATTAGTAGCTTTTCACGTGTGTGAAAATGAATGGAGAAGATAGGGTTTTGGGGAAGCCAATATCAAGTACTTAAGTTGACATTAAGAGTAATCCAGGACTACATCATCCGTTCATCACACACCTCTCAATGGCCAGCCACATCTGTCAATATCTCTATGCAGCATGAATGATGTTGCGTTAGTCGTAAGGTTATTTCTATCTCTTGAACCACTTCTTACTTATCTTAGTGAATTCCAAAACTACTTATCCTCTCGGGCAGTTGGTTATAGCTACTTGACTCTATGAGTGATCATAGGCAAGCATTTTTGTAGCCTCACACTAAGCAAATAAGATTAACTCTTTGAACTCTCAACTTAGCTCATAATATCAAACTTTCCCTTTACCCCATAGAGAATTAGTTACTCGTGGCAATAAAGGAAAAGATGGTTTTAAAAAAAGAAGACAATGGATGTAGTCATGATGCGTAGAAATATATGTATAGAGCTAGAAATGTCAATTACAAATAAAATAATTTCTTAGTTCGAAATGTCATACAACTAATAAAGATGAGAAACAAAATGAATGAAAAACTGTTTTCAGCAATCTATTGCTTTAAACAGGTGATTGTCAAGGCTATTGGTGTTTGATAGCAGAATGAGGTGGAGATGCTCTCTCAAACTCTACTTCGATGAGATTCCGGTGGTCACTCGGAGGGAATGGTGGAGATGAAGGATTCTCATAAAATAATCTCTCTTTGTTCTTCATTTATGATCACATAAATTTGTCTTAAGTGGAGAGCTCAGGCAAAATTCGGATCCGTTGTCTTCATGCATCAAGGCTCTATATATAGAGCCATCTGCTGATTGCTTTGGTAATCCTACTCATGATAAGTCACCATCACTGATAAGGTAGGTGAGAATGTTAGCGTTGTCATCATGGTCAACTTTCTGAAGCTAAGGTAGAATATCCACTTGGTCAGTGTCAGAGATCCCAAGGCGTGCGATCAATTTTTCTTCATTGGGATCAACGCATGCGATCAACTCTTGCAATAACTTCAAAATGTAGACTTTGGCACATGTTAACTTATGATAACTGGTCAACAAGGATTTCGAATGTATTTAATGCAAGTATCATTTTAAGCATGAATTTCTAGTAAGATTAACGCATATTCTCCTTTTCTAACCTCATTATTGTAAGCAAAAGACTACAATAACTTGTATTTCTACAAGTTATCATACATGAACATTTCTAAAATGAAGACTATCTGCACTACCAAACTTATTGGAAAAGTGTACGTAGAATTCATGGACAAGTTGAGGATAGTAAGGCCCAATGTTCAGCATAGTCCTAACCAAACCAGCCTTTACCAGCAATTCCATGATTTCAATGCAATCTCGAGCTTCTTTTAAAAGGTATTTCTCCACAGCAGTTCAAGATTAACCACAAACTTCCACATTTTTGCATTATCTTTAATGTGGAATGAAATGCCATCAAAAGGCACAGCTAGAACAAATTTTGACCAGCTCTTCTCTTCTCACTTTTAATCGGCTGCTCACCTTTGGAAACTTAATATTTTTCACACTCAAAAGCAGGATCAGCTTCCTGACACCAATCAAAATCTGAGTTTTCATTTACCTCACCAGTTTGTTCTGAAGGGAAAGGCGATCCACAGCCAGCAGAGCATGCTTTCTTCTTTCCTTTCTAACTTAAGTTCTTTATAGGAATATTATCATTAGAAGTGTCTTTAATGGACTCAAAATCACTAGAACTCACACTCTTCTTACTAAAACCTTTGGTAATTTACTCAACCAAAACCTCATCTTTTTCTTCCTCTCAATGCTCAGAGGTATCTCTATCAACAAAAACCTTTGGACTAGGCACCACTACATTTTCAACAGGGCTTAGTAGATGGTTGGTTTTTAACAGATGTAATAACATTTTCCAGAACATCAAGGGAATGATCTAAAGACGTTGAGACAACAACATTAACATCTTGGGCAACATTAACTAGTGGTGACTTTTCACTTTCAACATTATGTGGAACACTACCAGACTCAGTATTCATACATGCAAGTTTCTTGGACTCAATCATTATGGAAACCATAGTTTCTTCCTTAGTATGACTTTCATAAGGAACATCATATTCAAACCATGGAGAACCATGCATAGCCTCAACAGATTCAACATCCTTTTCTTTCACAGAAGAACAATGGGGGGATCATTATCGGATTTCAAGTGATCACTCTTCTCAGACTGAAGATGTTGATTTTTAACATTGGGGACTTCAAATCCAAGACCTACAAAATCTTCCATAGTCAAGACGAAAGAAGTCACACCCTTTTTCTTCTTTCCTTTGCCTTTGGCGACACGACCTGTCCGATTACGCTTCGCAATAGGGGTAGGGTAGGAGAATCAACTACTTGAGAAGCAGAAGCTGCTTCTTGAACATATCCTTCATTCGCATTACTAGAGGCAGTCTTGCTAGAAGATTCAAAACCAATTTTTTCGATTAGCTTTCTCTTTGTAACGCACCATTAGGCTCAGATGTGTGGATTCCTCCATGAGTACTCACCATTATACTACCCAAGTTCAGATTTAAGACAAATTTGGAATTGAAGTTGAAGAGAATATGCACAGAAAAATTTGAAAATCCAAAATAGAAGGCTTCCCTATTAAAACATAACTGACACAAGTTATTAGGGACAATCGAATGATAATTAATAACCCACATACCTAATGGACCTTTAATATTAATATTGTTGTTTTCAAAACTTATTAGAGAAATATTGTTGTTTTGGGAGATCGAGGCTAGAAGTCGAGGGGTGAGGATTCGACTAATGTAGAGGTTGAACGTTGAGAACTCGACAAACAAACTTGGAATATGTATATAGGGTTGTCGAAGATTGAAGTTTCGACATACATAAGTCGAAACTTCAACCCTCGACAAGGAAAAGGAAATCTTGCTAATTTTGTGATGAGGATCTCACTAATTTTGTATAATAAGTCGAAACTTAAACTCTCAACAAGAAAGATTAGTGGGTGAAGCTAATTTTGTGATGAGAATCTTGTTCTAGAATGAAATCTCGCTAATTTTGTGATGGGGATCTCGCTCTAGAAGGGAATCTCGCTAGAAATGTGGGCTGAATCTCGTGAGCATCGATAGGAAGACAGTTTGTTAAAGAAATGCTTGAGGATCTCTCTTTAGAAGAAAATCTCGCTAATTTTGTGATGGGGATCTCGCTCTAGAAGGGAATCTCGCTAGAAATGTGGGTTGAATCTCGTGAGCATCGCTAGGAAGACAGTTTGTTAAAGAAATGCTTGAGGATTCTCATGAGGAGGATCTCGCTCTCGCTCATAATCTTGCTCTCTCATTCTCGCTCTCTCTCTCACAATCTCACTCTCTCAATCTTTCTCTCTCTCACAATCTCGCTCAGAATCTCGCTTTCTCTTACAATTCAAAATTCTGTTATTGTTGTTATTTTTTCATTAATGATTATGAGCTTTTTTTCTCATTGGTCATGTGTATATATATATATTTCTATGGAAAGTAAATAAATTTATTGTATATTCGATTTTTTTTATTATAAAGTTGTACATTATTCTTTTAATTAATTTGTACATTATTCTTTTAATTAAGTTGTACATTATTCTTCTAATTAAGTTGTACATTATTCTTTTAATTAAGTTGTATATTGTTCTTTTAATTAAGTTGTACATTATTCTTCTAATTAAGTTGTACATTATTCTTTTAATTAAGTTGTACATTATTCTTCTAATTGAGAAACAAATATTTTTTTAATTGAGAAATAAATATTTTTTTTTCAGATCATAGCTTTAAACCCAGGACTTGTTGATCCCGATGTTTTATACGACCAGTCCATTCATCGATCATCTGTCGTATGGCGAGATCGTACTACTGGATAAATATCTTGCAGGAGTCGAGAGGCAATTCTCCAGCGCATTATCTAGCGTACTACGACCAGTCCATTCATCTAACAATATCTTGCAGGCGTCGAGAGGCAGTCAGCCAGTATATACATGATTGATCTGCTTCAACCTGAACAGGTACATTACACTAAACCTAATTGATTATTTTATACACATTTTTATTGTATTTATCTTTAATATTCTCTAATATAATATTTTGTATTTCAGGTTATTTGGGAGCCATACAAAATTATTATGTATACTTTGCCTTGTAATACTGAACCCGTACTGCATGATATTGACCTAAGGACTGGAGATTGGTCCGAAAAAGTTACACATTTGATAGTGCGATGACATAATTGTGCAAGGTTTATTACAATGGGGGTTTCTCTTGAACAGTTTGACATAGATGTTACTCCAGAATATATTCATTGGTATAATAATATCACAAGGCACTACGTCACTCGTCCGGGAGCAGTTGTGGGTCATCTGGTAAATGAATATTATCTAATTATTTTTAATTTAAATTTATTTTAAATATTATCTAATTATTTTATAATTCACAGAGATCGAACAACCGTAGACTCCGTGAAGTTGCGAATGATTCGAACCAGGTTCTTGCTATATGTAGTGACAACCAAAGCTATATGGAGGAAATTTATTATATGTACGATATACCTAATGTTCCTCCACCAGCTCCTAGACGTAGAAGACCTGTTCGGGAAGAGGATGAGTTTGATGAGTTTGCACATAATGTGGAAGAATTGCCCCTTATGATGCAGACGCAGAGTCAAACTGATTATGTTAGTCCGATGATGATGATGTCAGCATTTGGTTTAAGACATTATGACTCAGATGCTGGTCCTTCGTCTTCATACGTGCATGGACATGGTCAGGGTCGTAGAGAGCATAATGAATATTTATATTATGAAGCACCTGCAGAGGTACCAGAGCAACATCAAGAAGAACCCGAGCAACCTCAAGTTCAAAGTCGACGACGACAACCATCTCGAAATCAACGACGTCTGCCTTGTGGGACATATTGATTTTTGTAATTATTTTTATATAAATGAGATATTTAATTTACATTTTTTTTTATTTTTATGAGATATTATTTTTTTAAATTTATTCTTTTTAGAGTTTAAATAAAATAATAAAATATTTTTAGAAATTTTTTTATAAAATAGAAAATTTAAAAAAAAAGGAAGAAAGAAAGAAGAAGGTGGAATGTGTAATAATTAAAAAAGAAAAAAAAGAGAAATTTGCACGGATACTCTTGCTCTCTATCAAAATCTCGCTATCTCGCTCTCGCTCTTGCTCAAAATCTCGCTCTCTCAAACTCTCGCTCTCTCTCTTACTCTTCCTCTTTCGTTCTCTCCCCCAATACAAAATTATTTTTAATACATCAAATAATTATGAGTGTTATGACGAATTTGATTGGGAAGTTTAGTGGCAAAAAGAAGGAGATTCATTAGCTCCTTATTTAGTCAGACTTACTGAGATGACAGAATCCGTAAAAATTATTCAACAAGCTTTGGAAGGAATTCTAGGGGGACCTTATGAAAATTTAGAAATACGATCTTTTGATAGAGGAAGGTCTCCAGAATGATAATGTTAAGAAGAGCAGGATCGAAGGTTTAAAGCAAAAAAAGGGAAGGTCGATTGGTCGAATTTTGAACCCTCGACTTATTTTTTTAAAAAAAAAAACAATATTTTTACAAATAGTTTGAAAACAACAATATTTTCCTAAATAGTTTCTAAAAGGACAATATTCTTTTAATTTTTCCCATACCTAACCCCGCAAAACTGCTTACTTTAATTGTGGTCGGTGTGTCATTAACATAAGTAATGGGCTTTGAAACACTTGAGGCCAAAACATAGACTTTGGTTAATTGCTATAAATAAATGGAATAATGAGGTAAATAGTAGTAATTACACTATCATTTGGAAAAATAGCAAAAGGTACAGTAGTTTTGAATTATAGCAAAATGCATGGAGATCACGTGAGTCAAACTTTTGGAAATCCTAAAATTCCCTTATCATCTCTTTTAATTGCAGTGCAATTAATTCGACATTTATTTAATGAGACTGTAATTAATTCAACTATATATTCCAGTAGACTTTCAACGCCAACTAACTTGATTATTTCAAGCGGATAATCATCCGTAAATCTTGCGATTTTAGTAATTGTTATGAATTTATGTATTAAATTTAATACTTATTTTGAATTTTTAAATCATCTACAACAACTAATTTTAAAATATATGTTTAAAATGTAAATGATCATATTATATTAATTATCCCAACCGAAATTTATTGTTTTTTATACTTTCTATTAAACTTAATCAAGATTCACAATTTTAAATACTTTTGAACTTATATTTATTATCCTTTTGTTTCAAACATAAAATATTAGAATACAACACGTAGCTCTAGCTTTCTTCATCCTCTCGACATTTTCTTCTTACAAGATTAAGAGTTTTGTTCAATGGTAAGTGAAATGAAAATGATTACTATCATGACTTCCCATTTGTTGAAGTTTCTATTACTTCAAGCACATCTTTTAAACACCTTGTCCATCTAATCCAATCTAAGGTTTTTCCAACTTCTGAATGTATTATTTCTTGGTTAACAATGTATCGGGGTGGTTGTAGAAATCCTAATGTGATTAGAATCGTGGAAGACAAAGATGTGAAATCCTAATGTGATTAGAATGGAAGACAATTGACGACAAGTCTACTTTGCAGGATGAAAGACTTGGCTTAATCGGCCACGGCTAATAGTTCAAGTCGCAGAGTCTCTTCTTTTCAAAGTGATTCCTATCGAGCCATTGTGAAAAGATAGGCCACGCACATGGTCTTGGGGATCTTATACCCACCTTGACTGATTCGATTAAGGAAGGATGTACCATCCTCGAATATTGTTTGTTTATCTTCTATTCATCAGTTCTACACGATTGACATCAACACCACATCATAATTGCTTAGTAATTTCAATTCACGATTTTTAATTGGGATTTTCACACTCTAATCTAAATCGGTTTCTTTCTTCATGAATGCAATTATTTAGATAAAGTTTTTATTAGTCCAGCCCTCACTTTCTAAACTAATATTTTGGTCTAGAACCAAGAAAAGATATTATTACGAAATTTTGGATAAGTTCAAAAGCGATATAGATGGTTTGGTTGAGTAATTTTCAATTGTAGTGTATTTTTTTTAAGTTCAGTGTATTTGTTGGGCATAGTTTGGAAACTAATTACACTCTATTTGTAGGTCACATAAATATCTCATTGGAAGTATCGCCAGAAACTTTCGAAAGATCTTTGATGACTACAAAACCCTCATCTGAATTATAGTGTAATTAATTTTTTTTAACCCTAAAATGCCCCCATCTAGATTTTCAGAATTTTGATTAGAGTGGAGGAAATTATGGTTGTGATGATAAATTCAGAGACAGTGATTCTATTCACGACAGCAACATTGTTGGTGGAAGAGCCGATTTCAGAGAGAACATTGTTGGTGAAAGAGCTGATTTCAGAGAGAAAAATAGTGGCAACTTGGTTGGAGAAGAGGTCGGTGCAATGATCAGAGCCTAACCAACCAATAGTCTCTAGATGTTAGTTTTAATTATAATGTAATTACAAATATTTTTTTAATAAGTTGATTGCAATCTCATTTGTATGGCTGGGGGTTCAGAATTTTATAAATTCGTTTATCTTTTATTTTTAATTTGTTTTGCCATTTTTATGAATGAAATGATGATTTGCTATTTTTACAAATGAAATGTTAAATTTTGCTATTCTTCTTGTTAGCCCTAAATAAATCTTGCACAAGCCCAAGGATTCCTTGAGGGCTTCTAACTGACTCACATCAAGGGCTTATGTGAAAATATCAATAACTTGTTTTTCTGATCGAAAATGCTCTAGAATAACCTACTTATTTTCTACCAATGTTCTGATTAAGTGATGTTTGATATCATTGTGTTTTATTTTGCTATGTTGGACTGGATTTTTTGATATATTGATTGCATTCATATTATCACAATATAAAGTCATAGCATTTTTAGGAACATCATATTACTTTAATATTTGTTTTATCCACAACAATTGAGTACGACTACTTCAAGCTGCAACATACTTAGCCTCTATAGTAGAGAAAGATACAATTATGTTTTTTTTTATTGAGCTAAGACACCAGATTATTTCCCATAAAGAAACATCCACTGGACATGTTTTTATGATCTTCTGAACTTCCAACCCAATCTACATCACAATACCCAACTAATGAGTTGTTAGTGTCAAACATATACAAAAGGCCATATCATTGGTTCCATTTATTTATTTAATAATCCGCTTGGCACTCAACAAATGACTAGCTTTAGGGTTGTCTTGATATTTGGCATAAACACCAACTGCGAAAACAATATTTGGTCTATTTTCTGTGAGGTACAACAAGTTATCAATTATGTTCGATGCATACTTTCATTGAGACTAGAGCCTTTTGAGTCTTTTATCAACTTGTTATGAGTAGAAACAAGAGTACGTTTCACATTGGCATTCTCCAACCCAAACTTCTTCACTATATTTTTTGGATACTTACTTTAAAAAATGAATATGCCACCTTTCAATTACCTAATTGGAAACTTAATAAGTAAGTCAATTCACCAACCTTGCTCATTTCAATTTCTAAGTCAATTCACCAACCATGTTCATTTCAATTTCTCTTTGCATTTGTTTCACCAGAAGGTCCACCAACTCCTGAGACATCCTTCCAAACACTATGCATTAACATATACTTGAGCAATAACAACATTCCCTTTGGATTTTTTTACGAACAAAGTTTTATCAATTGCTCCTCTCGCATAGCCATTCATGAGGAAAAACTCAATAATCTATCATACCAATCACGGAGTGCTTACTTTAGCCCATATAATGCCTTCCGAAACTTGTACACATGACGAGGAAAGACTAGATCAAAAAAACGTTTTAGTTATTCAGTATACACTTCTTCATTTAAATAACCATTTTATAAAGACACTCTTAATATCCATTTGGTAAACCTTGAATTTAACATACACAAAACACTCAGTAGTAATTTAATGGCTTCCAGATAAGCAACTGGGCCAAATGTTTCATTGAAGTCAATGCCTTCAATCTGCGAGTAACCTTGTCACTACCAGACAAGCCTTATTTCTAGTGACAACACACAATATCAGTTTTGTTCTTGGAGATATGTTTAGTGCCAATAACATTTGTAGACTCAAGACGTGGAACTAACATCCATACTTGGTTTCTTTCAAATTGAACCAATTTTTCTTACATAAGATTAACCCAACACTCATCTTTCAAGGCTTTTATGATTTTTTTTTTATTCAACTGGAGAGGTAAAACAAATATTACCAAACATCTGCAGATAGTTTATTTTTTCTTTCTTTCTAGTCGACACACTTGTATCAATGTTCTCTATGATGTTACTAGCAGGATGATTCTTTTGGATTCTGCAAGATGGTTGCTTTGAACAGTGATTTTCAACTTCCTTGTCAGAGGAGCTTCTTTTTGCCTGAATCAGTCCCGATGTTGGTCTACCAGTTACATGTATCATTTCTGATATCTGCCACTCCAGTACCTTGATTCAACATACCACTGAAATCATCTATGACCATATTGATAGACTCCATGACACAGTTAGTGCGCTTGTTGTAGTAGGCTCTACTGTTGGTTGAGTGACCCAAGAACAAACCTATGGCACTCTTCGAGTCCCATTTCCTTCTCGTATCAAGTCAACCAAAATATAACACAGACTGAAAGAACTATAGAGACATTTGACATTTGGTTTTATCCCCCTCTAAGTTTCATAATTTGCGCAGTTAGAACAAAGGAGCAAAGCAATCCGGTTGGGGATATGACATGTAGTATTAAGGGTTTCAGCCTAGAAATGACAAGGGAGATTTTGAGCATGCAACATTGCACATGCCATTTCTTGAAGAGTTCGATTCTTTCGTTTAACCATGCCATTTTGCTAAAGGGTGATAAGAGTAGAAAACTCATGATGAATACTTCAGTACAACAAAATTCAAAGAACTGTCTGTTTTCAAATTCTCTCCCAAGGGCACTCCGAATGCGAGTTATGTTCAACCCTTTTTCCCTTTAAATCTGAAGATAGAGAGCTTTGAATATAACAAATGAGTTAGACTTTTTCCTGATGAAATGAACCCAGGTATCCCTCGTGAAATCATTTAACACACACAAGCATATAGCATTTTCCACTGAGGCTTTTGACCTACATGGGTTCCATGAGATCCAGGTGGATTAATTCTAGTAGTCTTTTAGTAACAATGAAAGGAACTCGCTTGCGAGATACTTTGATTTTCTTTTAGCAGTATACACAAATCACACCTTCATCACCCCGAATGGTAGGAAGACAAAAAATAGCATTCTTCAACAAGGCTTCTTCAATAGTTTTAATACTAACATGACCAAAGCCTTTGTGCCACTGAGAGGATTTATCATGTTTCAACATGTGACACACATGATTAGCATCAAGATACCATAAATAAGAGTTATCATAAGAACACTTACATGTCATATTTAGAGGCTCAACATTATCAGTGATAAGACACTTGTCTTTAGTGAAGCTGAAACTAAATTCTTGATCACAGGGGTGATTGATGCTATTAAGATTTGTCATGAGTCCTTCAAATAGCTTATAATCATCATGAGTAGGGAGACCGAGATATTTTAGTTTAACTTTACCCAAGATCTTACCAGTAACACCATCCCCAAAGGATCTTACCAGTAACACCATCCCCAGATGTAATTTGACTAGATCTTACAGCCTTGAGGTAAGTAATATAACTTTTTCCCCCTGTCATGTGCCTGGAACTATCACTTACATAGAACTAATCTCCTTTAGTAGATGATTTGAAGGATGTCAGTACAAAATTGCATTGGCCAAAACTGCTTTTCACACTCTATATTTGTTTGACTCTTGAAGTACTTTAACACATTATGGAGAGAAAAAGGATAAAATGATCTTGATTCCTGTTTCTAGTAACCATGCAGACGAAAACAATGAGGTCTAATGTAACCACTTTTCTTACAATGATGATAAATCCATTGCCTTCTGAGCTTATGAAAAACACTTAAAAAGTTCTTTCTTTGCTTCTTATTTAGATATCTTTTTATTTGATTTAATGTGTTTGCTAGTACTTTTCAGCAAATTATCAAGAAAATGAATATTGGAGTCAAAAGAACCAAATTGAGTCAAATGACCAAGAAAATATGAAGAAAAGCACAAAAATCCCAAAAATAGGGCAGTGCCACAACATTGAGCCAATGCTACCCTCGCCGATGCAAACCCGAGAGCAAGGAAAATGACATTGTGTAGCGTAACAGTGAGCGCCGCAATGCCAGTATTCCTTATTTGAAAATGGGAAAATTTATTGAATGAATTGTCTATATATTCTATGGTTAGTTAGCAGCCTCAATCACAAAACTTCACAGCCCTAAAGTAAGCTTTTGCTACCAAAGTAGAGCGTATGAGGGATTGATCTTGGAGGTTGTTCAAGTTCATGAGGTGAAGATTGAGGTAAGCTAGAGGATTCAAGTGTCGATAGAGGCTTTGATATTAGTTCTTCTGCGTTTCCCTTTACTTCTTTACTATTTATGCTTGCAATCTTGTATGAAAGTGTGTTGTTGAGAGGCATGGGTGGCTAAACTTGTTAGTTTTAGCGTGTTGATAACTTATGAATTTAGGTTAGTATTTAGTGATTTCATGGATATTGTTGAATTTTATGTTTTTTAATGATATTGCTTAATTCTTATTTGTTGGCCTGTTGAATGTTTAATTTGATGGATTGAATGTTTAACCAGATTTATATCATTGAATCATTATTAATCTCTCATGAAAATAGTTAGATTAGTAGTGAAAGTTAATGAAATTGTTTAATGCCCTACTTCTTAATTTGGTATCAAGAAATTAGTTATCACTTAAGTTGCATGAGAATAGGTTGTTTCTTTTATAGAAAGTAATCTCGATTTATTTGATCCCTTAATCATAATGTTTATATAAGGAATCAATGGATGCACTGATAATAGCTTAATGAAATATGTAATGAAATCAACATCCTAGAACACTTTTAACTCTTGGATTTTCATTTAGTTTTGCTTCTTTTCAAAAATTGAAAAACTTAAACTTGATTTCTAATCCATAGCTAAATTTGACACAATTCTAAAATAAATAGGGAAGACGATTAATTTGATTCCTGAGGATGAAACTCAACCTCTTATGTTGTTCTAATTTACTATAACTTGACCACGTGCACTTGCATGCATGTATCAGCTTACCATCATTCCTTGCAATATACCAGGAATTAGATCAATCAGATTGATTGTTCTTTATGGGTTCTCGTTCTTTGGAAAACTCAATCTTTTGTTTTCCTTTACATGAGGCTTGACTTCCAAGATTGTTTTTCGATCCAGAGAAACCAATACCCCGCACATCTCTTGATGGCTTACTTTCGGACAAAATTCATACAAAACTATCAATACCAACATTTGATGGCTTACTTTCGGACAAAATTCATACAAAACTATCAATACCAACATTTAGCATCCTTACTGATTTGCACACATAATCTTTCACTGCCTTGACTTTGTTCAGTTCGCGTTTAAGATTAGAAATGACAATCACAAGTCTAGCATTGTTTGCAATGAGAGATTCTATTCTTGCCTTTTGTTATCCTCACACCACTATTTGTAAAGATCATGGTATGCTGCTGCAATAAAAGAATTTTGGACTTCCCACTGAATTTAGGAAAATCATGTTCTTGAAGTTTGAATTCTGAGCTATCGGAAGAAATGCAACTAACATGAACCCAAACATCCTCTTTAGATTCAGTACTTTCATTTGACTCTTCATCAGACAGAGTCACGATATAGATCTTGTTTTGACATTTGAGAAAGTTTCGAAATTTAGATTGGTAATGACCAAAACCTTCACATTCCCTGCACACTACACAGACATAATTTTCTAGATAAGGAAAAATATATTTCACACAAACAACATTTTCATAAACAATCATTAGAATGAAACAATAGATGTAGAAACAATCTGAATAACAACCACCAACCTTAAACAAATATTGGCCAATGCAAAATCTTTAAAAGGGGTACATGGTTCTTGGATGTTGTATGTCGTGTTAGATATCAATACCGATTATCTAGACTATATCGATGTAGATAGTTTGTCTTCATATTGTTACTTTGCTTAGATTTGATCTAGAATACGATATTCATATACACAAAGTAATTTATAAGTTTATTCAATATATGTATAATCAATATCGATATCGGTATGGGTATATCTGTCACATGTATTCTTATGAAGTCTTGCATTGGTTATTGTTAGTCAAAGGCAGATTAGGTTGGTATATTTATTATCTACAGACTAACTATACATAGCACACGTTTACAAAGCTGTTGTGACAGACTACTGGTTTCCTGCACCAATAACAGGTTTGTCCATAATAAGCATGTGAACCAATTATTTAGTGTACCGATACATACATATGCCACTAAACATAATTAGAAACAACAGAAAATTAGGGACAATAAAACAACAAAAAGTCACTCATAAACAATATTTGTATTAGTATCATCGATACCCATAATCAATTTCATCGTATCAATAACTATATGTGGTCATTTATATATGGTTATCGATTTCAATTTTAAATGAAATGAAAATCACATGGACGATAATTGATGATATATGAGAGAAAACTCTGGAAAATCCTCAAAGACTCACACAAAAGAGGAATGGGTCTCATGTAATTATCAATTATCCCTCGTAATTATCAATGGTAATCATATTGACAACTCACTAATCCATAAACATATTTTGGACTAAAGTTATGGTTTTTGTTGGGGTCCACCGTTTAATACAATTACAAAATGTTGATAAACACCGAAAAATGTAATTAATTCGGTTGCACTTTTTATACTACCATTGGTTGATTATAGTGTAATCCCACATGTTCTATTCCATTTCCAGTTTTTATGTAAATGGCTTCAATGGAATCGAATTATGATTGATATTTGCAAAGTGGTTAGGTAAATGAGATCAGAGAAATTCAATTTTATTTACAATCGAGGTTTATTACGATTAACACATGAATGGAAACCCATAATGATTAGATCCATTTTGATTACATATACATAAATATGGCCTTAGAGCAATTCGGGGTCAAAGTAGAGTTTATTAATGAAGCAGATTGGAGAACATTTACGAAACTAACCTTTCCTAGAGCAGCACAATGCTTCAAAATGCTGCAAAGTAGAAGCTACGGATTGCAATGCTCTCCAGGGAAAATGTTGTGATAGCATTGAGCAACGGTTCAAGGAGGTAGATAAAACGTTGCAAGCGTCATGACACTCACGACATTACTATAGTGAATTACAAAGCAAAACAATGAAAATCACACCGCATAATACAAAGTTCACGAATATTTTTTATAATTTAAGCAAAAATATATAAACCACTGTAATTTTGCATTGCAACAGATTATAGAGCTGAGAGCAGGAAAATTATATTATTAGATTTGAAGCAATTATTAAATATTATTCCAAACTTTGACTTTTAAAACTACATAGCTTGAGATAGCCATTATTGGATTCACACATAAAACTATACTAAGACATTATTCTGAACCTCTAACATTAGATAATCTATACATATAATTCAACATAGATATTATTAGATCCTAACACATTACTCGACATTACTAATTCGATCGATATATCTTAGTTGGTCTGGCCGCCACCGCCATTGCTCTTAATCGGTCGAGGAACACGTCTAGCTAACATAGTCACAAATGAATGCGGAAATTGTGTTTGGAGTAATTTAAACTTGATAGATATCCAAAAGTTCCTGATGGATTGAGAGATTGGTAAATTGAAAGAATCCTCACCTAAACCATCACTTTGCTCATCCAACATTTTTATCCGCTCCTGAGTCAAATCCTCCATGCTTAACTTTTTCAGCAAAATCTCTCTTGATCCGCTTTGTATCTCAAGGGTTTGTGTGGGATTTGATTGAATCGCCAAAAATATTTATAGGGGAAGAAAAGTTGACTATGAATCCTCTTAACTGATATAAATAATAATAATTAATGGATAGTTGGAGGTTTGACTTGAAATTACGGTCCTGCCCTTTTCGGTTTTTACCACTTCCATTAATTGACCAATTGCTTGTTGAAGACGTAAAAGGAAAATTTTCGATAGTATGTTCTATACGACTTTCATTTGTTGTCTGTCACGTCAATATACTTTTAAATATAGCGTGAGATTTATTAGTAACAAATTTTTAGAGTGAATAAAAAGAGTATGAATAAATTTTTTAATAATATAATATTATTTGGGTAATTGCAATTGGTAGAATTTTGAAGAATAATAACCAAGTGTATAATATCATTTAAAAAAAATTGCAAATATAGACAAGTCTATCAGTGATAGACTTCTATCGTTGATAGACTCCCAAATCTATCAGCCATAGACTTCTATCGAGAGATTCTTACCAGTGATATTGTCTATCACTGATAGACTCCTACCAATAATATGGTAGATTATTTAAATTTGGCCATATTTACAATTTTTTTTTTACATTATATTGTATCGGCTAGTACTTTGGGTCTAATGTCTATATTTGCTATTGTCCCTATTTATTTTGTGGAGTTCGCATATTTGTTCTATTTTAATAAACAATAAAGAACGAAAGTACCAAAGGGTTTGTATAATACTAAAGTGTTAAAAAAAAACTCTCAATTATATTGAAGATTGAAACAAACTGTGTTTTGACTTGGGCTTAGCCAAAGCACGTGGCTTTTGCACGTGCTTGTTGATTTTTCATCTGGTATGTTTCCTACACGTAGCTTGTGACTATTTGTTAAATTATATGATATATGAAAACTTTAACTAGCCTTTGTTTTGGTATTTGATTTGTTAAAAATAATGGTAGTTTGAAAGTGGTACAATTAGTTAAATAGTATTTCATTTGGTTCAACTCTCACATTTTGGGTGCTCTATGTTCATACAAGCTCCATGCAAGCTGGGACTTGCTGCTTTTTAGCTTGTAACTTTTGATTTTTAGTCTTTCATTAAACTATGAAGTGGGGCAACGCCTTTCATGTAGCCGGCTAAACTTGTCTCTTCAAATATTCGAGGGTTTGTTGGGGTTTGTATTTGGAAAATGGCTCAAAATAACCTAAAATTCGAAATCTTCTATGAAAATGAGTTATTTTTTAAAAACGTGTTTTTGCTATGGAAATGCATTTTAGTGATTTCTCGCAAAGAAATATTCTACGAAAATGCAGATTCTGCAAAATACTTTTCTCATCGAATTTTTCCTTTTGCAACATTATTTGCCAATTCTTTTCCTTTTTCAGTGCGATGGAAGTTAGGGTTGATCGTATGTATTTCCATTGTGTATATTTAAAGGACAATTAGTCCTCTGATTTTGATTGATTATTCTGTCTTTCCTAGAGCAACATTGTGTTACAGTACTGTGATTGTATCAATTGTGTTTATAAGGAGATAGTTGTAGCACTTGGAGATATACTCCGATCTACTTACGTCTTGTATATTGTATTCATCAGAGAAGGGATTCTCAAAGCTTAGAGGGAGCTTAAGCCATTCGAGCAAAGGGGACTTTGTTCTTAGAAGGAAAGATACAATTCACGTGAGAAGGAGTCTCACGACTTGAGGGGAGCTTGAGTCTTGTAGAGAGGGAGTCTCTTTTATAGGGGGAACCTAATGTTGGGGTTGATACCCTAAATCTCGTAGGGTTCTATAGTTGATAATTGTAATGTACAAACATTTTATTTATGTAATAAAATATGTGATGTTTTATTTAAACAATTAGTTGCAAAAACCACCAAACTAATAAATTAACATCCAAGGTTATCTTTGTAGATTGAACATATATGTAGAGACATACATGCAGATCGTGTTTAAGTGATAACCTAAATGGTCTGTAGTAGATTGATAAGGTTGGATACCTTATCTTGATGAAACTACGAGTATGACCTGCTTTGTAGATGTTATAATTGTTATAAAGTGCTACAAATGATTTGATCCTAATCATTCATGTGGAGAAATGTGAGCGGGGATATTCTATATAAAGGAGTTTGTATAAGATTGGACCACAAAATGTTTAGTCTTATTATATAACGCCGTCCATAATAGATACTTTCATTTCACCAGGATGACCATAGGTAACATGACTTGAATCTTGAGTGAGTTGTGAACTCCTGCCTATGGAGGCGATCCTTTGATTTGTATGGGTGAGAGTGGCTAGATTGCCGACTCAACAAGCCTACCATTTTAGGGATTCGTCTAAATGGGGAGCTGGGAACACAACTATACAAGAAGGAATAAATGATAGTGTTGTAGGCTGTTTCCTTCATCTCAATATTTTTTTTGGCTTCATGGTTGTTGACAGGTCTATCTGCTCATCTAGAGCTTTCGCCACTTTCTGTTGAACAAGCAAGGCATTCATCTTCTTCTTCCACAGAGCGAAATCGCATATCTAATCAAATCTCTCGATCTGAAATTTAGTTGCCATGGGCTCTAGTTTCAACTTCTCTCAAGACGTCCGAGTACTGAAGCTCTGATACCAAACTGTTGACCTGGGCTATATTAACTATCAATTTAGCTCAGTGATGACACAGTGGAAGTACTCGAATCAAAAATAAAAGAGGAAAAGAAGAAAGAACAATCAATACAGAAATTATAGTGGTTCAATCTCAATATGAGATTTACATCCACTGTGAAAGATCTCTCAATCTTCTTTACTGATAATAAAAACAAGATTACAGAGGAATTCCTTTTGGAAAAGAAAATACAAGGTTCACTATCATAGCAACAGGAATAAAACACTTAAATAACTAGTGCTTCAACATTTGCAAAGTCATACTCGATCCTCGATAGCATCTTACTCGATGCTCGATCGCTCACTTACTTGCTTACTCATTGCTCAATGTTCACCTGAAAGATTCACACTCAAAAGCTTACTCGGTTATTCGATGTATGCTTACTTGCTTCCTCGATGCACACTTACTTGATGTATGCAAACTCACTTACTTGATGCAAGCATACTCGCTTACTCGATACTCCCTGAATGTTTGATCAACCAACCTTTTATTACACTAGGGTAAACTCTTCAGCTCGGACTATTTTACACATGATAAAATCCCTGAAAGGGGAAATGGATTCAGGTGACATATCTCAACCAACCAGCCAATCCTGTGCGGCCTTCTATAATAAATTTAGTGGAGGAATATTCTTGTTCCAACTCATTCACAAACAACTTTAAAAAGGGTCTAAAACAACAATAACAACACTCTTTCCAACTACAAAGAGTATACCAAGCCCAATTAATAGCTAAATTAATGTGCTAAAATAAAACAAGCCCACTAAATATAATAAAGGGCCATAATGTATTAGACTAGCAAAAACCACAACAATGTGCCTATTTGATCTCTTATTGAAATCATGAACAATAGTATATCTTTCATTTATACCATTTATGACTTCTGAAGGGTTTATTTCAACTTACCATTGTTTTTTTTACCATTGCTTTTTAAATTCTCAATTAAACATCAATTTTATATTGGTTAGTATGAAAGTTACTATATATCTCAACTTATCAATTTAAAATAGAGAGTTAGTAATTTAACGTGACATTAGAACAACTAGTGCTTAATTAAGCATCTTCAAGATATTTCCACTTATTTGATATTGATAATAATAAGATCTATCTAACTTTGATATCTAAATTTGATGGCCTATTTATAATTTATCTAAGACTTAGGTTCTAACACTTTGATTGCTAACTTAGGTACTTTAATTTGTACTTTGTTGTGGATCAAAGTTAGATAAATTTAAGTGATCGAAGGTATAGTCAATATTCTAACCGTGTTAATAGTTTTATCACATCCGTGAAGAATTATTTAAATGAAGAAGGAAGAACAAGATGTCCTTGTTCAAACTTTGTTCATATCAATATTTCACTTTTGTTCACATAGTATTCTTTCATGCATAAAAATTATTAGGTTTAAATCCTATTTTGGTCCCTAAATTTTTAAAACATCTATTTTAGTCCCTAAACTTTTAAAAAGTGTTCATTTTGGTCATTGTTGTTAATTCTCAAATAATTAATTTACACATTAGTAATGTGACATCTGGTTTAATATATATATATATATAATATCCTCATTCGTTTTCAACCTCTACTACCCACTGCCCAAATCACATTCTTCCAATCCAAGTAATCAATAGAAGAGGGGATTTTGCAATTCCTAAATGTTAACTCTGAGGGTATAATCCTAATTTCATCATCTTTCCCACCAATATTTATGTAAAATTCTCTCGTATTTTCTTCTTCTACCATCTTTCTTGACAAAGAAACTAGCGAGAGAGAGAACACACGTTCGTATTTAAAAAATTTGTAGAGAATTTTATTTTATGAAATTTCTTAGAGAGAGTACTTTGTATTTCTGTAACTTCTTAGATAGGGAAAATATAGAACGGAGAGTAGTTTGGAGTGTTTTCTTCAACATTTGTGAGAGGAAAAAAAGAGAGGAAGAGGGAAATGAAAGGGAAATTTTGAATTTTAAACTCTTTAGAGATAGAAAGAGTGAAGCTTATGCTTTAGCAATTTCTAGAGAGATTTTTTAATCGAAACTTTTGGAGAGAAGGAAGAAGGAAGCTTAAAACTTATATTTTTGCACCTTTTGACAAATAGGAAGAAATCTTTTGATTTTTTTCTGGAATTTTAGAGAGAGAAATGGAAGGAAAAAACCATAATAAAAAAAAAAACTAAGATAAACGATCGAGAAGAAGAGAACAATCACCAATAATAAATAACTAAAGAAAGAGACGAGGATGAGAAAGTAGAAAAAATGAGTTGCTGAAGATAGCCCAAAAACTATTCCAAGATTTACACTGGGATGAGGTAAGTACAAGTCTGAAGAAGACTCATGATAAAGAGAGACACTACAAGGATATTAATATTTTTCGACACCACAAACTGTCGGAGATCACCAAAAGATCGTCAGTGAATGTACTCCCGATGCTGTATATATTGTGGACCATAGGATCACGAGACACCCGTCAAAAGAATCAATGTCGACACTCCAAAAGAAATGTCAGGAGTTACCTACAATGCCCGACGCCACTATACGTCGTTGGGAATAAACAACTTTCAACGCGGTATTTGATGTGTCGGCTATAAGATCATTTGTCGACGATTTAGGTTACCCTATGGGAGTTTTTGCTGTGTAGGATTGAGTTGTTATTTAGGCCTATTCCAGACGTTAGCTTCAGGATATCGCTTGTCTCTATCGAGTCTGTTGTGGTCTGGCATTAGGAGTTAAGCCCATTGCTGACGATTTTCGTCAGGAAAAATGTAAATTTGTCGATGATATTTTTTAAAAAAATTAAATTTACAATTCTAATATTTGAGAATTTGTTCAAAACTCAAACATAAGAGTACAATCAAAACAATCCATTACACATTGAAGTACACTTCGTGCAAAGTCTAAATTTCATTCAAATAAAACAAGTTTACAAGACATTAACTGTTTCATTAAATAGGAAAGTATGTATACATAAGATAGAAATGAAGTTTCAAAGTAGTTTCATCGTAATACATGCATATTTTTTGTGTCAATCATCAAACCTCAAACCAAAAATATAGTCTTCTTTCCTCATGCTTCGACTCGGAAGTATGCACCTAGAGTATAGACAATTCAAGAAATTCAATTAGTTTCAATGATAATACGGATGAAAATAATCTTTCTTAAATAACCATTAAACAATCCTCTCACATCCACCCCAATGGTTAAACTAACTATTCTTCAATACAAGAAACATTCAACTTATTGGTCGAACTTGTACATAAACTTGTTCAAACTTTTGTGAAACATATCGTATATAAAAAATGTCTCCAAACACTCATGAAATTAGGCAAATGCATCAAACAAAGAATGAACAAAACACAAAATGATGTTGCACCTACCTCTTAATTATACCCAAACTCATGACATCATGAGTATAATACCATAAGCTAATGTATATGTACCTTTCAAAACAAATGTGTAGTTCATGACAAGTTATAACATGTATCATTTACAAAAAAAATAGAGGCAACTAGTGGGTTAAATGTTGTAGCCATTCATAGTTCTAGTCCTTAAAAGACTAACATCAAGCAAGTCCGTATCATCTAGTCTTGATTTATACTTGGTTCTCTTTTAAAACATAAGAGACTATTGAACCACAAGAAGCTTGAGTTTAAGGTTTAAAGGGTTCTAATTTAAGTCTAAATTACATCTAACTTTGACACTTAAGCCTCATTTCAACCACTAGAGACTATTCAAACCATAAATTAAACTTTAAATTATGATTTAATGGTTGTAGTTGATATCTTAAAGGAATATTGAGACTTAGGCATACAACAAGTCTCCAACTTTTACTCTTCAGACTTCCACATATATACGAATCATTAACATTCACTTTTACTTAAGCCGGAGATATCTTATGCACATTAGGCATTGAGATTTTGAGGTTTTTTTTTTTTTTTTTCTTTTTCTCAAACTAATATTTTATTTGGGTTCCTCTCAAATGACCATACTATTGTTTAAAGAAGAAGAATTGGTGAAAGTTAATCTATGATATGATTAATGAACAAGACAAAACAAACATTTTATCTTGCTCCAACATAAAAATAAAATATAGGGCAATTGGTGCCTAAAATTTGGAATTGATGTTTATTTAATCCCTAAAATTTTAAAATGCATTTTAGTTCCTTCATGTTTACTAAATGCTTCTAAATTGTCCCTAAATTAACTCACATCATATGTGTGTTGATGTGGATATTAATCTAATTGATGACATCTAAATTTCATTGATTAGTTTTTCCAGATAAGTTGGAAAATGAACTAAAAATTAAACTAAAAAAGGACGTTAAAGCATCTAAATGATATTCTCCTTTGCTTAAAACAATATATATAGAAGGCATGCTCATAGTGAAGAAGCATAGATTTTAGTAGTTTTACTTCATCAAGTTCATCCTTAGCCCCTTTCTCTTAGTAATGGTAGATACCTTTCAAAGCTTATAAAAACTCAACCTTCAAATAGTATTCAACTTTGTATATACAAACAATTTTTTAGATTAGAAATGACAGTTTCGCGGTAACATACTATACCCTACCTTTAAGAATATGAAACTCTATTATTGTACACAAGAACAAATTTGAAAAACATTTGAAAACAATCCAGCATGTAAATAAACTTCAATTCAGGAACTAAATAACATTTGAATACAAAAATTGAAAGAATCGATCAAAAACTAAATAAAAAGGGCAAACACATAGTTTTATCACTTCGAATAAATTTGAGAAATTTAAGCATTTTGTACCAAATTAAGGGATGGAAAGAGGCAGCAATGACGGTCTGATGGCAACAATGGCGGCAACAGACCTTAGCTTCGTGGAGGTTAGTGACTGCGAAACCTTTCTTGATGGCCGATTAGGGCTTGTGACCGGCGGATTGAGAATAGAAAAAGGCCGATTGCGGCTCCAAAGTGGCGGATCGGCAGATTAGCGATAGAAAGAGACCCAACAGAGGAAAGAGGTGGCGGCGGATTAGGGTTGGAAAGGAAAAAAGTGAAGAACGGCCGCGAAAAGAGAGAGAACATGAAGTGCAAAGATTAGGGAAGAAGAAAGGGTTTTAATTTTTTTAACAATTCACTCCCGACACTTATTTAAAGCATCGAAAAAAACCTTTTCTCCCGACGGTATAAAGTAACCGTCGACAAAGTATTGACGCGATTTCAATCTCACGCCACCATTTGGAGTATGTTTCCCGTCATAATAACCATCGGGATTTCTTTAGCTATCGACATTAATGATTAATCCTGATGGTATGTGTATGTCGTCGAGATTGAACATGTTATTGCCGACGACGTATGTTACTTGTCGGATGACCAGCTCTGGATTTTATAACCATGAGGAGATAGCTTTTTTGTTGTAGTGAGAAGACAACCGTATAATTAGTTGTCACATCACCAATCACTAAATAATAGAGAATTAACAACACGGATTAGAATGGACAAAAAAATATTTTAGGGACTGAAATAGAATAAAACTCAAACTTTAGGGACTAAAAGAAGATTTAAACCAAGTTATTATTATTAAACAAATTTCAATAAAAACTAGCTTCACATTACGAATTTAAATATTCTTAAAATAAAAATTATGAAATTTAAGATTTATTGAGAGTATATAAACTTAATATAAAATTTTAAAAGAACATGATGAAAAATGATATTTTAAAATTTCTTAGTTTTCTAAAATAAAACATAATGGTGGCAGAGAATTTGGTGAGGATTCAATGCGACAAAAAAAGTTGGAGGTTGAGATGAGGTGGTAATTGTAAGGGATTTAGAGGAGACAATTGTTGTAATCGCAACTATGTTAGGAAATTTGATGCCACTACTACAAAATTTACCTTACTTAATATCAAGTAAAAGATTAAAAAGCGAAGATAGATAGTTTTATGATATTTTTATGTGAACCATTACTTGATACATGGTCACATATAAGAAGTTACATATTTTTTTTTCAAATAAAATATAAAAAATAATTAGTTAATAATATTTTTTCGAATAAAATAACACAGCTATGATATTTTCAAATCCTAGCCCACTCTTCGTGCGCACTCGTCTTCACTTTGCTTCACTCCGCCGCTCGCTGACTCTTCGCGCACCGCTCGTTTTCACTCTTCTTCGCTCCACCGCTCACCCACTCTTCGCTCGCTCCGCCGTCTGTTAGTCTTTAGTGCCGCTACGAACTGGTCGTCCACTGAAAAAAACGTTCAGCGCTTTCTTCCTCCGTTGGTCTTCAACGCCACTGGTTGACGCTTCTACTTCAGCACCGTCATCTGTTGATTCAGCTTCAGTGCTCCTTTTCGTTTGTTCAGCGTGTCCGTCCGTGTCTTTCATGTTTCAACCATTTGCCCGTATGTTACTTTGTGGGCCGACTCAACGTCGACATTCTTGAATCCACAATTTTCGATTTACGTCGCCGCGAGTGATGAGGTTAGTTTTGAAAATATTTTCCTCTTTTTTATTTTTCATTTTTGTTGCTGTAATCGAATTTCAATTTCAATTTACATTTTCCATTTTTTTTTCCTTTTTTTTCCTACGCTTGGTGCTCTTCCTGATGCTATGCTGATTGACAGTACTTGTTGCTTATTTTCATTTTTCTCTTCTTTATTTCTTTTCAACTTTCATGGATTTTGACATGTAATCAAGATGTCCGGCAAAATCAAATAGTTTGGCTCATACCTTTTGTCGAGAACGCGATCGTTTTGATTTTTGAATTTGAGATATGGTTCTATTTTTATGATCCAGGCGAAGGCTATATGTATTAGTAAATCGGGTTGGGGTCTATGGAAAATTGGTGATAGATCTATATTTTATTTATATTTTTCATTTGTTCATTTTCTCGTGAACTGTTTGATCGTAAGAACGTAGTGGAAATGGAACTAGAATTGTTAAATAGAATACGTCATAAGAATAATTCTTTTATACTAGCATTACAGGCAAGACAAGTATTTTATGTTGAGGATCCAAGTGATGGTCGATGGTCTATTGTTCTTACTCCACCACAAAGAAATTTTGAGGATCAATACAATGACGATGAACTTGGAAATACTCCTTTACATTGTCAAGGAATGCCTAAAGCTATGTTAGATATTGAATCTAGAATTGATTTGGATGGAAAAATTTCAACATATGTACGAGTTGATTGTGAAGGCACATGGATTCCTAAAGAGTAAATATATGGGTAGGTTTTCACTTACTAATTTTTATAATTTTGTTGTATCTGACACCAAACTAAACTTTATTCTATTTTTTAGGATAATTCGTACACCATGAGATAGCAAGTGATGAGGACTTGGAACTTGGTTTGGATGATGTCAAAGAAAGTTTGGATGATGTCAATGAAAATATGGAACTGAAGCAAGATGAAATACCAAACAAAAAGAAAAGGCGAATGTAAGGACTGACTGTTATGTATGAGGTAACAAAAATTAGGAGTGTATGGTAGAAAAAGTTGGTTGAATATAATAATGATGGAGTACCGATTGGAGACAATGGATATAAGTTAAAATCTTTCATTGAACTACTTTGCATCATCATATCCCGATTACATGTACATCTTAGAAGTGTGTACCGACTGACTTAATGGAAAAACTGTTTAATATTGTTGATGTATGTATATTTTCCTTTGTTGATGTATTATATTAATATTTTACTTGAAAAGTAATAATCAAGTATTTTAAATATTTAGGATGCTTTCATAATTGATGGTAGAACTAAGAAGGCTATACTCAAAACTGCAGGCATTGCATTTCATCAATTAAAGTCTTGGTTAACGACACAATATATTATCCCTTTTATGAATGAACCCCAACTTTTATTACACCCACCTTCAATGTACTCCACATAATTGAAACACATCATTGGCAAGAGTTTGTCGAATCGAGATTATCTCTAAAGTTCGAGGTATTAAACTTTTCATTAAGAACATCAATATTTGTCACTTTCTTGTCATTTTTATTTTGAACTATTAAATTTATATAGAAAGTGAGAAATTAACAATAAGCACGAAGAAAAAAAACAAGTATAATCATCGGATGTCCAAAAGAGGTTATGTGAATCTTGCGAGAAAATGGAAAAAATATTCTTAAATTTAACTATTTTACAAATATTCTTATATTTAACAATATGTTTATTATACAGAAAAAATTATCTTCGTCCATAAAATGTGATTTTGGACAAGCTAATATGTGGAAAAAAGCTCGGACAAACAAAAAAGGAGAATATGACAATGGGGATGTCCAACAAGTCGCCAATTGAATAGTAAGATTACCAATGTTACATTTGCATGAAATCATTATAATATTTTATATGTGTTATTGAATATATATAATTTCCATTTAGGATGAGATCATAAAGAATGGAGATCCACTTTCTAAAAAAGATGATTCACCTAATGATATTTTGACTCAAGCCTTGGGTACTCCAGAATATGGTAGAAGCGTACGTGGGGTGGGTGGTTTCATTACACCTATTGTTTACTTCCGTACAGCGAAAAGAGATGATACTAACAAAAAATTGTTGATGAAAATGAAGTACTTCGTAAGCGCATTAAAGAGTTGGAAGATCAAATTCAAAACACGCAAAGATCTGAGCATGGTAGTTGCTACAAGAATAAAATTCGAAAAAACCAAAATTCAAATGTTGAGGTCACAGTTAGTTTCATGTTCTATCTTATTTAATTTATGGATTAAGGTTACAACTATTAGTTATGATAATTTTTAACTTGTTTAATTTGTATTGTTATATTTATATCATAGGAGAAGGAAGTTGTTAGTGCATCAACCATACATGGGGAATGGAAGAAGGTAAAGAAGATGGAAGCTATTAGTGTATAACCGATCTTGAAGGTGAATTTTATTATGAAGTAAAATTATGAGGTAAATTTTCTATTAATTACTTATAAAATTTATAACTTGGTGGTTTCAGGAGAAAGTTTTAGAGGATGCGGAAAAGGAGAAGGAAGTGATCGCTATTACTGTACCACCGATCTTGAAGATGAATTGTATAAGTCTCATGTTCTTCTATCTTATTTAGGAATGAACATTTTACTCCTGTTCTATCTTAATTGTGTTAGGAAAAAGCTTCAAGAACGATGCCGAGAGAGAATGAAGTTACTAGTGCACCATCAAATTTTCAATATCCTTGAAGTCTATTCTTAGGTACGCTAAAAAGGTAATGGTTGATGGAATAAGTATTTCCTTCCAACTACCTGTTGAGCTATTTGGTTTTGGTCGAAAGAGTTATGTTCTGCGAGAAGATGTGATCGAATTTTGTTGCATGCAAAAAGTGAAGACTTTATCAATGGTGGCTTATATCGCACAAATAAATTTATTTGTTTATGATATATTATCATTTTATTAATTAGTAGTAAGTTAATGTGTCCGATCTATTAGTGTGAGTACCTACACTCATTCATTGTTGATTCAAATAAAAGGTTTAAGTACATTTTTGTAGATCCATCTCTTATATATGCGGGCCAAAATACTCGAGAAATTAGAGCTCGAAACCTTTGTAGTAGATTTATGGCTTCCGAACACGATCAATTAATTATTGCTCCTTATAATCTCGGATAAATATAATTAGTTATTGCTCCTTATATTCATGTTCTACCTTACTTCTTGGGTGACTTAAAAGCAAAATCACTTCTTTTTTTTTGCCTTTTTTTTCAATGTAGAATTGTGTTGGGATCATTGTACTTGAAAGTTCCTAATACTCATGTTCTACCTTAATATAATGAGCTACCTTCATGTTCCATACTAATTAGTTGTGTATTTTTTTTAGTGATCATTGGTCGTTAATTGTTCTTAATGCGTATGGTGACGTGGTATACTATCTTGACTCATTAGAATAAGTTCGCGAGAAGATATCAAATACATAACAAATATGTAAGCTAACTTTGCTCTTTTTTTTTTTTTTTTAGTAAAGTTTATTTCATTTTGAATATTATACTACTCTTTGACGAATGTAGCGCAATGACAATTTTTCAGTCTCAAAAGAATTTACAAAAAACTCGAAAAACCACATTCTGGAAAAAGAAAATTAATAGAATGATGTTTATTCAGTGCATCTGTATGATATGTATTAATTATTGGCTTTGTATTGTAGTGTCCTTTACAAGTGGGAACTGTCAAATATGGGTATTATGTTATGAGATATATACAATAAATCGTGACTAAAGAGAAAAATATTATCACGGATGAGATATGTGTTTAAACTACTTATATATATTGTAACATTATAAATAGTGCAAATAGTGTAAATAATATATATTTGACTTTTTATGTTTTATAGATTGATACGAGGAGTTCGACTCGCAACTTGAATTAGATGAAGTACGTGCGGAATGTGTTGAATATTTAGGTCGTTATACCTGATGGACTTCCTATAAATTTTGTGTATATCGCTACATGGGAATGCCCAAAACTTTTTTTTTTTTTTTTTTTGTAAATGTTTTGTCCATCCATTATAGGTTATATAATTCAAATAAAAGTGTGGTGGAGGATATAATTTTAGTCTTGTGATTTTTGGAATATATAGCATATTTGGATTGATCTTACAATTTTGGAATTATCATATATTGGGTGGGTTGATAGAGTATATATTATTGTGGATTGGTCTTGTAAATTTTGAAATCGTTCATATACATGAAAGGTAATAGAAGAATGGAACTGTTAAGGTACGTTGGATATATTGGGCTGATATGTAGACCTGAAATATGTGCAACTGTTTATTTTAGTTGATGAAATTGTGTTATTGGAAGATACATGCAATTTAGGAAATGAGAAATGCAAAATTAAATTTGAATGTTTAATTTGAAAAAAAAAACATAGATTACATTGGAAACGTGTCAAAAATTAGATTACTTGTCCATTATTTCGTGTCAAGATAAAAATATATTTGACAAATAAAAAAGTCAAGATAATCACATATGATACGTAATAAGTGTCAAGAATTAATACACTTGACATTCATCAGTGTCAAGTATATTTTTTTTTCCACGGAAATTATATCAAGAAATATATTTCTCTTAACGTTTTTTCATAATGAAGTTCTCACATTATACTTGACAGTCGAGTATTTTTTTATAAACGTCAAGTATATCCTTCACTTGACATTGTAAAAACACGTATCCAACTTCTATAATAGCATGCAATGAGAGGCGATAGAGATGGAATGGAAGGAGAAGCCGACCAAAGAGTTATTTAGGTGGTGGTGAGATTTGTCTTGATATGTTTAGATGGTAGTGTTATTCAACCATCAATGTACTTTGTTTTCGATATACTCTCTTATCTATTGGGGTTTGTTTTGGAGAAACAACGTAATTTGTTAAAAAAGAATTCTATGTTTTTTTTTATTATTATTATATGTGCAAATAAGTTTTTACTCTGTGAATTGTAATAATATATAAGTTGCATTAATTCTGCAGTTGCCTCATTTTATTTTTCACGTAGTTTCTTCTGAGTTCCACGTTTTGTTAATTATTTTATTTTTTTGATTCTTTTTGAAAAATAAGTTAGTTAATAATGTCATTGTGATCATTTTTTTGACAAAATGTACGAAAACTTAGAAAAGAGGAAAATAAAATTAAATGAAGGTGAAATAAAATTTAAAACAAAAAAGGTAAATTATAACAAATATACTTGAACTTTTCCATTTATTTCAAAATTATCCATACACTTTTAAAAGTTGCAATATCACCTTTGAAGTTCTCTAAACATTTCAAAACTATGATTAGAATATAATAGAAATCCTTCACTATTTCAAATAAAAATCGAGACTTAGAACTATATAGAGATGACTTAAGATGATGTATTGATAGAATTTTTTTAAGTCAATGTCACATAATATTAAAACTCAATTTTCGTCTAAAATTTTAAAAATTTCTACTCCAAAAATATTTGGGATAATTGCAAACATAGATATCAAACCTAAAATATTAGTAGATGTATTATAAATATAACGAAATTTATATTGTCTGTTAGTGATAAATCATATTGTTGGTCGGAGTCTATTAGATCAACCATATCGCTGGTAAAAATATACCAATTGTAATTTTTTTTTAAAATGATGTTATACATTTAGTTATTATCTCTAACATGCTATCCATGGTAGTTGTCCAAAGTTTTTTTTTTTTTTTTTTTTTAAACATGAATATTTTTCAAATGAATGATAAAGTTCAAGGCCAATATTTTTTTTTTTTTAATTTCAAGATAAAAAAGAAAAAATAAAATAGACAGTTAAAGGAATGATGCAAGCAAAAAATTTAAACTTGTTCCCACTATGTGTCATCTTTTGCAGAAGAGTTATGGGGTCACCAATTACATAACTATTACACTCACTGAAAAATAATAATAATCCAAAAGCTAAAAGGGAAAAACCCCCAACTTTGATCTTAGTTTGTCTTGCCACCGCCGCCGTGCTCTTCTCCGGCGGAGGAACACGGTTCTTACTGCCGCCGGTTCTCCGACGTTGTCGAGAAAGACGGTTAATCTGAGCGCCACCGGCAGCGTTAATAGGCCGCCGTGGATGGCCAGGTTTAGCATTATCGTTGTTGCTCTTTTGTAGACTTGAACTTGAAGCCACCATTTTTCTTTTATCTTTTTTCGTTTTTCTTCTGCAAATTACTTTGAATCTCTCTCTTGATTCTCTAAAATGGGCCTATGGTTTATGAATCTCTTTAATTCAATGGCAACTACTTTAATATTAAGTGAAGATTGTGTGAAATTACTGTCCTGCCCTTTCATTTTTCCACCACTTATTTGTTGAATAAAGAAAGTCTTCCTTTGACTCAGCTTATTCACCAAACACCATTATTGGGTTTGAATAACTCTTCCACTCACTTTTTCACTCATTCTATTGTATGAGAGTCCAAAATGCACTAATTTTGACCAAATCTCTTTTTAGATTCAATTCGACATTCAAAAAAAACATTCTCATAACGCATACTTTTATTGATAAACATCCATTTATGAAATTTTTAAAGGAAAAAACGTTAACATTTCCAACTAAATTTTGCAAACCTAATTAATTTTCAATTTAAAACTTTTAATTTCATGAAATTTAACAAATTTCTCTCTTTGTTATTTTTCAGATTAGATCTCTTTTTATAGTAGGAGGATCTGCTACAAAACTCTATTTAAGAAACTGTATTTAAAAAAATGACCGACATGATAGAGGCCTCTATTTCATTTCTGAAGATACTATCTCTAGGAGTTTGTCTAAGACTAGTTTTTTGTTGTCATTTACAATTTCTAAAAAAGACTATTTATTATGGCATTGTCGCCTTGTTCATCCGAACTTTCCATATATGAAATATTTGTTTCCCCATTTATTTTATAATATGGATATTTCCTCATTGTCTTATGATGTCTGTATGTGCAAAACAGCGTAGGATTACCTTCCCTCTCAACCCTTTCCTAACCTTTCCATCTAGTTCATAGTAATGTTTGGGGCCCATCTAACATTACTAGCTTATTCGGCAAGCGGTGGTTTGTCAACTTTATTGACAACCACACCCATCTTACATCAGTGTTTCTTCTTGCTGATAAGTCAGAATTATTGTCTATTTTTCAACAGTTCAATACTACGGTTGAAACACAGTTCAATACTAATATTGCTATCCTTCGAAGTGACAATGGGTGAGAGTTTGCTAATAACACTCTTCATGAATTCTTGAATTCAAAAAGAATTATCCATAAAAAATCGTGTGCCTATACTCCTCAGCAAAATGGAGTACCTGATTAGAAAAATTGCCACCTTATAGAAGTTGCTCGATCTCTCATGCTTCTTGTGTCCCTTCCCTTGTAACTTTGGGGAGGCATTATTCTCACTGTGGCTCACCTCATCAATCGTCTGCCATCCCATGTTCTTAAGTTCCAGACACCTCTTTAGTGCTTTAAAGAATCCTTCATGTCCACGCTCTCTTTCTGGATGTCCCTCTTCGTGTATTTGAGTGTACTATTTTTGTTCATAACCACTGTCCCCACCGAAAAAAATTTGTTTCTCGTGCTCAGAAGTGTGTCTTTGTTGGGTATCCTCTTCACCAGTGGGGCTATAAGTATTTTCATCCACCCTCAAGGAAATATTTTGTCACTATGGATCTTATGATCCTTGGGATCAACCCTTTTTTCCCGCTCTTCAGGGGGAGAACACTAGTGAAGAGGCTAACTTATCTACCTACTCTATTCCTATAAAATTTGAGCCTACTCCTGATACAAATGACCTTATCCTTCCTGAGTCTGGCCCAATCCTTTCTACAAAACAATTACCCTGGATAACATACTACAGGAATTGGTTTCCTAATTCTCCCGGAGTCTCGTTGTTTTGTAAAGATACACATTGTTTGATGAATAAAATAATTGTTATTTAATTTTGACATTTACTCATATCCAATAAACAAAGGTCCTTGGTTATCTTATGTGAACTTAAGCATGTATATGTGATATACAGGTGGATCATGCCTTAAGTGATAACCTAAATAGGTCTGTAGTATAAGGATTAAGGTGGGATACCTGATCCTGGTGACACTACGGCTATGGCCTGCTTTGTAGGGGTATGCAAGCGTTGTGAACTACTACAGATGGTAGATCCTGACCATTCATGTGGGTGCGATCAGGGGTATTCTATACAAAGAGTTTGTATAAGACCTGGACCACGAGATGAATAGACTTTGTATATAACGCCGTTGATACTAGAGACTTACATCTCACCTTTGAGGGCGGTCATTTGATTAGTATGGGTGAGAGTGGCCAGATTGCCAACTCAACATACCTACGTTTTTGGGGACTTGTCTGATTTGGGAGCTGAGATCGAAATCCACAAGATGGAATTCACTCCTTTCCTGAAGCAGGGATAAGTAGAGAGATTGCTCCCTTAAGGGCTGATTCCGGGGCTTGAATATAGTGACCATAACTTCTCTTTGGAAGTGAGGACTTAGTCATAGTCGGACTATGACTTATGTTCATTAGAAGGATCAGTGATACTTAAGAAGTTAGATGTAACTATAGGGGCATAACGGTTATTAGCCCAGCTGTACTTACAAGCGATCTGTGAAGGGTTGTCGCACTTCTGATTGGTTAAGATGGACATATAATATATCTGTGGTAAGGAGAGTTCAGCTGTCGATCTTTAGTAGAGTGCTTGACAGTTAACGGATAGTGGATCCCATGACTAAAGAGTTTAGTCAGTTATTCACGTACCGTTGGAGCTTTGAGCTACAGGTCCATAAGGTCCCTTTGGTAGCTTAATGGAATCAGTTGAGGATTAGTTATTGGTGTTGATTTGAAATGTTCAAATTGACAAGAGGTAATTCGATTATCTATGATATGATCGATATGATGTATGTGATACATTAGTGGAGGATTAATGTAAATGAGATTTACATTAAATACCATGGAATAGAAAAAGAACTATGGTTTATATGTTTCATGAGATGAAATATTAAAACTATAGACTATAAATATATTATGATAAGTTGGTTATCATTTATATTTATAATAATATTGATTATTGGATAATTAAATTTTTTTCTCTAATAGTCAATTGAGTGAGAGGTTATTGGTGGTTCATGATAACCGTGAGATAAAAGGAAAATGGTTTTCCTAATTTTAGTAAGTTTTTTTAAAGTTTTTGGGAAAAATGTTTTGAGATTTTCTCTCAAAAAAATATCTCATGGAGCTTGTCAAGTAAATACAGATTTACTAAACGATAGCTTGAGCGAAGTAAACGATCGGGTAGTGTTTTGTAGCCGACAGACACTAAACTATGCGATAAGCTAAACGATCGCTTAGCTTTTGCTACAATCACTTAGCTTTAGCTAAATGATTGGGCATCGACCTATGCGATAGGTTTCTTTCTTCTCCTACTTGCCCAATCGTGTACACAATTGTTCATTCCTCCTTCGTCTGCCTCATTCCAAGTCCACACAGAGCCCACCCTTTGAATTCTCACACCGAGAATACCAAGGTAACTTTCTTGGTCATGTCTTATCAACTCGACACCGTCAAGGTTTTGTGGAGATCGTTCGTGTTGCTGGGTGATGCGTTGGAAAAGGAGAGGAAAATAAATAAGTAACTTATGTTATGCGTTCCTTTGTCTCCCGCATGAAAGCATGAACTCTAGTTAGTCTCTGGTCTCTCCCTTGCTGAGATGTCCCTTTTGCAGCATCCACAAATTTCCTTTTCTTCTTATCACGAGAGCCTGTTGCTAAATGAGCACTTTCTGTCCTTTCTCTCTTAATCCTATCTTCTTCTTGCACACATTGTGAGATAAGCTCATTAATACTCCATTTATTCTTTTGAGTATTATAACTTATCTTAAACTGAGTGAACTGTGCAGGAAGAGAGATAAGTACCAGATACACAAGTAAATTTTCATTTATCTCGATATCAAGTGTCTTTGATTTACCTGCAAGATTGGATATTTTCATAATGTACTCCCTTATGTTTCCATTGCCCTTATACCTCATAGAAGTTAAAGAAGTCAAAAGACCCTTTCTCAGTTTTAACAAAATATTTCTCAATTTGAGCAAGGAACTTATTGACATTTTCTCTTTCTGTGATAGAGCCCCGAAAAGACTCCAAAATGGAGTGCCTAATGTGAAACCCGGATTTCTATTTTTCCTACTTAAACTGGTGTTAAAAGGAATTAACTAAGTGAAAGTTAAATCCTATGTTGAAGTAAAGGAAATTTCTAAGTGTTTAAATGGATTGCTTAGTAGCTTTGGAATACGCAATAACTAGTGAAATTTGGCTAAGTATAACCATGCCTTGGAAGCCAAGGAGGAAAATGACTAAGTGTTTGACAATGCATTAGTGTGGTACCATACGTTAGCCATGAAGTTTTGAGAGGTTACTTGAGCATTGAGAGAGGTTGAAGTATGGCCAAGAACAACGCATGTAGCAACCAATGTCTTGAGACGTTAAAACAACGCATGCGGCATGATGGATGCGATGGATGGATGACATGTGGCGATAAGGGCCTGCGATGATGCGACACGATGGCATGCGGTGATGCTACGTGAGGGCATGCGGTGATGCTACACTGAGGCCTTGCTACACGATGGATGCGGCGATCTTGCTGCGCGATGGATGCAGCGGCCTTGCTATACGATGGATGCGGTGGCCTTGCTACGCGATGGATGTGGCGGCCTTGCTACGTGATGGATGCAGTGGCCTTGCTATACGATGGATGCGGCTGCCTTGCTAAAGTATGAGCTAGGTGATGGAACGAGCTAAGGTGGATGCATGGTGAATTGTCCTTGCGTTGCTAAGGCTTGCGGTAATAACGTTCATGAGGTTGGTTGTGTTGGTCATAAGGGATGCGTTAGCAAGAACCTGGGCGATGGTGAGCTATGCCTTGAGGTGTTGAGTTGAGAACCAAGTCGACCCAGAGGTTGTTATGCGTTGGTGATATGCTATGAGCTAAGAACATCCGAGGCATGTGGACGCATGCGCCAATTGGTGGTGTCTGGACATAGGAATGTTACGACAATTGGATGGGCACATTTTTGGTTAGATGAATGCATATGAAGGATGAACGCATATGAAGGATGGACGTATTCAAGGTTGTCATCCGGACATGTGGCTTGTTGGGAGGAAACCTTAGGCCTCAAACAAATGAGGTGGATGCATAAGAAGACATGCAAACTTGAGGGCCATGTGTTGGTGAAAGGAGAAGAAGACACCTCAGATTGCGGTGATGTAAAGGTTGCGGTAATAGTGTGAGGAAAGAACACTTGGACATGCGACCAAGTAGGAGGTGTCGGCCTTAGAGAGATCTTGGACGCCTATAAATAGGCCAATGACTTCAGATGAGAATTCGAATTCTCTTCAAAGAACATAAAGAAGTGTGTAAGAGGACTAATTGAGAGGAGGCTATGCGTTGATAGTAAGACCATGCGTTGGTCAAGAGGTTCCAAGAGGGGAAAATGCGTTGATAGTTAGACCATGCTACGTGAGGGCATGCGGTGATGCTACGCAACGGCCTTGCTACGCGATGGATGCAGCGGCCTTGCTACGCGATGGATGCGGCGGCCTTGCTAAAGTATGAGCCTAGGCGATGGAACGAGCTAAGGTGGACGCATGTGATTGTTCCTTGCGTTGCTAAGGCTTGCGGTATTAAGGTTCATGAGGTTGGTTGCATTGGTCCATAAGGGGATGCGCTAGCAAGAACCTGGGCCGATAGTGAGCTATGCCTTGAGGTGTTGAGTTGAGAACTAAGTCGACCCAAAGGTTGTTATGCGTTGGTGATGGTGCACTGAGCAAGACATCCGAGGCATTGAACGCATGCGCGATTGGTGGTGTATGGCATAGGAATGTTGCGGCAATTGGATGGGTGGATTTGTGGTTAGATGAACGCAATATGAAGAGAATGGACGCATTCAAGGTCGTCATCCGGACATGTGGCTTGTTGGAGGAAACCTTAGGCCTTAAGCAAATGAGGTGGATGCATAAGAAGACATACAAACTTGAGGGCCATGCATTGGTGAAAGGAGAAGAAGACACCTCCAGATTGCGGTGATGTAAAGGTTGCGGTAATAGTGTGAGGAAGGACACTTGGACATGCGGCTAAGTAGGAGGGTTTGGCCTTAGATTTGAAGAGCCGACTCATTCAAAGGCTGAGGTTTGAATGTAATCTCGTATTTATGATATGCTTGTTTATATGAGTTGTAATAGACTCTAGAAGTTGTTTACCACTCACTGAGCTTTGTGAAACTCATTCTGTTATTTCATGTTTTTCTTCCCAGGTAGCAAAAGGTGAGGAGTTCCAGGGTGCTGCTAAGGTCAAGGTCTGCCAAAGCCATAGTTACACTTCCGGAGGGATTTACAGTTGTTGTTGTAAACTTTGTAGTTAAGTCTTGGAGTTGTATAAATATTACATTGTTGTAATAAAATGGGCCTACTTAACTAGTTGTTGATATCTCCTTGACTTAAAGTTTATTGTGCGTAATAGTAAAGAGGTTCGAATGGGCAGTAGATATCATAAAAGGGTGGTATCTGTGGTCCCTCACGCCTCTCTTCGGGCTTAGAAGTGCGGGCTCGGGGCGGGGTGTGACACCTAATGATCATCAGACACATGCGATTTGACCATTCCCACTTCTCTATATTAGTCGTATTTGGCTCTTACTCAGTAGAAGTAGGTTTATCGATCCTTAATGCAAGATCCAAATCCATACACCCGAGAAGTATCTGTAGATTTTCCTTCCAAATCTTGAAGTTTGATTCATTCAACTTAGGGATTGAACTCAGATTTCTAGATATTTGAGTAAGACCAATTGAAACAATAAACAACAAAACATATGCTCACAATTAAAATATAACAAAATAATTTCACATATGTGGTGGGCCCCTTTAACAAGATACCTAACACAACATTGATGTCCAGCCTTTGAGCAAAAACACCAACTGTAAATGGTACTCTTAACATAGTAATCAAAGTACTAACAATTAACTCTGTCAAAAAACTAGCCTTTCTTTGGACCGACTATTTTTCACATGAGCAATCCTTATAATTGCTACATACTCATTACCACATGCATACCCATAATTTGGCCAAATAATTATCTTCCTTTGGGCTGATAATTATCCACATAAATTCATGAATATGCATATCTTATATTTTAGAATTAAATTAATCTAGATAACAGAGGCTACTTTGATAAAATATTATTTTGACCAATTCAATCGAAAATATAAGACACAATAATATAATAATATTATTGTATAAAAATAAAGGAGGAAGAACACCAAATAGCCTTTACCAATATTCACTTAATAATTGCATACACATAATATAATTAAAGCGACATAAACATGTGAATATTGTCAAATATCATCAAACAAATTTAAATTTAAATTCACCAAAATATCAATCAAATTTAAATTTAGTCCACAACATGATCAATAAATCTTGAATCCACAACATGATTAATCAAATTTAAATTAAATCCACAATATTTTCACTCAAATTAAAACCGAATTCACAAAATTATCCATTAAAAATCTTGATTTTTAATTCACTAAATTATCAATAATTAAAATCAAGAATCATCGGCAAGATCAAATAAAAACCGCCGGTAAAATCAAATAGATTGTTTTATTCCCAATACATGTTAGATTGGAAAAATTGGATCGATTAATTATTAACAAAATTAATTAATCAGTTCTTTGGACTTGAATCTACCAAACTCATTGATTAAAAGAAAAAAAAACTGTGCAAGAACACAAATTGCCTACCCAAGAGCTTGCACAAATTGTGAAAAGCATTAAAAAAAGTTGAAATAATGTTCATTCCAATTTTCAATCACATTAAAATGTTAAAAAACACAAATCAGATTGCAAAAGAACACACTTCCACATGAAAAAATCTAAACATTTAGTAAAATTGTGTACAACCTTTTTTTTCTTCTTTTTCTTTTAAATAATCTATAAATTCTTTAAACAAAAATCAAAATCCCAATGGAAAACAAACCTAAACCAACAATCCAACATGAAATTCATATTCTGATAGCACTTGTTAGCATAAATTCTTAATATCTATATTGAGTAGATAAACCCTAGGATTATTCATGCCAAATTGTGAAGAATAACATACCGGATTCCATTGCAAAATTGAGCTTCAAGATGTTGATGGATGACCATGGTCTTCCTCAACCAAAACTCCGAATGCCCTTAGTGGGATCTCTCTAGATGGGATTCTAAGAAAGACCGAGTGCTTATTGTTTTGGTATATTAGGGACCATAGCCCTAAGGTCTCTTTATATACTAGTTTAATTAGGGTTCCCATTAAACCCTAGTTAACTAGAAATAGGCTTCTACACATTAAGTCCATACTCAATTAGGAATCTAGGGCCTTAATTAATTAGATGACATAATAAGGTCCAATCTAATAAAATAACCAATATGATAAATTATTAATCCACATACATAACCCATACTTTAATTAAACATATTATTATTTAAATATGTCTAACATTCCGTAGACCAACTCTTCAAGAACCTCCAAGAATCTCCTCTGCACGAACCTCCAAGAAAGTAAATGGCAGGACACTATCGAAAGGTTTCCCCACTATGTCTCCAACAAGAAATAGGAATTGTGAGATCCTTCTTGGTTTTGGAATTTAAAGAAAAAAACAAGGACAACATTTTGTTTTGAGTTTTTCTACAGGTAAAATTATCTTAAGAGAGAGAGATATTGATAGATATCTTTTGTGTTCTTCTATGATGTATCAATGACAGAAAATAAAAGAAAAACATGCATGGAGAAAATAACTCCTCTCACCTCCACTATCCGCTCTCATGCAACTGCAGGGGAGTTACCTTCTTTTTTAATTTATTTAGATTTATTTACTAATTAATTAATTATAAGTATCATATATTTTTTCAAATATGCATTAAATCATATAAAAATACATATCTCTCACTTATCTTTGTAGTTTTAATATGAATCTCATTAACATTATTTTTACTATCTATGAATCCAATTCATATTAATTTTATGTTTAAAGCTTATTCAAATATTATTCCCTCATATTATATAGTTTTAATTATAAATCATCACTAGAAGAAATTAGGCCTTTAATGTCAGTTGAAATAAATAGATGCGAATGTACAATGTCGGTTTTGTGAAAATAAAAAAATCGAATCCTTAATGTTGGTTTAAAACCGATATTATAGCTAAGACCATTCCATCTTCTTTTCAGTGAAACCCTATTTTTTAAGTCTCAGTATGTCAAGCTTTCTTTTCTCCTTTCTCACAAAGCTCTCACCTAAAGTTACTCACAGCCGCCGATTCCCTCACTTTCACCACGAGCCTCGAGGTTCCTGTCAGTCCGTCAGCTCCGAACCGTTCGCCACCAGCATACTGTAAACGAATAATCGTCTGTCTGTTCTGCTGTTCGCTGTCAGATCTGTGCGCTATACATAAGCCCCACGCCGATCACCGCCAGATCTGCGCGTTATACATCAGATCCATGCGTTCATCAGATCCGTGGGTTTTATATTCTTGTGGTTTTTTTGGGTTAGTTTTGAAGGTGGATCTGTAGCTGGAGCTGGAACTGCAGCAAAAACAAGATTTGTTTTAGGTTATTTTTGCATAGTCTTTTCTGAAAAATCTCTGACCATCATTCATTTGTGGGCTGGCCTTTCTCTTTCACTTTGCTTGAACCTTCGATCATAAACTATATACAAGATATATAGTATAGATACTGTTAAAATAAAAACTTGTTTAATTGCAGGTTAAATAATATCCTATCTATATTATTTTAATGCAAGTGTTGTTGTATTTTACTTAGAAATATCCTATCTATACACAAGAATGGTTTGGGCCTCTTTTTTAGGTGTTACTTAAGTGGCTTGTTTGAAATTAGGGCCAACCAACATTAGTTTTGTGTACACTGTTACTCAGCTAGCTAATGATGTGCATTTTCTTTCACTTGAGAGTGGCAAAGGTTGAATTCTAAATGTCTTCGGTTAGGACTCAAGTCATTTTCGGTACGTTATATGTGTTAAAACTTTGTCTAGATCAATCAATTAAGGCACTGTACAATTATTTTACAAACCTTGGTAAATCTTTGACTTATGAAAGTTGTTGGTTGTACGTTTGGACTAATTTAGATGATTAGTTAAAGTTTTTGATGGATATTGGACTAATTCATACCCTCCAAAGTAGACAACCAGTTTTCTCAATCTTTAGACTTTAAAACTCTACGTACATATTGAACAATGTAACTTGTTGATAGGTTTGTTGGGATTGGTGTCTTAATTCTCCCAGAGTCTTGTTATTTGTAATGATACACATTGTTTTATGAATAAAATAAATGTGATTTAATTCTGGCATTTACTCATATCCAATAAACAAAGCTCCTTGGTTATCTTATGTGAACTTAAGCATGTATATGTTATATACAAGTAGATCATACCTTAAGTGATAATCTAAATAGGTCTGTAGTATAAGGATTAAGGTGGGATACCTGATCCTCGTGACACTACGAATATGGCCCGCTTTGTAGAAGTTTGCAAGTATTGTAAACTACTACAGATGGTAGATCCTGACCATTCATGTGGAGACGTGTGAGGGGGGGTGTCCTATACAAAGAGTTTGTATAAGACTGGGTCACGAGATTACTAGACTCTGTATACAAAGTGATTGATACTAGAGACTTACATCTCACCTAAACGACCATTGGTGACACGACCTCAATCCTGAGTGTTTTGGGAACTTCTACCTTTGAGAGCGATTCTTTAATTAGTATGGGTGAGAGTGGCCAGATTGCCAACTCAACATGCCTACCTTTTTGGGGACTTGTTTGATTTGGGAGCTGGGAACTTAATCCACAAGATGGAATTCACTCCTTTCCCGAAGCAGGATAAGTAGAGAGATTGCTCTCTTAAAGGCTGATTTCGGGGCTTGAACATAGTAGCCACAGCTTCTCTTTGGAAGAGAGGACTCAGGACTATGACTTAAGTTCATTAGAGGGATTAGTGGTACTTAAGGAGTTAGATGCTACAGGGGCATAACGGTTCTTGACCTAACTGTACTTACGAACGATCTGTGAAAGCTTGTCGCACATCTGATTGGTTAAGATGGACACATAATATATATGTAGTAGGAGCATCGGCTACCGATCTTTAGTGAAGTGTCTGGCAGGTAACGGATGGTGGATCCCGTGACTAAAGAGTTTAGTCGGTTATTCACGTACCGTTGGAGTATCGAGCAACAGGTCCATAAGGTCTCCTTAGTAGCTCAATGGATTAAGTTGAGGATCAGTTCTTGGTGTTGATTTGAAATGTTCAAATTGACAAGAGGTAATTTGATTATATATGATATGATCGATGTATGAGATACATCTAGTGGAGGATTAATATAAATGAGATTTACATTAAGTACCATGGAATAGAAAAAGAACTAATGGTTTATATGTTTCATGGGATGAAATATAACAACTATAGGTTATAAAATATAGTATGATAGTTGGTTATCATTTATATTTATAATAATATTAATTATTGGATAATTAAATCTTTTTCCTTCTAATAACCAATTGAGTGCGAGAAATGAGAAATGGAAATTAAATTCGAATATTTAATTTGAAAAAAAAAAGCATACATGACATTGGAAATGTGTCAAGAATTAGATTACTTGACCATTATTTCGTGTCAAGATAAAAATATATTTGACAAATAAAAAATGTCAAGAGTAATAACAATAATAAGTGTCAAGAATTAATATACTTGACATGTCATCAGTGTCAAGTATATTATATTTCTTAACATGAAAATATTGTCAAGAATTATTTCTCTTGACGTTTTTACAATATCAAGTTATGACATTATACTTAACAGTCGAATATACGACGCTTTTATTAGCGTCAAGTATACCCTCAACTTGACATTGGAAAAACGTCAAGTAATCCAGTTTCTGTAGTAGTGTTAAAAAAATTGCAAATATGACCAAATTTAAATAGTCTAAAAGTGATAGACCATATTATTGGTAGGAATCTATCAGTGATAGACCATATCACTGGTAAAAGTATATCAATGATAGAAGTTTATCGCTGATAGACTTGGGAGCCTATCAACGATAGAAGTCTATCACTGATAGACTTATCTATATTTGCAATTTTTTTAATGATGTTATACACTTGGTTATTCATCCTAAAGATGCTACAAATTGCAATTACCTTTAAAAGAAACATAAAACACCAATAACCCATACGGAAGGAAATCGAACCAGAAGATTTTCATGAGAAACGGAAAGATTATTCCAAATTACAATTGTATATGAACTTCACAATTACAATAAAAAATAGAAACATATGATTATGTATAAAATACATAAATTACAGCTCTTACATTTTAGGTTGGATAGTCCAGATTCTTTGGATTGTTGAATTATTTGAATATCCCTACAGTAATGACCTTCATTACAAAATTAGGCTAATTTAATTTTAGAATAAATTATGCCTTTAAATCTCTTCCCATCCATTAATTCTTAATTAATTAAACTCCTATTCTTGATATGTTCCCTCTCTCTTAATATTTTCTCCAGCCCACAGCCTCTCCCCTTGCGATTTGAGTCCAGCTGCCGAGCAAGCCCCCACTCCTGTCTTCAGTCTGCGTGCTTCTTCTTCAATCATGTGAGACCCATGACGAAGTTCCACCTCCGACAGTGACTTTTGGCTACAATATTTGAGGATGGCACGGTTGACTTTTGATACTTAATCTCAAATTAGTTAATTTTAATTAATTATTTAATTAATTGTTTTGATGATAGGAAATTTACTTTTAGACACTAACAATTTTAATGTGTATTTGAAGAGTTCATTGTGTGAAACTTGAAACAATGGTTCTAATGCAATCTAAATTACTCAAATTGAAGCTCAAAACAAGAAGTTATAGCCTAAACAAGTTTAATGGAAAAATACTGGAAATGGTGACATGATGGCCAAATCATCATATTAGACAAATTAGAGACCGCCACATAGAGCCTTAAAGTGTGACACATGGGGTCTTCAATTTGTAATTAGTGGATTTTAGCTTTTCTTTACCACTAAAAGAAAATCAACACTAAAACAATTTATTTAACAAAATTAAAAACAAAAAACAAACAAAAACAAAAACAAAAAGTTACCAAGTGGTCACTTTAAGAAAGATAAAGTTGTCGGTATGCTATTAAATTTTCTTCAACATGCTGATATTTCCACGGATATTTCCATTTTTTGTGGGCTTGATATTGACATGAGGGGTGAATCGATATTTACATTATAGAATTGAAAAATTCACCAAACATAATAATTAAGCAACAAAATATCACTAATATAAATATAATATGAACAATAGACATGTTAACTTGTTTACAAATAATAAAATATTTATTTACTAATTTAAATTTATTTTTTTGTAATTTTTCTAGAAATATCCATCAAAATCAAAATTATATCGATATTTCCATAGAAATTTTCATAAAATTAACGCTTCGAAATTTTCATTGGCATCCATCTTTTAATCATTACATGCATGTTTCTGTTGAATGTTATATATATATATTCCTCTTTTTCTTTTAATTCTCTTTAGTCTCCACCTTTCATTTTACTTTTTACACAATCTAACCGCCTAAATTAAAATTAGATTTTTACCCCACTTATCCCTATTTTTATACTTCATCATCTCCAAAATTTCTTGATTTTTTACAATTTTACAATTCTCAAGATATGCAAATGTCACCATTGTTGTTCTCTCCCCAAGTTCTCAATTTTAATTCGTTTCATTGTATTATAGAGAGAATTTTTTATTGTACTATGAGGATTAAAGTGTATGAGCTCAAACTTTTATATTTACTCTTTTTATAGAGTTTATTGTGCATTTTTAAAGTTTAAAAAATTGTAACAGTTAAATCCTAATTCGTGGAAAGGATCGAGTTTGCTATTAAACCAGAAACAAAAAAAAAAAAAAAAAAAAAACAAGAAGGAAGATAACGATTTCAACTCTAATCCATGGAAATAGCCTAAGAGAACTTTATTCAAAGTTCCAAGAGGCACTTGGAAAGGTAGAGTAGGTCGAGTTTTACTGAACCACTTATTAAAATTACGGTGACTTCTTTTGTAACTCTTTTCTGCTTATTTTTGTAATTTTAGTTGCATATTATAGATTATTATTCTTTTGTTGGTTGAGATTGATTGAATTTATTATTTCATTTTTTTTTATCAATATTGTTATTTAACATCTATTAAAATTTTTTTTATTAATTTATTTTAAAAAGTGTCTAAATAGTTTAGTTGGAGCATAATTAAGAAAAAGTTTAATGAAACCCTATTCAATCCTCTCTAGAGTTTTCATACCGATCCAACAATTTTTATAAGTGCCAATTGCCTTTGTTTGTAATATATAAAAATATTTTTATAAATAATTTTTGATTGATAACCATTGCACTACAAGAAATCGTACTTCTCCTGACGCCACAAATCGCCGGAAAATGGTAGAAAATGCATCGAGAGATCCTCTCCCGAAGAAATATGGATCGTCGGGAGTTTGGTCGGAAAAAATCCATCGGGAGTTCTCAAACTCCCGACACCCTATGCATGTATTGGAAGTTGCGGGAACTCCCGATACGCCAAAATATGCGTGGGGAGTTCCTTCATTAGTTGAATATTGGCTTTTAATTTTTTTAAATTTTATCTGAATAATATGTAAAACATCATTAACCAACTCAAACAGATTCACGTAATAAATAAAACAAAGAAAACGAAGTCCATACTATAACAAATAAATGAAAAGTTACAATATCCTACAATAAAACGCAATCGATACTAAATAAAAGAAATTCGTTTTAAAAAATACATAGAAGTAATAAAATGAAAACAATGTTAATAAATACAGAAAAGAAAACAACGTCTTGAACACAGCATCTTGTAAAATCGTCCAACTTTATCTCCGAACAGCATCCTACAATAAAACAAAAACATTAAAATGTTATATCGATAAACATCCACAGCACGTTCAAACTTCATAAACAAAAACATTCACAAATGTCATAATCATCCAACCAAACTTCATAAATAAACAATCTAAACCAAACTCATAAACAAGAACATAAAAGTCAAAATTTATCCCGAAAACAATCTAAACAATCTCGACCCACCCCCCACAACATATTTGAACTTCATAAACATTCATATACACACAAAAACTTCACGTTCAACGATAAAACGAGTATAATCAAACTCTACCCACCCCCCACGACAAACTTGAAACCTCTCAAACAACAAAAAACACACAAAAACCTACAAATTCAATTCCAAAACAATAACCAAACTCTACGCATCCTCACAACATATTCAAACTCATAAACAAGAACGAACACACATAAAACTCAAAGTTTCTCTCCAAAATAATCTAAACCAATCTCAACCCACCCCCCACAACACATTCGAACTTCATAAACATTCATAAACACCACCACAAAAATTCTCAAGTGTTCAACGATAAACACGAGCACAAATTGAGTATAATCAAAACTCTACCCAATCCCCTTTCTCCCCCGCCCCCAGCACCCCTCACACCACTTACACCCCCACCATACCCCACGCCGCCCCCCTACCCCACCCACCCCCCCGCGTACACAACCACACATTGAAACCTCCTGCAAACAATAAAAAAACACACAAAAACCTACAAAATTCAACTCCAAAACAATAACAACCAAACTCTACGCACCCCCACAACATATTGAAACTCATAAACAAGAATGAACACATATAAAACTCAAACTTTCTCCCCAAAACAATCTAAAAAGTTCAAGGACGAAAATTGCGAACAACCAGGGTATAGTTCATTATGTGCTTTGGTCATTAAATCTCGAATAAGTTCGTGGTATCTCTTTATTGACCATTAGAGGACATTTCATTCTCAATCCCTTCTTCATTTGCATCTTCATTTTCAATTGGAACTTGTAGATCGTTTATAAAATTCAACATCTTATTTTCTTCGACAATATTACCCTCTATACTATCTACTTCAACATTCTGTATTGAATAAGTTGTACGACTTTTAAAACCTCTAGATAAGTTTACTGGCTCTCCATGATATACCCATTCAGAGTATGTGGGAGATATTTCATATGTTAATAGATGTCGTACCACGATATCTAATTTTTCTCAAATTGAATTCATACAATTTTGGCATAGACATCTTATTCGTCCGGAATCATTAACATGAAACTTCGCCATTTCTAAAAAGTGGGATACTCCTTCTCTATACTCCACTAATAACTTATTCCTTAGTTTAATGCATTCTTTATTCATTCTTAAAAATAAATATTTTCTGACCAACTTGTAATCCAAAATAATAACCTGTATTATAGGACAAAGTACAAAGCCTTTGTCACTACAGGAATTCTGACTTCTCCCGACGTCACATTTCATCGGGAAAGTGTGGAAAATTTGTCGAGAGAGGATCTCCCGATGCATAAACAGTCGTCGGGAGTTTGGTCGGGAGAAATCCGTCGGGAGAGGATCTCCCGATACATAATCATAATATGTATATTCAATAACAATAACAATAACAAAATGAATATGTATATTCAATAATAATAATAAAAAAATATAATAAATATATTTAATAATAATAACAATAACGAAATTAATAAATATATTCAATAACAATAATAATAAAAAAATTAATATGTACACTCAATAACAATAACAAAATTAATATGTATATTCAAAACACTAACAAAAAAAATATTAAATTTTTTATTTTGATTATGCCAAAAAAAAAAAAAAAAATCAAAGCACATATATTCAATAAACAAAATGGCGAAGTACTTATCGGTGGCTACGGAGGAAGTCAAACAGCCGACGGCGTGAGGTGCGAAGGGCTGAAGACATTCGGCGTCAGGTGGCTAAAAGCGTTCGACGGGCTTTTTATATATGGAAGGGGAGGGCTCTTTTAGTACGATGGATGTGAAGAAGAATATTTGAAGAAGAGGAAGAAGAAGGCGTGAGAGCATTCGGCGGGGCGGCTAGCACTGAAGGGGAGGATTAAATAGTGGATCTTCCAATGGCCACGATAGTCGTCAAGAGATCCGGGAACTCCCAACGAGTAAAATAGCCCGTCGGTAGTTCTCCGAACTCCCGATGGGCAGTGACCAATGGTCAGGCGTTCTCCCAATCTCCCAACGACTAGTATACTATGTCAGAGTTATTTCTAACTTCCGACACTTCTCTTACTTCGTCGGGNATACTATGTCAGAGTTATTTCTAACTTCCGACACTTCTCTTACTTCGTCGGGAGAGACCCTATCTCCCGACGACTATTCTTCCGATGGCGTTTTTAGGCATCGAGAGAGCTTCTTTTTCTTGTAGTGTTGTTTGAGTTTTCACTCCAATCATTGGTATTAGAGTGCATAGTTTTTCTATATAAAATTAATTTTCAAAAAATATATTTTGACAATTGAAGTATCTTCTTAATATTTTGAAAAATTATTTGAAAAGCTTAATTACTAGATCAATGATAACTTTGAAAAAAAATCCTTATACTTTCAAAAGTTTCAATATCACCATTGAACTTTCATAAACATTTAAAAATTATCATTGGAATAGAAATAGTTAGCATTTTGAATAGAAATCGAGACTTAGAGTAGAAAGGATCGAATCTTAATACGAAAACGTTTTATCGCTTTTTGTTTTTAAATTGGGATGAGAAAATTACATTAGGGTTAAGCATGTTTTTTTTTCAATGATTGAGAAAAAAAATACCTTTTCTGTAGACCAACTCTTCAATAACCTTCAAGAATCTCCTTTGCACGAACCTCCAAGAAAGTAAATGGCAGGACACCACCGAAAAGTTTCCCCACTATGTCTCCAGCAAGAAATAGGGATTGTGCAATCCTTCGCGGTTTTGGAATTTAAAGAGAGAAATAAGAACCACCTTTTGTTCTGAGTTTTTCTAAGATAAAATTATCTCAAGAGAGAGAGATTGATAAGATCTCTTCTTTGTTCTTCTATTATGTATCAAATACATAAAATAAAAGAAAAAACATACATGAGGGGAATAACTCCTCTTATCCCCAACATCCACTCTCATGCAACTTTAGAGGAGTTACCTTCCCTTTTTAATTTATTTAACATTATTTCTTTATTTGTGTGTGTATATATATATAATAATTAAATGAATAACAATAATAATTAATTAATTAATTTTAAATATCACATATTTATTCAAATATGCATTTAAATCATATAAAAATGCATCTCTCTCCCTTATCCTATACTTTTAATATGAATCTCATTAACATTATTTTTATTCTATATTTTTTATATGAATCCAATTCATATTAATTTTATGTCTAAATTTTATTGAAATATTATTCTCTCATCTTATATAGTTTTAATTATAAATCATCACTAGAAGAAATTAGACTTTTAATGTCAGTTGAAATAAATAGTTGTAGATGTACAATATCGGTTTTGACGAATTAAAAAAATCAAATCTTTAATATCGATTTTAGACGGACATTATTCATCCGGTTTAATGAAGCTACAATGTCGGTTTAAAACCGACATTATAGCTAAGCCCATTCCATCTTCCTTTTAGTGAAACCCTATTTTTCACGTCTTAGTATTTCAAGCTTTTTCTCTCCTTTCTCACAAAACTCTCACCTAAAGTTACTCACAGCCGCAGATTCCCTCACTTTCGCCACCAGCTTTGAGGTTCCTATCACTCCGTCAGCTCCGAACCGTTCGCCACCAGCAAACTGTAAACGAATAATCGTCTGTCTGTTCTTCTGTTCGCTGTCAGATCTGTGTGCTATACATAAACCCCACGCCGTCCACTGCCATATCCGCGCGTTATACATCAGATCCATGCGTTCATCAGATCGTGGTTTTTTTATATTCTTGTGGTTTTTTTTTTTTTTTTTGGTTAGTTTTGAAGGTGGATCTGTAGCTGGAGCTGGAACTCGAGCAAAAACAGGAAGATTTGTTTTAGGTTATTTTTGCGTAGTGTTTATTGAAAAGTCTCTGACCTTCATTCATTTGTGTGCTGGCCTTTCCCTTTCACTTTGCTTGAACCTTCGATCATAAACTATACAGAGGATATAGTATAGATACTATTAAAATAAAAACTTGTTTGATTGCAGGTTACGTTAAATAATATCCTATCTATATTATTTTAATGCAAGTTTTGTTGTATTTTATTTAGAAATTCCCCTAGTGTTGATTGCTGCTTTATGATATATTAATTTTATGCCTAAAATCTTATTCAAATATTATTCACTTAGTTAAACAACTTGTCATTTTCTTTCTATTTTACAGATAAAATAGAAATATTATTGATTTGGTGGATATTGGACTAATTCGGACCCTTTGAAGCAATTTTTCTTTTTAAATTTTTCAACAACAAAACCATGAAAAATATTGCCGGTTACAAAAATAGACATTTTAATGTTGGGAAACCGACATTAAAGACAACCTATATTGAAGAAGGTGTTATTTAAGGTGTTTAATGTCGGTTGTATTTAATATCGCTTTAAAATTGACATTAAAGATCTTTATAACATGATCTTCAATGTTGGTTTTCAACCGACATTTTGCCCCTATAAGGTTAGTTTTAAATCGACACTAAAGCCCAAATTTATAATAGTGCATGGTTATAATTAACATGCACTAAAGTGTATCAATATACATTATACATTATATAATCATATCATATATGATTAATATATGTTTCTCTTAATAAATTGAACAATTTCAAAATTACTTATTTCTTGTTTTACTCTTGGTGAGCTAGCATAGGACCTAATGAACCTAAATATTAGAAGCTCTAATGATTTGAGATTAACTAATTAAACTCTTTAATTAGATTAATCAACATTCATTAACTGTGGGTCATTCCACTGAAAACCCACAGTTGCACTCTTCACACTATAGATATATTTTTGTGTCCACGAATATAATCAATGATCAGTAAGTCAACCTTTCATAAATTGCTCATAATTATAGTTAGGTCAAATTACCATTTTATCCATGCAATCATTTCTTACTCCTTAAGTACAACTCATCCTCTATTGAACAACCTGTTTATGGTGTTACCATAAACAAATCTCTCTCGTGCTAATGAGAGAGAGGGGCCCCTTGTTTAAGACCCGAAGTCATCACTTAAGAGAACAATTCATCTACTTTCCCCAAGCATGAGAAGAACTGAACGTCATCTTGTGTAGCTATGTTTCCAGCTCCCTACTTGGACAAATTCCCAAAATGGTAGACATATTGAATTGACAACATGACAACACTCTCACCCATACAAATCAAAGGATTGCCTCATAGACAAGAGTCCATAACTCACTCAAGATTGAGATCAAGTTACCTATGGTCATCCTATGAAATATTAGTTGATTCAATCAACAGTGTTATAAAGATAGATTAATCATTCTGTGATTCTGTCTTATAAAAACTCTTTATATAGAATACTCCACTCATATACCTCCACATGAACGATTTGGATCAAATCATTTGTAACACGTACAATTCTTGTAACATTTACAATCTAGGTTGTATCTGCAGTGTCACCAAAATAAGACATTCAACCTTATTCATATACTGCAAACTTTTTATGTTATTGTTTAAACACGATCCAATATGTCTACCACATACTGTTCAGGCTACATTAAGTAACATGAGATCTTAGTTTATTTGATTGAGTTAATTCAATTTAAATGTCGAATAAAATACTTCTTATTTTATTAAATAAATAATTCGTATTTACAAATTATAAACAACATGCTATCATCGGTTGCAATTGTCGAAAGTTTATTTTTTTTTTGGAATATGTGAATATTTTTTCAAATGAATGATAAAGTTTAAGGCTTTTTTTTTATATATATAATTTGACCAATAGAAAAAAAACAAGAAAAATATAAATAGACAGTTAAAGGAATGATGCAAGCAAAAAATTTAAACTTGTTCCCACTATGTGTCATCTTTTTGCAGAAGAGTTATGGGGTCACCAATTACATAACTATTAACTACACACTGAAAAATAATAATAATCCAAAAGCTAAAAGGGAAAAACCCCCAACTTTGATCTTAGTTTGTCTTGCCACCGCCGCCGGTGCTCTTCTCCGGCGGAGGAACACGGTTCTTACTGCCGCCGGTTCTCCGACGTTGTCGAGAAAGACGGTTAATCTGAGCGCCACCGGCAGCGTTAATAGGCCGCCGTGGATGGCCAGGTTTAGCATTATCGTTGTTGCTCTTTTGTAGACTTGAACTTGAAGCCACCATTTTTCTTTTATCTTTTTTCGTTTTTCTTCTGCAAATTACTTTGAATCTCTCTCTTGATTCTCTAAAATGGGCCTATGGTTTATGAATCTCTTTAATTCAATGGCAACTACTTTAATATTAAGTGAAGCTTGTGTGAAATTACTGTCCTGCCCTTTCATTTTTCCACCACTTATTTGTTGAATAAAGAAAGTCTTCCTTTGACTCAGCTTATTCACCAAACACCATTATTGGGTTTGAATAACTCTTCCACTCACTTTTTCACTCATTCTATTGTATGAGAGTGTTTATTGTCAAGTAGAAGTATGACGAGACTCTTTATAGATACAAGGTCAGACTGGTTGCTAAAGGGTTCACTCAGACATATAGGATTGATTACTCAGAGACTTTCTCTTCAGTAGCGAAGCTGAACACAATTCGGGTTCTTCTCTCAGTTGCTGTTAACAGACACTGGCCCCTCCATCAACTTGATGTAAAGAATGCTATACTGGATGATGAGTTAGAAAAAGAGGTCTAAATGAGCCTTCCTTCTGGGTTTGAAGCACAATTTGAAAGTTAGGTCTGTAAACTCAGGAAGTCCTTATAGGGCTTAAAACAGTCTTCAAGAGCGTGGTTTGATAGATTCACTACCTTCGTTAAGTCCCCAGATTTTGTTCAAGGACATTCTAATTGTACTCTGTTGATAAAGAAATCCGGATCAGGAAAGATTACGGTTCTCATTGTGTACGTCGATGATATTGTTTTTTCAGAAGACGAATATAGCAAAGATTGTTAGATTAAAGTAGAGAATGGCAGATCAGTTTGAAATCAAAGACCTTGATAGTTTGAGATATTTTCTCGGTATGGAGGTAGCGAGATCGAAGGACGTAATATCCATTTCTCAATGGAAATACACTTTGGACTTGTTGAAAGAAACAGGGATGACTGAATGTAAACCCATTGATACTCCCATTGAAGTCAATACTAAGCCGGGAGATTCTGTTGAAGGGGTTCCAGTAAATAAAGAAAGGTACCAACATCTCATTGGGAAATTGATTTCCCTGTCACATACTAGACCAAACATATGCTTTGCTGTCAGTATGGTCAGTCAGTTTATGCAGGCTCCATACGAGAAACATATGAAGATTGTTACTCGGATTCTGAGGTATTTGAAGTCTACTCCTGGAAAGGGCTTATTGTTCAAGAAACATGAAAAGAGATGCATTGAAGCTTATACTGACTCAGATTGGGTAGGATTAGTTACAGATAGAAAATCAACTTCAGGATACTGTACCTTTGTGTGGGGTAATCTTGTTACCTGACGAAGTAAGAAACAAGGTGTGGTGGCTCGAAGTAGTGCTGAGGTAGAATACAGGGCTATAAGTCTAGGGATATGCGAATAGATATGGTTGAAGAAAGTTTTGTCTGATCTTCACCAGGATAGTCATGGTCCCATGAAACTGGTAATAAAGTAGCTATCAGTATTGCCAATAATCTCGTGCAACATAATAGGACCAAGCATGTAGAGATTGATAGACACCTTTTTAAAGAGAAATTGGATAATGGCAGCATTTGTATTCCCTACCTTTCTTCAAGCCAACAGGTTGCTAATGTTCTCACCAAAGGGTTACTAAGACAAAGCATCGAAACTTGTGTTAGCAAGTTGGGTTTTATTTATATTTATGCCTCAACTTGAGGAAGAGTGTTGAAATAAGATGTATTTGCGCGGTGTTTTAGTGTTTTTACTTGTTCCTACTGTATTAGGGTTTCTGCCAGGTCTATTTATATCTGAGTTTTTGGTGTTCTGTAGTGTGATAAAAATTAATAAAAATTCTCCTATCGTGGTTTTTTCTCCCTGACTCAGGGTTTTCCACGTAAACCTGGTGTTCATCTTCTTTCCCTTATTTTCAATATAATTATCAATCTGAGTGAAAAATTCATTAATGTAAAACTCTTTCCATAACAGTTTGCTCTCATTTCTCTAAAACCTTATGTGATCTTCGATGGTGATTTTGTAGGTGAATCTGAAGAGATTTTGACATGCAATCTTCTAAGTAGAAGGGGAATGAGAAGATGAAGATAATGATATACGTGATTCAGTATTAGGAAGCCTACGTCCACGTGAAGGGAGTTTTCTTTTTTTTTTTTTCTTAAAGGCTTACAAAGATGTGTTCACTCTCGATTACAAATTTCTCTCTTCGTTTTATTTTTCAGATTAGATCTCTTTTTATAGTTGGAGGATTTGTTATAAAACACTATTTAAGAAATTGTATTTAAAAAAATGATCGTTGGAGATTAACGTTCTTTCAAATCTCCATCTTGATCCCAACGTGAGAAGCTTTCTCCTTCCAGATCTAACTCTTGTCCAACCTTTTCCAAGTAAGTTGAAGCTGATTAATTCAAGAAATTTGAGGAGCTTGAGTTTGAAGACAAGCTTCGTGAGCATGTCTGTTGCATTTTCTGTGGTATGTACTTTCAACACCTCAATTTTATCCCTTTCAATTATGTCTTTTATAAAATGATACTAGAGGTATTATGGGTTTTTGGAAAGATGGATAGCTTTTTCATTATCACAATAGATTTTAATTACTATTTGTGATATACCAAAGTCTGCCATCAAGCCCTTTAACCACAATCCTTCCTTGATGGCTTCTACTAGTGCTATACATTCTACCTCTATAGTAGATAGAGCTGTGATTGACTATAAATTGGCTTTCCAGCTTAGCAAATTAGGACCATATAAGAACATGTAGCGAGATAGGGATCTCATTTTGTTTAAATTCCACTACAAAATCAGAGTCAACATAGTCATACAACTCTAGTTCTGTCTTTTGGCTCAGTAGGTTAGCTTTGTGTTCTTAGACCAAATTAGATACCTATGTATCCATTTAGTAGCCTTCCAATATTTTTTTGCCGCGATTAGACATATATCTACTCACTAAGCTAGCACAATAAGAGAGGTATGGCCTTGTTGAGATCATCAAGTACATTAAACTGCCCATTACTTAACTGTGTGGCACTATTTGAATCTATATTAGGTGTTCAATGTTTATTTCTAAAGGTGAATTAGCTAAGGATAGCTTAAAATGATGTGTTATAGAGATAGTCACTAGTTTGACATTAGATAAGTTGAATCTTCTGAATATTTTATCACAGTAGCTTGCTTAACTAATACTTAGAGTAGAGGAATTCATGTTTCTTGAGATTTCAATCCCTAGGATCTTTCTTGACTGACCCATATCCTTCATGTCAAATTTTCTCTTTAGAAAATCTTTGACATGAGTTAAATCTTCTATAGAACTCTCTGCTAGCAACATGTCATCAATATAAAAAAGTAGATATACCTTGTTCTTGTAGGAAGTTGAATTAACATAGGTACATATATCATATGTACTTCTTTGGAACCCAATACTCTCTATGTAATCAATAAACCTTATGTACCAGCATCTAGGGGATTGTTTAAGTCCATAGATAAACTTATTTAGAAGGTAATAGAGGCCATCTTTTCCCTTTACCTCAAATCCCTTAAGTTTCACCATGTATATAATCTAATTTAGATGTCCATGTAAGAATGCAGTTGAAGGATCCCTGTGAAGGGTGTGCAGTGGAAGCAGATCGTCCCAATTCTAAAAAATTTATAGAACATAATTTTACAGAGAAATAGAACAAATGATGTATTTAATTAAACAAAACATACAACATACTTGAGAAACTAAGAAGAGAAAAAGGGAATAGAAGACTTACCCTTGAAGAACAAAAACTTCACAATTCCTCTTCACTGTGGAAATCATGAACACCAAAAAGACACTACCAATTGGAGACCTTGGTATTCTCAGGTAGAGAATCCAAGAGTGGTGGGTTGTGGCTAATTTGGATTGAGGGAAGGGAGGAGAATGAGAGTTTTAGATGAAGAAATAGGAGAGGAATTTAGAGAACCTTTTTTTTTTTTTTTTTTTTTTTTGGCCAAAAACAACATTCATTTTCTTTCTTTTTTCTCTCACAGGTAAAAGATTATCAAAATCCAAAAAACACCCACTTACGTAGGTGGAGAAAAAAGAGGGGGAGAGAGTTGTTACTCCCTCCCTCATTTAATTTAAAACAACGTTTAATATATATATATATATATATATATATATATATTTATATAGATAACTAGCTTATTATATTATATATATATATTAAATTATATGTTATATCAAATATAACATATAACCTATAGTTTTAATATTGTATCATATACAATATAACTTATAGTATCTTTTCTCTCACATATGACATTTAATATAAATCATATTTATATTAAATTTAACAATTATGAATTCAATTCATATAATCAACATTTGAATCATATTCAAATATGTGTTTCCTCTAAAAAATAATATAATGTACCAAATACATTATAATAATTATATCACGTATAACTTAAAATATCATATATAATCAATTTCCTCGATTAATTTGAACAATTCAAATTAATCCTATTATTGATTCTCATTTAGTCCTATTGAGCTACCAAGGGGACTTCATGGACCTGTAGCTTGAAACTCCAAGGGTACGTGAATAATTAATTAAACTCTTTAGTTTAAATTATTCACCATCTATTAACTGACGGACACTCCACTAAAGATCGTCAGCTGCACTCTACACACTATATATATATTTCTATGTTCATAGGATATAACCAATCAACAGTACGATGACCGTTCACAAATTGCTTGTAAATACAACTAGGCCAAAATTACCGTTTTTCCCCTATAGCTACATCTAACTCCTTAAGTACCACTGATCCTTTTAATGAACAATAAATCATAGTCCAACTATGATCGAACATCTCTCGGGTAAGGAGAGGGTGTGGCATCACATTGTTCAAGCCCCGAAATTAGCCCTTAAGGGAGAAATTTATTTACTTACCCCAATGTTGGGGAAGGAGTGAATTCTTTCTTATGTAGCTATGTTCCCAGCTCCTCAATTTGATGAATCCCCAAAATAGTAGGCTTATTGAGTCGACGATTTGCAACTCTCACCCATACTAATCAGAGGACCGTCTTCACAGGTAGGAGTTCAAGACTCACTCAGGATTTAGATGATGTCACCTATAGTCATCCTGATGAAATGTTAGTCTCTAATATGAACGACGTTATATAATGAGACTAAACATTTTATGGTTCGGTCTTATACAAACTCCTTTGTATAGAATATCCCTACTCATATGTCTACACATGAATGATCAGGATAAGATCATTTGTAGCACTTTACAACAAATGTAACATCTACAAAACGGGTCATATTCGTAGTGTCACAAGGATAAGGTATCCAACCTTATCCATCTACTACAGACCATTTAAGTTATCATTTAAACATGATCCACCCATATGTCTCTATATACATGTTTAAGCTACAAGACAACCTTGGATGTTAGTTTATTGGTTTGTGGTTAATGCAACTAATTTTGAAATAAAACATCAAATATTTTATTACATAAATAAAATGTTTACACATTACAATTACAAACTATAGGACCCTATTAGATTTAGGGTATCAACCCCAAAAATCTTCCATTTGACCTAAAGCTAATGGAGTGTATAGTGTAAAAGTCAAACGATAATACAAAGTACACAAAACAATAAACTAGGGCACAAACCGCCCAGTACAAATCTCCCACTTGCCCTAGTCTAAATGTGGCATATCCCATAGACCCATACTCTGCTGGTGACCCTCAAACACCTTAGCCGTGAGAGCCTTTGTAAATGGACCAACAACATTATGCTTCAAAGTGATAATCACATCCCCTTGATGCTTAATCTCTCGGATGAGATGATGCTTCCGCTCTACGTGTTTGTCGCGCTCTTGACTCTTAGGCTCTTGAAAATTAGCCATAACACCACTATTATCACAATAAAATGTGATGGGTTTTGAAATATCTAGAACGACTTCTAGATCTGTCAAGAATTTCCTGAGCCAAATAACTTTCTTAACAACTTCATAAGCCGCTACATACTCAGCCTCCATAGTGGAATCAGCAATGCACCCTTGCTTGGTGCTCCTCTAGACTACTGCCCTTCCGTTGAGAGTACTGATGTAGATTTCCTAAAATCCTTATCAGTCTAAAAATCAGAGTCTGTGTATCTAATAAGGATCAGATCCTTAGAACCATACACAAGCATGTAGTTCCCGTTCTCCGTAGATACTTGAGGATATTCTTAACGGCAGTTTAGTGATCAAATTCTAGATTAGACTGATATCTACTGATTATCCTCACCACATAACAGATGTCAAGTCTCGTACATAACATCGCATACATGAGGTTGCCAACAACCGATGCATAGAGGATCTGTCTCATCTCCTCAATCTTGAGGTGTCTTAGGACACTGTTCCTTAGACAATATCACTCCAAGCCTCTCTTGGAGTTCTGCATCGAATACTTGACAAGCATTTTGTCAATGTACGATGCTTGAGACAGAACTAGCATTTTGTTCTTTCTTCTTTTAAAGTATTAAATTGAAAATTAAATATTAATTAAAAATTCTACCTAATTTTAGGAGAATTTAAAAGCAAGAAGGATACTACTTTTAAAGTCAACACGTGTTTTTAAAAGTGATTTTAACAAATTTAATTTAAATATGTTTTACCAAACACAAAAAATGGTTAAGATTTTTTTCAAATGACTCTTTGACACAACTAATGCAATGGCAAATGTAGACTTAGAGAGTTTGGAAGACATTCTTTTGAACCAAGGGAAATATTCGAGACATAGGATCGAGTTATTGATCGTACGGGATATAGTAAGATTTGCACGCTTTTTAGTTTTTTTTTTCTTTTTTTTTTAAAGATATTTTTGGTATGAGTTCACGTTCTTTATGGGTGATTGAAACATAAAATGGTCAAACTAAAGCCTCGTTCGAAAATTATTTGGTTTTTAGATTTTAGTTTACTTTAATTTTTACCAATATTTTAAAAAACCATATCAAATTTTGAAAATTAAAAAAATATAGTTTTTAAAAACTTGTTTTTTTAAAAAAAAAAATTTGATTAAGAATACAACTCCTGTAATTAAGTAAAATATAAATATTGTAAGAAATTAAGAATAAATAAACTTAATTTTTAAAATAAAAAACAAATTAAAAAAATAGTTACTGAAAGGAATCTAGGTTATTCAGTTATTTTTTTTAGTAGTTGACTGGATTTTTTAATCTTTGTGTTTTCCTTCTTGGTCACAAGGATACCCCATTTTGTTTGATGATAGTGCCACAAAAAATAGAGAGAAAAAAGAAGAGAAAAATAAATGTTAATTTAATAAAAAATAAATGTTTGGTGATAATACCCTAAAGAAACTCATAAATGAATTCATACACAAGATTCAAATGAAATTACAGCCGCTGAGGTCTTAGTTGGTTTGACCACCGCCGCCGTGGCTTGGTGGTGGCGGAGGGACCCGTCTGGTTAATGTAGTCTCAAAAGTGTCAGCCAGTGGCCTAGAAGTAGGAGGAGGGGCTGGTTCCACCGCCGTGGACGGCAAATCTGAGCCGCCGGTGTAGAATATTTTCGGACGATATGGAGTAGAAATTTGAAACGTCAGAAGGCCAAAACCATCGCATTTTTGGGCATACAGTTCGTTGTAGGTGTTTTCAGTTGAAACCTCCATATTTCTTTATCACCAAAAGCACTTTAGAATATACAAACAATCTCTCTTCCACTTTGCCTTTGCTAAATTAATTAATAAATGGGATATATATACAGAGAGGGAACGGAGGTTTAGTGAAATTACAGTCATACCCTTTCAATTTTCAAGGCTCCAATTGTAGGCAGTTTGTTCAAAGCAAAATCCTCTCTGACTGACGCCTTTGAATCATTATTATCACGTGTATTTGATTCTTTGAAGAAGACCCTTTCAAAGTGGAGAATTCTAGGACTATGTTCGAACTTACTCTGAAAAATTCTAATATATATTATCTCTCCATTTATTATTTTTCATATATGAAACATTTACAAATAATGTGGAGTATATAAATTAAAATAATGACAAAATCTTTTAAGCCCAACCCAATTTCACTCAAAGATTCAAAAATAAAAAGTCGAAAATATCCCGTTGGGTGAAAATTTAACTTTCAAAATAAGAGGAAACAGACTTTTTGGTTGGACAATCTAGATTGAAAAATTTGGTATTAGAAACTTCCCTTATATATTCCAATCTTGAGTTTTGGGTTTGGGCCTCAAAGGTACCCATGTTTTGGAGAGAGTGAGGAGATAAACCAATGTGGGTTCGGTGGACGTCCCGCGCGCCGCCATCCAGTCGATTATTAATTTTTAATAAAAATATTATTATTTTTATTTCTTTTTTTATTTTTTTTTAACCAAAAGAAAAAAAAAAACGGAAAAGGTCCTCCCCTTCAAGCTTCGTCCATCCACTGAGGCTTACCGCCTTTTCCGCTGCAGTTCGAGAAACACAACTCATTTTCACTTCATTTCATTTTTCTCTCCTAACTCTTCCCTTTTAGTTTTTCGAGCAGTGAATTTAGAAAGGATGTGCGTACCGATAGGTAACGGTGTATTTCCGATCGGGTTTCTTTTGACTCCTGGGGACGACATGACAATTTTCAAACCTGCTTGCACACTTGGGCAGAGCCGTGAAAGAGAGTGAGCTCCGCAACTCAGCCTATATTGAGTTTCTATTTTGCAGGTTTTGCTCTTTGCTTGACTTTCGCACCTTGACCATTTACTATTCGTCGTGCCGTTTCCAACCTATCCCACGCATTATCTTTTATGTAACTTTAGGATTTTATTTCTTTATGTTTACTTCTTCAACATTGATTCCCAACTATTTTGAGAATTCTTGTTCAAGCTTTTGGTTGGACTATGAATGTCGATTCATCATTGATTCATCTTTAACGTCAATTCATCTTCAAGCTTGTAGTCTTGCACTTCACTTCCTTCATCTTCGATGTCGATTCATTCGGCTCCATCGTCATCTTCCTATTTGATTTATTCGAAAATACCCACAAAAAATTGAACTAAAACGCTGAAGTAGAGTTACCCACTTTGAAAATTTCTTCCGGTTTCGCTACATCCACTCTGAAATTTTCACTTCCGATTACTTGAACTTCAATTCCGATTACTCCCAATTTCAATTTGCTTCACTTCCGTATTCTTTCGTTTTCTTTCTTTTCCTTCTCAGCCCATAGACTTGCAGACAATAATGGTGAGCTAGTTATTTTATTTTTATTCTTTTGGTAGATGCAGATATAGTTATTGCTGCTTTGACATTTTGGTTCATAATTGTTGTTGAGAAATGGGGCTGGTTTTAGATGTTGGCTGAAATCGAAATTCTCTCCACTAGGTTTGAAACTAAAGTTTAGATTATTCTTCTCTGATTCTCTATTTTCTTTTGAATGATTTGTACTATGAACCATAAACACAAACACGGCTACACGATACGGATACGCGATTGGATATGAGGATTTGTCAATTTCTAAAAAATTAAGATACGGATAGATACGTCATATTTTATATATTATTTTAATATATATTTCTAAAAACCGAGGATACTGATACAAAGGTACATTTTCTCTTGCTTAAAAAAATAGGATGCTTAGTTTTTGATTAAAAAAAATTAGACGAGTTATTTGTCCTTTTTCTTTAAAAAAAGTAAGCGTAAAAATATATACATTAAATCGCTCATAAGATAGTATAAGTATCTAGAAGTATCGGTATCTTATACGTGTCTGATACAAATTCTTTGTCTCACATGAAGTATGTGTGCTTCATAGGATTTGTACATGATTGACAAATTTTGGATGTTTTTATCACAGGCGAGAGAATTAGTTGGAAGTCTCGTGAGGGTTTTGATAGTTTTTTTTAATAGACTCTCTATTCTAAATTGTTATTGAATTGTCATTTGACATTTGAGTTGAAAATTTATTTTGTTCGTTTTAGTTTTTGTTCTAAAATTTGTATAAAATTTGTTTTTAGTGTTTAGTGATCTTTATGAAATTTGACTTGAGTTTGACATTTTACGAGTTATGAAATGGTGTAATTTTATTGATAGGTGGAAGATTAAACATCTTGAAGGATGAACAGAAAACTAATTGTGATTATATGTAATGATTGTTGTTGTTTGTGTGGAGATTGGTATATTGGTTTCTTTATATGTTCGGCTGGAGTTTAAGAATCGCTTATGTAACCTCTTTAATTTTTCAAGTAATTTTTATTAAATTATTTTTAAATATTTGAATGTTATTTTGATAAATTAGGACTCAGAGTTTAATTTGGGAGGCAATATAATTAATTTAAAAGATATTTGTAAAAAATTGGAATTTTAATTAAATTTAAGGAAAAATTGGATTAATTTACTTAAGAGAAAGTGTATTTTAAATTCATGAGCCAAAATTAAGTTCATTAGAGAAGTTAATTGGTTGGAGATTAATTTGAAGAAAGATTTGAAATTTTTGGATTATTTTGGATAAAGATTTGAAAATAAAAGAAAAAGAAAAGATTTGATAAGAGATTTGGAATTTTTGGATTATTTTGGACAAAGATTGATTTTTTTTTTTTTAAAAAAAGAAAAGATTTGGAAAATATTTGATAAGAGATTTGGATTTTTTTGGATTTGTTTATTTGATTTAAACTAATTAGATTATAGAATTTCAAATTTAATTGTGACATTTCTAATTCTACTACAATATGGATTCCCAAATTAATTAGATTATGGATATTCTAATTAATTAAAATATGGATTTCCTAATTAGAGATCTTATTAAAAAAAGAAATCTAACCTATCTACTATTCAAGTTATGGAAGCTAGGATTAGTATATTTTTCCTCTATAAATACAACTATCTACTTCATTCCAAATCATTAACTTCATTCCAAAGAGAGGTCAATTAGATAGAAAATCCCTGTTACTTTCTTATTTTTGATTTTTATTTGGTGAGTATTAAGACTATATAACTTTTTTTGATTAGTTATAAATGTTGGGAACTGAATTTTAAATCCTAAATTGTGGGTTTATATGTAGATTTGAATATTTGAGTGAAATTTGAAATAAATTTGGAGCAAACAAAGCGTTTAGAACGTTAATTCAAGTTTCCATTGCGCCTTTGAACTAATTGTTACCACTTGGATTGCTTGTTTAAGATTACTTGGACTATTTATTTATGAAGACATCGACTGGTTACTTAAGATTACATTATTTCTTGAGATTGTTAAGATGGATTTTGAGATTATTCTAGACTGTTGGGACTAATAATTTATGAATGACTTAATGGCATTGATTGATTGGATTGTACTGTTACCCCTAAATTAAACGATTGTAAAGTTATATGAAAACTGATCATGCTAAGTTATAAGGTTCCTGTTAGTTTTTCTTATCTGGGCAGGTGTACACATACGACATGTGCACATTATGGCTGATTCATGTTCCTTCGAGTTCATGTTTATGAATACACTATGACAGTTCATGTCTGGACCTTCGGATTACGAACTATGACTGATGCGTGTTTCTTCGGGATCATATTTATGACTAATATATGACTTCCTTCCTTATAGATAATTCAAGCACAAACCCAAAGATAAAATTGATTATGAAAATAAGAAAATCAATAATCTATAAAGAATCTTCAATGAGGACGAAATTCAAGCAAAAAATCAAACACGAACTATAGAAAACAGAAAAATCGACTCGAAGAAATCTCTAGCTCACAAAATCAAAACCAGCAGAAGGCTGATTTCAAAAACAAAATTGTTATCGTGAAGGCAATCTGAATGAGAAAAGGCGAAGACGAATTTGAAGCAACAAATCGAACAAAAGTCGTAATGTAGAGTAATTGGCTTCAAGAAACCTCCAGCTAACAAAACTGAAACCAACAAAACCTTGATTATTTCAAAAACAAAATTCTTAACATGCGCTAACATGAACGAGAGAAATTGTGCATCAAACAAAATATTGAACATGGTTTTAGGGTTAGCTCAGCGAGAGAAGATCCAATTCCACTAGAAGAATTTCGGACTTTAATGTCGGTTTTAAACCGACATTAAAGTTAGTGTTATTAAAGCCATTTAATGTTGGTTGCCTTTAATGTCAGTTTTAAACCGACATTAAAGGGCTTTAATAACATAACCTTCAATGTTGGTTGCAACTGATATTAAAGGTCTTCAATAAAATTTCCAATCAACATTAAAGAGTTTCAATGTCGGTTGAAATCGAGATTAAAGCCTGTGTTATTTTTTTAAAATTCTTAACCGACATTGAAGCCCAAAATCTGTCCTTTTCTTTTTAATTCTATTGTCGAATACATTTTTTTGGTCAGTAAGTTAAAAACGACATTATATGTCTTGTGTAGGGTCAGGAAATGTCCGTCATTATTTTATATTAAAAAGTATAGAAAAATTTACATGGCAAGTCCATCAATATTTGTCTTCCACCTATGAATTTATCCACAAATAAGAATCAATATTTCCAATCCAGTACATATACTCATCAAAATATGAAATAAACACACTAATCACAATACCAGACTTTCATAGAATACTTACACCAAGCCATCATTTCTCTCATTCAAAAATATCAATTAGTACTAATACCATGAATACTTAACACCAAATAACCCATGAACACAAAAAATACTATACATAAATCTTCCAATAATAAACAGATCATGTCTTCCACCTATGAATTTATCCACAAACAAGAATCAATATTTCCAATCCATTACATATACTACTCATCAAAATATGAAATAAATACACTAATCACCAACATTTGCATAACAATACCAGATTTTAATAGAATACTTACACTAAGCCATCATTTCTCTCATTCACAAATATCAATCAGTACTAACTTCATTCAGGCAGATCATGGTTATATAAATTTACATTCATTCTAAGCTAGCATTTACATTCTATTGAGACAAAAAAGAAGAATTACATCCTTACACAAATCGGCCAACAAAACTTGTCTATTGGGTTCGAAATATGTCAATCTCTCCTTGGGTATATGCATTTTTTGTATTGAACTACAAAGAGGGAAAAAAAAAGATAAATTCAACATAAATTTATGTCCATTTATTAAATTAAAGCTAGTACTATATAAAAAATAAATAATTTACGTACGAGGCTAGTAATGGGAGTAGTAGGATTATGCACTATTTCGTGTATATACTTTTGCACATAGTACCTGCATCCTACAAAATCTAATTGACGAGGGCACTGCATATAAAGAAGTTGAAAACAATTATTCTAATGAACATAAATTGTTAAAAAATGAAATTTACCTTTACAGGTTTCCATTTTGGAGAAGACCAATGGTGTTGGAGATTGTGCTTGGCTTGCCATATTTTCAATCCACTAAATAGTTTGAAAATATTAGTTAAACATAAATACTTCAATTAAGAGCTATGAAAGTTCAATTACACTTACATATTTATAACTCCATGAAAATCCTCTTGAACCTTACTTCAAAGAGAGTCCAAAACATAAACACAATTTTCTTGTAGATTGATTACAATCAATATCCAATGATAACTATAATAAGCAACAATTTTGAAATATTAGTACGTGTATAATGAAAATTAAAAATAACTTGAGAAATTATATCTACTTACCCTGTGTTATATGAAATGAGGACTAATTGGTCTAAATTAGCCAATTCTAGTTTATTGACTAAATTTCTAGATCGGATATCTTGAAACTTCACGTGTGGCAATATTCTTGCTTGATCAATTATAAAAAACTTCTTCGTAATATCACGACCACATTCATCCCAAAGATACCTAAACAAAGTAAAAGTAATTACTTAAACATGAAACAAAGTATACATGAGTGAATCTAAATGAGTAATACTTACGCAATGTATGTCAAATTACACATATAGCCTATTTCAACCATATTGCAATATTGGATCAGATCATCGCAGCCTAAATAAATAAATTTGTCTCTTCCAAATATATGCTGAAAAAGAGACATACTTTTTTTTCGTCAACCACAACTATAAGTTCACGAGGCCATTTTACGAAGTTACCCATTGCTAAGGACTCTATTTTACCCTTCACAGGAATTGGCATAGACAAATCTTCTCCAATGACAATGTCAATAAGAACATTAACAGTTAAGCATGACACATCATCACTAAATGTTGTGGCTACTGCAACAATATTATCTACAGTTCATATAGCCAAGTGGCATGGTGTCCCCTTAACAAATTTAAAAGAACTTATGTCATGCATGGTTAAGCACGTACAATATGATTAAAATTTAAAAGTCACAACAAATAAATTACCTCCAAATCTTCTTCAGACATCTCAATATCTTCTTCAGATGCACTTAGTGCAACACTTCCAACAGATGATTTGGATTGATGAGATTGTCTGTTGTGAGTTCTTTCTCTTGACACTTTACCATGTAGAACATTTTTTTCACTAGAGCCTCCTTCAATTTTTTGGCTCATTGAGGACTTTGGTTTTACTAATTTGAAATATTGAGAATGGGAAACAAAGTCACCCATTCCTCTAACACGTCCCCAATGTTCCTTCGTACCCAATGTTTTGGTGAGAACATCTTCACCTTCATAGACTTCAGCCAATTTATCCTGTAAAACATATTACAATTTTCACACAATATCTATATCATCACCTGGTTTTAATATATTTTTTAACATGGTTTTAATTTTGAGGGTAGTTTTGGGATAAATAAAATAAAATATCACAGACCCAATCTAAACATTAACGCGACATTAGCCATTTTCAAGATATTGTTATATCTACAATATTTTAAAAGTTGACGACACTAATGCTAAAATACAATATAAATTGTTTGTTGAAAGCAAAATCCTCTCTCACTGATGCCTTTGAATCATTATTATCACGTGCGTATTGACATGGTTTGGCTTATTGTATTTGATTCTTTGAACAAGACCCTTTGAAAGTGGAGAATTCTAGGACTATGTTGGAACTTAGTTTGAAAAATTCTAATATATATTATCTCTCCATTTATTATTTTTTATATATGAAATATTTATGAATTATGGAGTCTATAAAATAATATAATATATAATTTAATATATGTATATAACGTTTAATAAAAGAAATATACACTATCTCTTATTGTGCTTATAAACTTTCTGGTTGTTACAAAGAACTCAAAAAGTCGATAATTCAAATCTCTCCGGATTTGTACCTAAGAAAACAAAAATTTTGTGGTTATTTGAAAGGGATTAAAGCAATTACTTTTTCCACTTTATTAAATTGTTAGCTATTGGATCAGTTTGTAATTAAACCACACATATTTATGCCATTCACATGTAAGTAGAATACTTAGTAATATTGTCATTTTCTTTGTGATCATGAATGTAAAAGGTTTTCGGTGAAATATATGTTACATTAATTCACTTTTAATATATCCCCTTTAATTTGAGGTCTACCCGTGTGACACTCTCACCTTATTAAGGATACTTAAGATATAGGAAGTAGCTTGAACTACAAGTTAAAGGGAGAAGCTTTGCTAAACTATGCGTTGGAAAAAGATAATTAATAGTAGCAAAATGGCTAAGTATAAAATAGACATGTGTTGGTGTTAGGAAGCCTGAACGCAGAGGCTTTATGTGGGTGGCGACTAAAGCATATAAGGGTTGTGTGAGGTTGTGTTGAACCCAAGGACAAATTGTGCGTTAAAGTTGAGATATGGACGCATGAGTTAGACATCCATGATGCGTTATGTGAGGCCAAGCCGTAGGAAGTTAGTGTGTGGCATTAGTAGGCATTGGTCTTGGCATTAGAGGTTAGGCGAATACCAAGGTGTCTTGTTGGCTAAGTGGTGGATGCATGTTGGTCGAGCGATGTGTGAAGGGGTTGTCCATGCGTAGGCGAGGGACATGTCAAATGGCCATGTGTTAACAAGAGGCTGACGTGATCGTGCAGCGAGGAAGGGCCATCGTGCAACGAGTATGGGCCAGGCACAAGCAAGAAAGCACTCGGTTGCACGCGAGCGTGGGCACTGGGCGTTGGGGCATTGCGCGAGGGTAATCGCATAGTTGCATGTGGGGCTGCATGATGAATGCGAGGTTGAGCGCACAATGAGCGCAAAGTTGGGCGCAATGCTGGGCACGAGACGATGAACGCGAGGTGCTGGGCAGGCGATGTGTGCTAAAGCTATGCGATGAAGTTAGGCAGTGTGCGATGAGGTATGCGACGATGGGCATGCGATGTGCGCTAGGGCTGCACGACACAGCAAGGCGATGTACGCTAAAACTATGCGATGAGTGTGACAAGGTTTTGCGATGCTCATGCGATGCCAAGGCTTGAAGGACCATGCAATGAAAGTGCTATGTGATGGTCTATGAGATATGCGCCAATCATAAGGCTAGGCAAGGGAAGGAGAATACGGTCATTTGGACTAAACGTTGGCTTTGAGAAGCTAATTGGATGCATATGACTAGGCAGGACATGAGAAACATGTTGGGCGCATGGAGTTGTTGGCTAAGAGTGTTATGGCCGAGATTGGCTATGTGCTGAAGGGCCTGATCATGCGTTAATAAAGCTTGGCCATGCGGTGATGATGTGCTACACGTTAATATTGACTATGCGTCAAGGTCACTCGAGGTTAGGAAGGGCATCACGGACATATAGGAAAAGGTTAGTACGAGTGGCATGCGATAAAGGACATGCGGTGATCTCAATGGACGTATGCGCCAAAGGTAAGCTGTGCAAAAGGATATGCGGTCAAGGGTATACAATGATATGGACGTTAGTGTGGCACATGGGAGGAAATGTGATAGCTGAGCTATACGTTCAATCAAACATGTGTCCATAAAGGAGATATGCAATAATAAGGAAAACTTGGAGAACAAGATGGAGTTGATAAACTTATCCAGACATGTGGCTATCAAAGGGATAACTTAGAGTTCATGCAAATTGAGGTGGGCGCATGAGAATGTTGGGGTTGATGCCCTAAATCTTGTAGGATTCTATAGTATATAAACCTTATATATGAACAAACATATTTCTGTGATTAATAATATTTGATATTTTATTTACTCTGCTTATGAAATATATGATATTTTAGTTGCATTAACCACAAATCAATAAATTAATATCCAAAGTTATCGTTATAACTTAAACATGTATGTGGAGACATACAGGTGGATCATGTTTAGATGATAACCTAAATGGTCTATAGTATATAGATTGTAGGATTGTATCAACAATAACAGAAGCATAAGGATCGTTTAAGTACTCAAATTCACTAATTTTTGCAAAATACAAAGCATGCTTTGCAGAAACAAGTGAGTTTCAAGACATACCTCTTGTAGAACTTCTTCAAAGCTTTTTCGCCGGCTTCTATCTTCTCCAAATCTTGTTGTAGACCACCTCAAGATATTCCCCACTATTCTCTTGGTATTTTAAATTGAGTCGTAGGACTCAAAACAAGCTTGAATCAAGGGTAGAAGGAGAAATGCTCACTGTAGAAAACTAGCTGAAGAACTCTTTCTTCAAACCAATTTTTCTCTCAAAATCTCTATAGATTGCATGCCTGATTTTCGCTCCAATATTTTCACTATATTGCAGATCAACATGCAAAGGACAGACTTGCATGAATTGCAGCTCATGCTTGAAGAAGACATGACAAAGAAGATGCATTATGTGTGAGCTACTTCAAAGATGGATAATGGAGAAACTCTTTTTTTTTTTCCATTTAATGTTTTGTTTGTTTTTGTTTTCTTTTCATTTTTAACATAAAATAAATATTTTGGTGGGAGACTTGCATGAGTTGCAACGCATGCTTGGAGAAGACAAGGTAAAGAAGATGCATTATGTGTGAGCTACTTCAAAGATGGATAATGGAAAAACTCTTTTTTCCATTTAGTGTTTTGTTTGTTTTTTTTTTTTTTTCAATTTTGTAAAATCAAAATTTTGATTTCTTAAAAAATCCATTTTGATTTTAAAAAATAAAAATTAATTAATTTCATAAATTAATTATTAAATAAAACTCAATTAATTTAATATCAAATATTAAATTAATTTTAACACAAATCCATCTTTATATATTTAAATCATATTTAAATATATATAAATTCTCCTATTTCGTTTAATACTCAAATTAAACATGTAATTATATCTCATATAATTATTAATTTTCTTAATCCTAATTTTAATGATTCAAATTAACTTATCAAGCTATTCTAGAGCTAGTTCGTTACGAACTAGTAGGGGGACCTCGCGAACCTACAGATCATGGGCTCCAACGATCCGAGATTAATTAGCTGAACTCATTAGACAAAATTAATTCTCATTCGTTAACTAATGGGTTACTCCATTAAAACCCATAGTTGCACTTCCCTCACTGTAGATATATTATGTCCACATGAATTAACCATAATCAGCAAGTCGACCCTTCATAGGTTGTTCGTAATAATGGCTGGGTCAAATATTTGTTTTACCCCCAAGATTACGTCTTATTCCTCAAGTCCCTACTGATCCTCTAATGAACAACTAGTTTGTTATCCAATCAATAAACCAAACTCTCTCAGCCTAGTGAGAGGGTGGGTCCCCTTGTTTAAGCCCTGGATTAAGTACTTAAGAGAACAACCTTTTTCCTAACCCAAGGCGTAAACTTCGTCTTGCACCCTATGTCCCCAGCTATCTATCCAGTCTTACCCCTTAAATGGGAGTTTTATTGAGCTGGCACTGTTGAGCCAACCCTCAACTATGCAAATCTAAGGGCAATCCCGAATAAACAGGAGTTCATAGTTAGATCAGGATAAAGATTGAGTTACCTAGGTCATCTAGTTGAAATAGTCAGTCTTAAACAGTAAGCAGCGTTATAAAGTAAAAGTAAAGTACTTTATAACTCTTTGTAACAACTACAGAGTAGGCCGCATCCAATGGTGTTACCAGAATAAGGTACCCAACCTCCTTCATGTACCATAGATCATTTTGATTATTTACTCGAACCCGATCCACTTTTATGTCTCCACATAAAGTTCAAGTACTCATACAATAGTCATGGGTCTTAGTTTATTGGATTTAGACTTTCATACAATTTATGACATCTATATATAGAAAATGTTTAGCATTTTACAAACTACAAGTTTTTAAGACATAAAACCCAACAATACTCCCACTTGAACTAAAACTCTAGTGGATCAATATATACAAATATGTACAATATTGAGTTTAAATGGAGAGAATAAAATGTACAAATACAATAAACTAGGGCATTACAATACCCATAAATTCTCCCACTTTCCCTAGTGATACAAAACTCGTAGACCTAGTCTTATTAGGTGACCCTCGAACACTTTAGCCGAGAGGGCCTTCGTAAATAGACCAGCTAAGTTGTCTTCGGATGCAATCTAAGTGACAATGACGTCTCCTCTGTGTACAATCTTCCTGATGAGATGGTACTTCCATTCGATATACTTTCCCCTTTTATGGCTTCGTGGTTCCTTTGAATTTGCAACTGCTCTACTGTTGTCATAATAGAGAGTGACAGGCAGGTGCATGTTAGAAACTACTTCCAGACTTGTCAGGAACTTTCTGAGCTATACTGCTTCTTTTTCTGCTTCACTTGCAGCAACATACTCAACTTCTATTGTGGAGTCTGCAATACAACTCTTCTTGATGCTTCTCCACACCACTGCTCCTCCGTTAAGAGTAAATACTACCCCGAAGTTGATTTCCTAGAATGAATATCGGTCTGAAAGTCAGAATCAGTGTATCCAGTAAGGATTAGATCCTTAGCACCATACACAAGCATATAATCTCTCGTTCTCCACAGATACTTGAGAGTGTTTTTAACAATAGTCCAATGCTCATGACCAGGATTGGACTGAAATCTGCTGACAATTCCTACGGCATAGCATATATCGGGACGAGTACACAACATTGCATACATCAAACTCCCAACTGAAGATGCATATGGAATTCGATTCATCTCCTCAACCTCTTGAGGTGTCTTAATACTTTTTTCTTTAGACAAGTGAATTCCATGCTTGAAAGGTAAAGATCCTTTCTTGGAATTTTGCATTTTATACCCAGACAACATATTGTCTATATAAGATGCTTGAGATAATGCCAATGTTTTGTTCTTGCGATTCTGAACTATTTGGATTCCAATATTGTGCTTCTCCTAAATCTTTCATTTGAAATTGTGAAGCCAGCCATCTCTTAATGCTACCTAAATATTCTACCTCATTCCCAATGAGTAGAATATCATCAACATACAACACCAGAAAAGCGATAGTTTTGTTGACAATTTTCTTGTATACACAGGGTTCGTCAACATTTTGTTTAAAGCCATCAAATCTCATATTCCAAGATCTAGAAGCTTGTTTTAATCCATAAATGGATCGATTAAGCTTGCAAACCTTTTGCTCTTGACCCTGTTGTATAAACCCTTCTAGTTGAGATATATAGATACTCTCTTTCAAGATAGCCATTCAGAAAAGTTGTCTTGACATCCATTTGCCATATTTCATAATCATAAAATGTGGCTATGGACAAGAGTATTCTAATAGACTTTATCATGGCAATTGGAGAGAGGGTTTCCTCAAAATCTAACCCCTCTCTTTTGGTAAACCCTTTTGCCACAAGTCTAGCTTTGTAGGTCTGTACCTTACCAGCTTGGTCTCGTTTTCTCTTGTAGATCTATTTACAACCAATGGGTTTTACCCCTTCAGGTTGATCTACAAGATCCTAGACACAACTGAAATACATAGATTCCATTTCAAGGTCCATGGCTTTAATCCATTGGTCTTTGTCTACATCGTTCATTGCTTGATGAAAAGACAATGGATTCTCTAAACCACCATCTGGTATGATGACTTGAGTTTCAGTTAAACCCATGTAGCGGTCAGGCTGTTGTACAACCCTCCCACTACGACGAGGCATTCTCAACTCTTGATAAGGATGTGAAGTATCAGTTTCATCAACAACTCTTGTTGATGGACTTGCTCTATCAACAACTCTTGTTGAAGGATCTACTCGATCAACAACTCTTATTGATGCGTTTGTCGTTTCTCTAGACATTTCTTCTATTACTAGCATACTGCAAGGTTGATAATTCTTTACATAGTCTTCCTCCATAAAAATTGCATTTGTTGACACAAATACCTTATCTTCCCGAGGTGTGCCAGGGGCTATGAGTTGAGACTGAATTCCATGTTCTATAAAATAGTTTTGGAATTTTATGTCCATATACTTATCACCTCGATCAGATCGAAGTGTTTTAATCTTTTTACCAAATTGGTTTTCAACCTCAACCTTATACTCTTTGAACTTTTCAAAAGTTTTGATGCATTATGTAAAGATGTCCATACCTTGAATAATCTATAAAACTGATGAAATATTCATATCTTTCTCTCGCTCTAACATTTAGAGGCCCACAATAATCTGAGTGAATCAACTCTAGGGTTCTTTGGCTCTAAGACATTTTCCAGAAAAAGATCTTTTTGTCATTTTACCCTCAAGATAGAACTCACATGGTGGTAATGAACTGTCATCCAACTTGTTTAAAAGACCATTCTTAACCAATCTCTCAATCCTGTTGAGATTTATGTGACCCAGTCTCAAGTGCCAAAGATAGGCATTTGGAGAAATCTTCCTTTTCTTATGAGTCCCAGCAATTTTAAACATCTCTATATTCAAAATAGCTTTGACCTGAGTTGGTTTTAACATGTACAAGTTATTTTCTAATTTTGCAGAGCAAATTTGTTTATTTGCCATTTTGATGAACACTTCATCATTTTCAAAACAAACTTTATTATTTTGTTCTAGCAAACAAGAGACAGATATTAGATTTCTTTTCATAGAAGGAATATAATATACATTTTTCAAATAAATGTATTTATCTCCTATAAATAACTTCATATCTCCTAATAATTTAGCTGAAACAATCTCCCCAGTCCCTACCTTAAAGATTGTTTCACCTTCTGTCAACTGTCTCCAGGAACTTGTTTCTTGTGAGATAGTATATACATGATTAGCAGCATCTGAATCAATTATCCAGATTTTATCATTTTCCACTAAACATGCTTCGATAACAAGTAAATCATATTTATCTTGTTGTTCGAATTCAGCATTCTCATCTACATAATTCATAATTTCATATGAGTTGGGAGATATAGGACAATCCTCTGTAAAACTCTGTTGGTGTAATCAATCGCTAGTAATTTGTTTGTTGATTTGATTTTACTATTAATAATATCAGAAGCGAGTTTTACAGAAGAATTCGACATGCTGATAAAATTCAAACAAATTCTAATTAGCAAATTGTAACTAAATCCAAAGTCAAGTTTTAGCAAAAAAGTAATAATGTACCCATAACCATAATTTATTTGCAACAATATTTTAGTGAGTCGGAATATGTGCTACCGAGGGGTAGCCATATACTTATGCGCTAAAACAAAAAATTTTGACCAAACACTATCCTCGGAATAACTTCTATTCCTATAGTCGTTTAGTTATCATTTTCGGTCAAGATCTTTACTAACAACTTAGTAATTCTTGTAAGTGTGACCTGCCATTTTCAGATCCTATAAGATGGTATGAATTTGCCTCCGAAATAGAGACAACATCCAAGACGGAACTATAAGACCCTATTCATTTTACTGAAGCCTGTGTTGTTCCAAATCTTATGTTACAACCCTCCATTTGGATAGTCGTCGCTAAACGATTAGCAAAGGGCTGCTTAAAGCTAACCAGCAGGCGCAACATAAGAATCTCATGATTCAGACTAATGGAGAAGACCATAGGATATATTGACACATATCCTTCACCTACTTACTATGAAGTACTTCCTCCGTTTACCTTAATATTGAATCATATTATCGAAGGGAGGTCACTCCCAGGGCGACACGAAGCGTCATATGAATCTCACGGTGTAAACTATGTGGAGACGTGGTAGTTGAAATCTATTTATTGTATAATAGACTTATATTTGAACAAATTCCTCTAATTCACCGAAATCTAGATTTAAGCTAAAAAATACTTTCTGAAAGGAGGTCACTCCCAGGGTGACACGAAGTACCACTTCAATCTGGATTGTAAACTCTTAGAGACATGAGAGCTAAAAATAACGTATCGTATATATTATCAATCTCCCACTGAAGTTTTCTAATAACTCTATCATATAGAAGTTATTAATCTACCACTGAAGTGTTCTATTTTGGGTAGATTTATACTTAGGTTCTTTTCAGCTAATAAAACAACCCTAAGTCTATGTCCAAGTATAACTTTTATAATTGGATTTTAACCTTCGATGTCTAGGTGATAAACCATTTTAGTACCTCAGATCAATCATGTATTCTCATAAAATCGATTACCAACGCTCAATTATTCAGCCATAATCCCTGGGTAGGAGGTGTTCCGTAACCCGTCAACTTAAGTACCCTCAGTCTTAGATAGGATTATATATCGGTTGAGTTTGTAACCTAGGTTTTATAAGTTTTAACAATTAAAACAAGTAGTCAACCTACGTGAGCATGCAGCTGTTGTTTATGGATTTTAAATGTCTAACCCAATTTTATAGTAACTTATAAAACTTTAGACATGCTAAACATCCATAACATACGTGAGGCATTCAACATTTAATATAACATTTATATTAAATATAAACCCTAACATGCATACTATATATTATAACAATTATAACATACTTTAAATGCATGTAACATGCTTCCTATGGTGAGATTTTAAATCTAAATGGCATACTATATGCACATACAAGATTTATTTAATTATAACATACATCAAATGCATAAATAATTAAACACAGACTGATAAGGTTTTTAGTTTTAGCAAAAAACAAGCAAACACACCTAGTTATTATAAAACAGCTGAACTGGACCAGACCACTCGAACCACTCCAAAACAAACTCAAGTAGCTTGAACCGGACCCGAACCGTCTGAACTGGACCAGCCAAGAACCATTTGAAGCTGAACCGAACCAGACCATAAGAGAATCGATCAAACCGGCAGCCCTTGCACATGTTCAACATCTCGCTAAGTCTCATCGTTTAGTAATGACGACCATCGTCTTGCATTTTGCCTAATCGTTTAGCAAAGCTACACAATCGTGTAGTATTTTCCTTCTATCGCATAGTGTCATCGTCTAGTGTCGAAGGAGGCTACACGATCACTTAGTGTCTTACACTATCACGCAAGTCCATCGTTTAACACGGACAATTTACTACATGATCGCTTAGCTCTATTGTCTAATCCATGAAGCCAGTTGTTTAGCACGCGGAAAAGGTAAATGATTGCTTAATGCCATCGTATAGCATTCAACGCATCGCCCAGCTACCGCACAAAGGTAAGCGATCGCATAGTGCTATCGCTTAGCAACTCAATGCATCGTTTAGCTCCCGATCAAAGGTAAACAATCATGGTAAGTGATTACTAAGGGCTATCGTATAGCTCTTCATTGCATCGTTTAGCTCTCACTCGAAGCTACACGATCGTGTAGTGCCATCGCATAGCAATACAATGCATCGCTTAGCTCCAGCAGGTAGACGATCGTCTAGCACACAATACCACAACGATCAATGCCCATAGCTACACGATCGCTTACTTTTCTTCACATCATCTAACGCATGAAGCTAAACGATCGTTTAGCTACTGAAGCTCAACGACAATAAGAACAAAGGCTGGTTTTTTGGAACTGCAACTCGGCCTCTTCGTTTATTTCTTCAATTTACAGCTTAATTTCAACTCTAATGATCCAAATAAATTACAGACTCTTGAGAACACATTAAAGCTCATCAAACAAGAGCCAATTACAAATTTAAATGAGAAATTAAAGAGAATTAAACAGCCAAAACTAAAAAAACCATATTAGTGCATCAGTTTCATATTTCTCATATAAAACACCCACCAAACAAAAATTAAACCGAATTGAATGCTTATTTGAGGTTCTGATACGAATTGTAGGATTGTATCAACCATAGCGAAGCACAAGGATCATCTAAGCACTCAAATTCACTAATTTTGGCAAAATATAAAACATGCTTTTGCAGAAACAAGTGAGTTTCAAGACATACCTCTTGTAGAACTTCTTTAAAGCTTCTTCACCAGCTGCTATCTTCTCTAAATCTTTTTGTAGGCCACCTCAAGATCTTTCCACCTATTGTCTTGGTGCTCTAGATTGAGTTGTGGGACTCAAAACAAGCTTGAATTAAAGGTAGAAGGAGAAATGCTCACTGCAAAAAACTAACTGAAGAACTCTTTCTTCAAACCAAAATTTCTCTCAAAAATCTCCAAAGAAGCATGCCCATTTTCTACTCCACATCTTTTTCATTATATTTGCTAATACATAATGCAAAGTGAGAGGACTTGTATACAGTTGCACAGAACTTAATCGCTTGGAGAATGAACAAGTGCATAAGAGAGAATGCATATTCCTTTTGACGACCATCTTCAGAGATGGATAATTGGAATAGAAAACTCTTTTTTCTAATTTAGTGTTTTTTTTTTTCCTTTTCCAATTTTATACACATAAAGATAAAAATTTTGATTTTTTAAAAAAATTTATTTTGATTTAAAAAAGAAAAATTAATTAATTTAATATCAAATATTAAATTAATTTTAACATAAATCCATCTTTATATATTTAAATCATATTTAAATATATGTAAATTCTCCTATTCTGTTTAATACTCAAATTAAACATGTAATTATATCTCATATAATTACTAATTCCCTTAATTCCAATTTGAACGATTCAAATGAACTTATCACGCTACTCTAGAGCTAGTCCGTTACGAGCTAGTAGGGGGACCTCGTGGACCTACAGATCATGGGCTCCAACGATCCGACATTAATTCGCAAAACTCATTAGACTAAATTAATCCTCATTCGTTAATTTATGCTATAATGCATAATCTGTATGTTTGACTGTAAATGTTTATATTCAATCGAAATAGGATTTGGACGGTCTGCTTCCGCTCATAAGTTCTCTGTAAAATGTGTTCCTTCAGAGAAGACATGCAAGCTGAAGGATTTCCATTGGATTAAGGTGGTGCAAACACTTCAGGCTGGTGCGGCAAGGATTTTCGTTGGCAGCATAAGTAGAAGACACTTGGGTATGCAAACCAGCAGGAAGTGTCAAAGCTAGGAAGAGTTGGAATGCCTATAAATAGCACCCAAGGTCTTCTGACTTCAGCTCACAACACACATTCACTTCAAGAGACATTAGAAAGAGAGTTTGAGAGCAAGTTGGAAGAAGCCTTGCATTAATCAAGAAGGAGGTTGCGTTGATAATGGAAATCCTTGTGTTGATCAAGGCATAAGGCACAAGTGTTGTTCAGGCTGTGCAGGCAGATATCAACACCAAGTTCAAACGAGGAGTTCTCTAAAACTACTTGTGGAAATCAGGTCATTCTTAAGCCAAAATTTCTTCAATTGAATGTAGTTTCTATATAAGGGCTGCTATAAGGAAATTATAAGTGAAAGGCTGTCAAAATTGATGGAAACTGAGAGGTGTTCACAGAAACTAGAGACTCAGAAGTCTCGAGTTGGAGTTTCAAGGCCAAATTATAAGGCAAGTAAGTTAAGGAATTTTTAAACATATTTGTAAAAGGAAGTATCTAGAAATAAGATTTAGAATCTTAAGAAATCTGAGCTTAAAAATGAATCTGAAATAGGGTTCGAAAGGAGGCCAAAGGAAACCAGGTGAACTTGAGAAGAGAGAATAGTCCCAACAAATCACGGTAAGTGGTTTCTTATTTAAGTCTTTTAGCATATTTTAAATTATATGCTATTATTATGAATGAATGATCAGTACCACGAGGAGAGCATGTGGTCGGGATAGTCAGGGGGTCAACAGACCTAGCTCTTAAGCCCGAGATAGAATCTCACGAGATGGTCAGGGGACCGAGAGGCCTAATTCCTGAGGTTGTGGGAGGAACCTTGCATGGGATTGTCAGAGAGCCGACGGGCCTAGCTTCTGATCCTATAAGAGGGGGATCTATGTGCACATAGGGAAATTAGCAGTTATAAATGAGTAATCATTTGACCATCTACCATGTGTGTAGGTAGGGTTGAGAACAGATTCATTCAAGATGGAGGTTTGCATAGTAACCTCAGGTTGTGATTTGGTTATATGTTTATGAGTTAAAAGAGACTTGTAAAATTATTACCACTCACTAGGCTTTAAGGCTCATGTTTTTCTCTCATATCTTCCTTGAAGGTAGCAGAAGGGTCCAGGTTGTGCGAGAAGTCGAGGTCTGCCATGAGTTAAGATATTGCTAGATTAAGTTTGTAGTTAGGATGGGACTACTATTGTAAAAGTTTATTTAAAAGTGTATAAATTGGTTTCCAAAATGAGTTACATTTCTAGTTCTTTTTCTTAAATTTCTGCTGCAAGTTTATTTGTTAAAATGAGTTAGTAGAGTTTGACAATAGATGTCATCAAAGGGTGGTATTTGTTGTCCTCATGCCTCCTTTTGGGTTACAGAGGTAAACTCGGGAGGGGTATAACAACCCATTGTTTTCTTCATATAAGTCTTGGATTATCTTTGTTATAAAATAAACCACAAATCAATAATGATCTATTGGAGATTTGGTTTATTGCCTTTATAATTTTCTCTAAAGCAGTGTTGCAGATGTCTCAAATAAAGTCTTAACATCCAATTGTGACATCAAAATATTTTTATGCAGAATATTTTCTTTATCTGAAAATATTCATTTGTGATTTTTGGTCTGATTTGTTCCTGTTTTAGAACGCAACTTTTTATTCCAAATAAGGACATATTTCCTTAATTGGATTTAATTATTTAAAATGAATTTTGCAATCCTTTTAGGGTTGCTGCATTTATTTAATTGAGCAATACATTTTTTGTATTTCGGCCAAACTATTCTACATCATGTTCTTGCCCGTTTGCTCACTATTCTGTTGTGCATGTTTTTCATCTGCTGAATGTAACACTTTGAAGAGTTTTACGATCTTAGAAGGAGCCTAAGTTATCGTTTCCAGAGAAGGCATTCTCAATCTTATAGGGAGTCTAAGATTCAGCTTCAGAGAAGGAGTTCTCTATCTTAGAAGAACCTGAGATTTGTCAATGAAAGAAGTTTGCTAATCAAGTTGAAAGGAGTCTCACACACTGTCAGGTGTCGAAATGTCATACGCTAATATTAACATACTTAAAGGGAGCCTAAGTTCAGAGAGAGGGAGTCTCACATCTAAGGGGAGCCTAAATGACGTGTCAGTTAAGCTCTACGTGAGCAACTGTAGTAGTTGATGTATTACATATAAGTACTACATTGTAAACTGCTTAACTCTTTAATATTAGTGGATTATCTTTCTTGGGCATTATGCCCTCTAAACGTAGGTCTTTATCATAAAGGACATCGAAGTTGGGATTTCCATGAGCAACGGAACAAGACTATTCCAAATTACAATTATGAATCAACAAACCATTTATAGTTGACTTCAATAGAAGTGGTTATACAATTTATAGAAAAATTACAGCATGAAACAACAAATGTACAGAGAGAAAAACTGTACTAACGACGACAGAAGCGTCTCCGTACTCCGATGCGCACTCTGATCAAACAACAGCAACCACGAGCGCTCGATCTACACGACCGCAACATCGCACGAACACAACACGAACACAACACAAACACTTCGCGCTCGTCCTCAATGATCTCCTAGGTCACGAACTCCTTCGCAACAGCGAATGGCCTCCGCAGAACCACAAACGGCCTCTAGAAAACCTTGACGGTGTCGAGTTGAGTCTAACACCACCAATAAGGCGACCTTGGTATTCTCGGCGTTGAGAATCCAGAGGGTGGGCTCTGTTCGAACTTGTGTGGAGAGGCGAACGGAGGAAACAACGATCGCGTACACGACTAGGCAAGTGGGAGAAGTTGGAGATCTATCTTATAGGTTGATGCCCAATTGTTTATGCGATTGTCTAGCAAAAGCTATGCGATCGTTTAGCTCTATCGTCTAGTTCGATCGATTCTACATGATCTTTTACCTTGGGCCAGCAATCGTCTAGCGAAGTTATGTGATCGTTTAGTAAACACTGCACGATCGTTTAGCTCGCTCAGCCATCGTTTAGTAAATCTGTATTTACTTGACGACTTGTGTGAGTTTCTTTTCGCTGGATAGAAAACTCAAAACTTTTCAAACTTTTGTGAAAACCTTTTTTTGTTTAAAATAAGAAACCACTTTCCTTTATACTCACGGTTACCATGATCCAATAACCACCCACTACATTTGGTTATTTAAAAGAAAAAGTATTAATTATCTAATAATTAATATTATTATAAACATAAATGAGAACCAACTTATCATACTATATTTATAACCTATAGTTTTAATATTTCATCTCATGAAACATATAAACCATAGTTCTTTTTCTATTCTATGGTACTTAATGTAAATCTTATTTACATCATTCCTCCACTAGATGTATCTCATACATCATACCAATTATATCATATATAATCAAAATACCTCTTGTCAATTTGAACATTTCAAATCAACATAAAAAACTGATCCTCAACAGAATCCAAGCTACCAAGGGGACCTCATGGACCTGTAGATCCAAAGCTCCAACGGTACGTGAATAACTGACTAAACTCTTTGGTCATGGGATCCACCATCTGTTAACTGTTAGGCACTCCACTAAAGACCGACAGCTGAACTCTCCTCACTACAGATATATTATGTGTCCATCTTAACCAATCAGTAGTGCGACAACCCTTCACAGATAGCTCGTAAATATATCTCGACCAATAACCGTTATGCCCCTGTAATTACATCTGTCTCCTTAAGTACCACTGATCCCTCTAATGAACATAAATCATAGTCCTACTATGACTAAGTCTTCTCTTCCAAAGAGAAGTTGTGGCTACTATGTTCAAGCCCCGGAATCAGCCCTTAAGGGAGTAATCTCTCTACTTATCCCTGCTTCAAGAAAAGAGTGAATTCTATATTGTGGATTGAATTTCCAGCTCCCAGATCAGACAAGTCCCCAAAAAGGTAGGCATGTTGAGTTGGCAATTTGGCCACTCTCACCCATACTAATCAAAAGACCGCCCTCAAAGGCAGAAGTTCCCAAAACACTAAGGATTGAGGTTGTGTCACCCATACTAATCAATGGTCGTTTAGGTGAGATGTAAGTCTCTAGTATCAACGGCGTTATATATAGAGTCTAATCATCTCGTGGTCTAGGTCTTATACAAACTCTTTGTATAGGACATCCTCGATTCACATCTCCACATAAATGGTTAGGATCTACCATCTGTAGTAGTTTACAACACTTGCAAACCTCTACAATGTGGGTCGAATCCGTAGTGTCACCAGGATCAAGTATGTCACCTTAATTATTATACTATAGACCTATTTAGATTATCACTTAAGGCATGATCCACTTGTATATCACATATATAGTCTTAAGTTCACATAAGATAACCAAGGAGCTTTGTTTATTGGATATGAGTACATGTCATAATTAAATAACACTTATTTTATTCATTGAACAATGTGTATCTTTACAAAACAACGAGACTTCAGGAGAATTAGGACACCAATCTTAACATATCATCAAACTGTGTTACCAACTATTGTATGTCTTTACTTGTTTATTTGTTGTTGGTATTTTTAATATTACAGTTGTTGTTAGTGCTTTCTATTTAACATCCCATATCGAGTAACGAGTCATCCTATTGCCTTTTTCAATTGGTATCAGAGTGGGCCACCTTTACTCAGGTGCTTCGCTCATGGATAGAATCAAGGAAGGGTTCTACCACTCGTCTACCTGTTCTTGATGGAACAAACTATTCTTACTAGAAAGCTCGAATGGTTGCCTTTCTGAAGTTAATTGCCAGCAAAACCTGGAAGGTTGTTGTATCCGGATGGACTTATCCTACCATCAAAACTAATGATGAAAAGGAAATTTTGAAGCCAGAATCTCAGTGGTTTGGAGAAGAAGATGAAGCCTCTTTGAAAAATTCTTGTGCCTTGAATGACATATTCAATAGTGTAGATTGCAACATATTTCAATTAATTAACACCTGTGTTTCAGCTCAAGAGGCAGGGGACATCTTGTCTGTTGCTCATGAGAGAACATCTAAAGTAAAGATTTCAAGGCTGTAGTTGATAACATTAAAGTTTGAGATCTTAGAATGCACAATAATGAATCCATTGCTGAATTCAATGTATTTTTTGCTAGATATTGCAAATGAGTCATTTGCTCTCGGAAAAAAAAAATAGAAGAAAAACTTGTCAGAAAAATACTTAGATCTCTACCCAAGAGTTCTGACATGAAAGATCTCTACCCAAGAGTTCTGACATGAAAGATCTCTACCCAAGAGTTCTGACATGAAAGTCATAGCCATCGAGGAAGCTTACGATATAACAATGTTGAAAGTAGAAGAATTATTTAGCTCCTTACTCACTTTTGAAATGTTCTTTGATGGAAAAGTTGAAAAGAAAAACAATGGAATTTCCCTTAAATCTGCAGTTAAAGAAGAGTTGGTTAGTGACAATAAAGAATCAGAAGATCCTCTTGCTGAATCGATTGTCTTGCTTTCAAAAAAGTTTAACCATGTACTCAAACATTTTGGTAAGAGGTCTGGCTCTTACAATAACAACAAGTTTAGTGGTCCTACTCCCCTCAATCAATTCAGATCACATAATAGTAAAAGGAAAGCTGACAAGTCAGGTAATCTACTCTTGCAGAAGGAAAAGAACTTCAAATGTTGAGAGTGTGGTGGATTCAATCATATACAGGTTAAATGTCCCACTGTTCTAAATAGACAGAGCAAAGGATATGTATTAACTTTTCTAATATTGAATCCGAAGAAAGCAGTTACTCAGAGGATGATGTCAAAGCACTGGTTAACAACATCTCCTCGAACACCTCATCATGTGATATTTCTGAATATGATGTGTATGTAAAGACAAATCATGATGCTGTAGGAATTGAGTCTACATATCCCTCTTACCATACTTATTTTCTCAAATGGCAAGATGATTAGAAAGCCCTTGATGTACAGAAATTAACATTTGGGACTTTGATAACTGACATCTACTGTTTCATATTTGAAGCGTGAACTCTCTCAAGTTAAAGCTAAAAATGATTCATTATGCAAGAATGTCAAAATGTTGAATACTGACACTGAGTCTCTGGAGAAAATTTTGACCGAAGGAAAATCTACTATGATAACTCTAGGCTTGGCTTTTCTAAAAGAGAAAGTCTACATTACAATCAGTCAAAACTAAAAGGCAAGCAAAAGATTTATTTTGTTAGATTGAAGATCCCGAGTCTTATGGCTTTACAGTACATCTACCAACAATACTTGACTAGACGAAGATAAGTTTGTCATTATTGTGGAAAGGTGAGGCAGAAACGTCCTTTTTGCTATCAATTACTGATGATTCTCTACAGACCTGCCTATTTTAGGAATGCTCCCTACTTCTCACAGAACCATCACAAAAACCAGACAAGAGTCAAACAGTTGTGGAGAGAGAAACATGTTCAGAACAAATGTAGTGTGTGTCTAACTTCAATTAGATCCTCTGCTAAAGGTGATTGGTATTTTGATAGTGGATGCTCTAGGCACATGAATGGTGAAAAGAGCTATTTGTTCGATCTCAAATCTGACAGTTTTTGAAAGGTCACTTTTGATGATGGTGCTTGTGGAAAAATCATCAGGAAAGGAAAATTGAATTATCCAGGTTTTCCTCTACTGAAAGATGTAATGTTGGTCGAAGGTCTTACTGCCAATCTTATTGGTATTAGTCAGCTATGCAACCAAGGATAGAATGTGAGTTTTACCAAAGACAAATGTGTTATCATAAATGATGTCAAAGCTCTCGTATGAAAGGTTTGCATTCGTCTGATAATTGTTATCTGTGAAGTTCTGATCATTCTTTGTAGATTTGTCATCTCTCTAGATAAGATGAAACGAGCCTATGCCATAAACGTGTTGGCCATGTAAGCATGAAAACTATTCAGAAGGTTCTTGCAACTAATGTTACAATCGGTTTCCACTCTTTATCAGCCTCTCCTGGAATTATTTATGGGGATTGTTTATTGATGACATGCAGAAATGCATGTCATCTTAGGCCTTTTACTTAGAATTATGAAGTTGTTAAGCAGAATATGCGGCAATCATGTTAAGAATTCACGAGAAAAAGAGCTTGCATCGATCAGCATGACGAATCTCAGCTAACCCGTTATCTTACGTTCAATGTTCTATTTTTGTAGCCAATGCAGGAAATGAATGAAAACGAGGAAATTGGACCATCACATAGATGACCGTATGCGAAGAAACACTCCATCGCAAGGCAAACACATTAGATCAATGCATGGGTGTTATGGTGATCAGCCACATGCGTTCATCGCATGGGAATTGCACTCGTCAGGTGATTGCGGTCATCGTGTAGAGTTGCGGTATTAAGCGAATGCGGTCATTGAATGACTGTAACTGCACAACAATGCAAACTAATGGGATCAACACAAGGTTGGTGGAATGAACACATCAACACATCTACCTCGAGAAAATCCAAAGCTAATGCTGACATTTCACCTACTACGCTGTTAGTGGTGGAGGTTCAGAAAAGAACTAATGCACCAAATGTCAGACTCAGAGCAGTCCAATTAATGCTATCGGCGATCCAAGCTCTATAAATAGAAGTCGATGAGCATAAATTCAGATTATCCAAGGTTTTCGCCTGAGGTTCGCGTAGGGCGAATCCTTACGATCTAGACAAATGCGTGAGAATATGGTTGAGAGTTTTTCACCTTTTTCATCCATTCCAAGTGATGACCGGAGCTAGATCTCGAGAGAGTCAGCTCTTCCGCCCATCCATGGCCACCGACAACCTCAATGCACATCCGCTGGAAGTAAGTCTTTGCTTCTAGCCGGTCATTTCTTTTTCCTTTCTTTTACTATATTGAATTGTACGACCTTTTCTGATTAAGGAATTAATACAATTTGTTTTCAATGCACTTCCTTGTTTCCTTCAACTCCATCTCCATTTTCTTTGCTTAGCATCTTTACTTAGTCATGTGGATTAGGGATATGAAGTATGTAGCAAACCACCGAGAGGTGTGCATTGCGTGAGTGTGCGAGTAAACTTATTTGCTTAGTGTGAAGTTGTTGTAAGCCTATCCAACGCATCACTTGTCTATGAGTAAAGTCAGCAACAACCAACTGTCCGAGAGGGTAAGTGGTTGATCGCATTAAGCAATATATGCATTGTTCACTAGAGATAGGAATAATCTTAGGTCAGCCAAGTTCATGCGATTACCTTATTCTATGAGTGCATCATTCATCATTTAGGCATACTTGAGAGAGTAGTCTAAAACCCAAATCTAAGACTCGAGAGAGCAGATTGGAATGCATAGGCAAGAATGAGGATCTTAGAGATAAGCTCTGTTTGCTTCACTTAGCATATGCACCCTACAGATTGGATTTGCATGCATCTAGGAAGTAGGACAAGGGGTTATGTGGCAGCCACGCTTATGCGGCGATAGCTAGTGAGCTGGTTATGGAGGTCTAGGTAGGTATAGGCTTCTCGACAATATCGCAGATACACCGCATACGTTCTATATTTAGGTTCATGTGTGTGTAGCATGATTGGTTTGCGTTGATTAGGGTTGCCCTTGTGGTCACTCTTAAGTATTGCAATGAAATCATCTCCACATTTTATCTATTTTCCTACACATTTATTTCATGTCAAGGTTTGTCGTATCTCTACCTTTAATGCATATTCTCATTGTGTTGTCTGTTAGATAGGAGTAGGAGTAGGATTAACTTAGCAACATCCCTTCCATTCTTTTATTCAAACCGCCGCATGCACATCACCACAATCATATAGCTACAAGTCTCTTTATTCGACCTCGAATTACCCGAGAAACTTGCGTTCGTGTTATACTTGGCGTGAGCACAAGAAAACTTGTGGCAGGACTCATGGTCATCGCATACATTCATTAACGCATTTTCAGTCCAACACATGACCATCGCATGACTTTCAACGCATATCTTAGGAACATGCATCGTATACCGCGTCCAAGGGAATTTGGTTGTCAAGTAAAATTGACTTTCTAAATTTTCGTCATCATTTATCTGGTAAATAAACTCATACTTCTCATAAGCAATCAGACCACTCAAACTCTTCCCGTGTTCTGGAACCTTTTCATATGGATCTGATGGGACCCATGCAATCTGAAAGTCTGGGTGGTAGCCGATATGTTCTAGTTATTGTTAACAACTTCTCTAGGTACACCTAGATGCGTTTTCTTTGCGAAAAATCACACTTTTTTTATTTTTGTGCTTGTTGTCTTGAACTACAATGTGAGAAAGATCTGATTGTGATACGTATTTGAAGTGATTGTGATAGAGAGTCTGAAAACTCTTGATTCATTGAGTTCTGTCAGTCTACTGGGGTTCACTATGAATTTTCAGCTTCTATTACACCACAATAGAATGGAATTGTGGAAAGGAAATACATAAGTATTATCTGTATGTGACTCAAGCATGTATGTGGTGACATACAAGTGGATCATGTCTTGATTGATAACCAAAATGGTCTGTAGTATATAGATAAGATTGTGTACCTTATCCCTGTCTCTTATACACATCTAGATGTGTATAAGAGACAGCAGCTACACAAGATGGAATTCACTCCTTCCCCTAGGCAGGGGTAAGTAGATAGATAGCTCCCTAAAGGGCTTATTCCGGGGCTTGAACAATGTGACGCCACACACCTTCTCTTGGCCTGAGAGGTGTTCACATATAGTTGGACTATGTTGTATTATTCATTAGAGAAATCAGTGGTACTTAAAGAGTGAGATGTAACTACAGGGGCAAAATGGTAATTTGGCCCAGTTGTACTTATGAGCATCTGTGAAGGGTCATCATACTCATGATTGGTTATATCCGATGGACACATAAATATATTTGTGGTAAGAAGAGTTCAGTTGTTGGTCTTTAGTGGAATGCCTGACAGTTAACGGATGGTGGATCTCGTGGCTAAAGAGTTTAATCAGCTATTAATGGACCGTTGGAGCTTCGAGCCACAGGTCGATTAGGTCCCCTAGGTAGCTTGGATAAAGTCGAGAACCAATGTTTGAGTTAATTTGAAATGTTCAAATTGACAAGAGAAAGTTCAATTATATATGATATAATTGGACTGATTAATTATATATGATATAATTGGCTAAATGTATGAGATACATTATTTTGGAAGAAATTAGATATAAATATGATTTATCAAGAAGAGGAGAAAATACTATGGTACATATATGATATCAAACTATAGGTAAAAATATAATATGCTTATATTTATTAATATTTTAATTGGTTAATTACATGTTAATTAAGCCAAAAAATCATGTTTGGACGTGGGTTAGTGGGGCAGTGTCGGTTATTGTAACCGATGAAATAAAAATAAAATTGTTTCATTTCGAATCGTTCGTTCAGATCGTCCAAATGAAAGAGTAAGTTCGTGTTGGTAGAATCCTAAGAGATCGCTTAAGCATTTCGAGAGCCTATACGATAGCTCCTCTCCGCCTAAACGATCAACCACCTCGCGCCTAAATGATCGCACATCATTTCCTACACGATTGCATAGCTTTTATAAACGATTGTATAGTGTGCCGATTTTGTTAAACAATCTTATACCATTTCCTAAACGATCGTTCAGTAAAACCAAAATATCTCAGAGCAGGCAAAAGCTGGTAACAAATAACCTTCTAGTAGGGTTTGTAAAAATCATCCTTCTAGTAATATTATTGGGGACTTGGAAGAAGGGATGACAACTAGAAGAAAGGATAAAATTAATTATTTTGACATAATTGGCAACATTTGCTTTACTTTCCCCGTTGAACCAAAAGTTGTCAAAGAAACTCTTGAAGATGAATGTTGGGTAAATGCCATGCAAGAGGAGCTTGGGCAATTTGTGAGGAATGACATCTAGACTCTTGTCCCCAAGCCTAAATCTGTGAATGTTATTGGCACAAAGTGAATTTTCAAGAACAAGTCTGATGAGAATGGAAATATGGCTAGAAATAAAGCAAGATTAGTGGCTCAAGGATACACACAAGTTGAAGGTGTGGGTTTTGATGAAACCTTCGCTCCTGTTGCAAGACTAGAAGCCATCAAACTCTTTCTCAGTTTTGAAGTTTAAATTATATCAGATGGATGTGAAAAGTGCCTTCTTGAATGAAATTCTAAACGAAGAAGTGTATGTTGTTCAACCCAAAGGGGGTTTGTGGATCCTTCTCACTCTGAGCATGTGTATAAACTCAAAGAGGCCCTTTATGGCCACAAATAAGCTCCCAGAGCATGGTATGAACGTCTAATCCAATTTCTTATCAACAACAAGTACGGACAAAGAGGTGTTGATAAAACTCTCTTTGTAAAGAGATTTGGTGAAGATTTTTGTGATTGTTCAAATTTATGTTGATGACATTATTTTCGGAGAAAAGTCTCCAGAGATGGTTGAGCTCTTTGTTAAACAGATGCAGAATGAATTTGAAATGAGTATGGTATGAGAACTATCCTATTTTCTGGGATTTCAAATTAAACAACTTGATGGTGGAATTTTTATACCACAAAGCAAATATGCCAAGAACTTAATAAAGAAACTTGGCCTTGAAAGTGCCTGTCTAAAAAAACTCTTGCTCCAACTCATGTAAAAATGTCAAAAGACTCCGGTGGGATTAATGTTGATGAGAGTCTTTATAGAAGTGTCATTGGGAGTTTTCTTTATTCGATTGCGAGCAGACTTGATATTGTCTTTGTCGTTCATATATGTGCTAGATATCAATCCTATCCTAAAAATAGTCATTTACTCAGTGCAAAGAGAATCATCAAATACATAAATGGAACTAGTGATTATAGTTTATTGTATATCCTTGATATTAGTAACTCTCTAATTGGCTACGATGATGTTGATTGTGAAGGGATGAAAACCCTAAGACGTAGTGGAAGCCAAAATATAGAACTATTTTGGTTTCTTTTTTATTTTTTTTTTAAAAAAAAATGGCATTTAAAATCAGAACAATTTTTGTATTGAAATAAAATGTAATCACGATTAAGCATGCTATTCCCAGAAAGACTAATTATACAGGAGGAAAACCTATCTTGCAAACCTTTTGACAATTTTGTAAAATTTCTTTGTTGAATTGGGATTGGGCACCACCACTTGGAAACCTCCCTATTCTTGCAAGGAATTGAGGCTATAGAGAATTGTGGGATTCTCTCTTTCGGGATTTGAAAATATTACAGAAAGAATTTTTTTCTTTTTTTCTTAGGAAGAAGAAAAACACACACAGAGAGCTTGAAAGCCTCTTCTCCCTTTGCAAAAACAAAAACCTTTTGTTAGATAGAGAGGAATGTGAGAGAGGGAGTGAAAAACGTGGGATTGATCCCACATTTTCTCGTAACTTCCCTAAGATGGGGAAATTATTTGTTTAATTTAATTTAAATTAAATTAAATTTATTAATTAAATCATATTTAATTAAAGGATCATTTAAATCATATTTAAATGATCTCCTCTCACTTAACCTATAGTTTTAATATGCATTAATTTTAATCTATAGTNTTTATTAATTAAATCATATTTAATTAAAGGATCATTTAAATCATATTTAAATGTTTTCCTCTCACATAACCTATAGTTTTAATGTGCATCTAATGTACATTAATTTTAACCTATAGTTTTGATTTAATAAATTTAATTAAATTCAAATTTTAATTACATTAAATTAAATTAAATAATAAATTAATAATCCAATTAAATATCACATATTTAATTTAGTTTCCTATTTGAATCATATTCAAAAAAATTTCTCTCATTTAACCTATAGTTTTAATCCGCATCCAATGCACATTATTTTTAACCTATAGTTCTCTCATTTGTTAGTTTTGAATCATATTCAAAATTAATAATAAAGTCTAAAATTAAACTTTATATTAAAATGTATCAACATACATTAAAAAATTTTCAATTTTGAATTTGAAAATTTCAAATTAAATTTAATGACAAATTACCTCAATACCCATTACAAGCTAGGAAAGGGATCTAATGGACCTGCTGATTAGAAGCTTCAACGATGTGAGATTAATTGGCTAAACTTGTTAACCAAATTAATCAATATTTGTTAACTATGAGTACACTCCATTAACTATTTATTAATGACGGTCATTTAATTACATTCACTATCTACGAGTTTTAGGGCATAAAACTCAACAAACTGCCACTTTAACTAAAACTCTAGTTAGTGGACGTACATTACACGAAACAACGGGGATGTTAAAAATACAAAGCAAAATACAATAAACTAGGGCATTTCATACCTATTACACATCCCTCACTTAACCTAGATTACACAATGTACATATCTTTTAGACCTAGATTCTCTAGATGACTCTCAAACACTTTAGCCGAGAGAGCCTTCGTGAATGGACCAACAATGTTGTGCTTCGAAGTGATCTTTGTGACGATCACATCTCCTCGTTGCACAATTTCCCGTACTAGGTGATACTTCCTCTAAACGTGCTTTCCTTGTTTGTGGCTATGAGGTTCTTTCGAGTTGGTCAGAGCCCCACTTTTGTCACAGTATAAGGTGATCGGCAAGCTCATGTTTGGAACAACTTCCAAATCACTTAGGAACTATCTTAGCCAAACTGCCTCCTTTGCTTCACAAGCAGCTACATACTCAACCTCCATGGTTGAGTCTGCAATGCATCCTTGCTTAATGCTATGTCATACTACAGCTCCCTCGTTCAGGGTGAACAATGATCCTGACGTGGACTTCTTATAATCCTTGTCAATTTGGAAATCAAAGTCCATGTATCGATACCTACTGGTTATCCCCAGTAAGGATCAAATCCTTTGCTCCATACATGAGTATATAGTCCCTCGTTCTTCTAAAATACTTGAAGATATTCTTAACCACAGTTTAGTGGTCTAACCCTGAACTGGACTGATACTACGAGCTATTCCCAGTGCATAAAAAATGCCAGGCCTAGTGCAAAGCATAACATACATTAAGCTGCCCACAATTGAGGCATAGGGAATACGTCTCATGTCCTCAACTTCTTGAGATACCTTAGGACATTGTTCCTTGGACAAGTGAACTTTATGCTTGAAAGGCAATGAACCCTTCTTAGAGTTCTGCATCAAATATTAAATCAACATCTTGTCAATATAAGATGTTTGAGACATAGCTAGCTTTTTGTTCTTACGATCCCTAATGATTTAGACCTCAAGAACATACCGTGCCTCTCCCAAATATTTCATTTGAAATTGGGCTGCTATTCACTTTTTAACATCAGTATGGTATCCTACAACATTCTCAATGAGTAGGATATCATCCACATAAAATACTAAGAAATCTACTTTATCTTTGATAATTTTCTTGTGCATACAAAACTCATCAAAGTTTTGGTCAAAACCAAAAGATTTAATCATAGTATCAAACATAATATTCCAAGATCTGGATACCTGTTTCAACCAATAAATTGATCAATTCAGTTTGCAAACTTTTTGCTCATGACCTTGGGCTATGAACCCCTCGAGTTGAGACATAAATATATTCTCTTCAAGATTGGCATTTAGAAATGTTGTCTTGACATCCATTTGTCATATCTCATAGTCATAATATATGGTTATGGATAAGAGAATTCTTATAGACTTAAGCATAGCAACAAGGGAAAAAGTTTCTTCATAGTCAACCCCTTCCCTTTGGGTATAAATTTTGCTACAAGTCTAGTTTTGAAGGTTTGTATCTTCCCTGCTACATCTCACTTTCTCTTATAGATCCATTTACACCCTATGGGTTTAACCCCTTTAGGTGGATCTATAAGATCCCATACTAAATTGAAGTACATCAACTTCATTTCAAGGTCTATGGCTTTGACCTATTGGTCCTTGTGTACTGAAAGATCCCAACGAAGGGACCTTGAGTGGAAAGAAGATCGTCCCAATTTCTCAAATTTAGAAGAAGAATAATTTTACAGAGAAAAACATTCAGATCATGCATTTAATTCAGAATATAGCATGCTTCTAAAACAAGAACATTGAAAAAAGAAAGGTTTCAAAAACCTTACCTTTGAAGAACCAATCTTCATGCAATTCCTCTTCTCTGTGCAAATTATGAACAACTACAAATGGGAGAATCTAGGAGTTGTGGGCTCTGGTGATTTTAGATTTTTGAGGAAAAGGATTGAGAGAGAGGAAGAGAAGGAAGAAACAAATTTTCCACACTCAAAATGATTCTGTATGTTGAGAGAATTTGTGAATCCTTTTTCACAACAACTGCACAGAATGAGGGTGAGACCATCCCATTCTCACGTCTGAGAGAGGAAAAGGTGGGGAAGGAGTTACAACTCCCTCCCAAAATTAGTTTTTCATTTTTTTAAAAAATTAATTGATAAAATTGATTTTAATAACAAACATTAATATATATATATATATATATATATTACCATTTTATCATATAATATATCTTAAACAATATGTTATATCAATATACATCATATAACTTATAGTTCAATATTGTATCTAATACAAATATAATCTGTGTTTAATTCTCTCAACAACAATATTTAACCTAAATTCCATTTACATTAAATTTAATTATATGAATTCAATTCACATAATTAATATTTAAATCATATTAAAATATTTAATTTCTCTCAATTAAATTATTAATATTATAATGTACAAATACATTATATTAATTATATCATATATAATTAAAAATTTCAACAATTCAAATTAATCCAAAAACTTATTCTCATTTATTCCTGTTGAGCTATCAAGGGAACCTCATGGACCTGTAGCTTGAAACTCGAACGGTACGTGAATAATTAATTGAACTCTTTAATTAAATTATTCACCATCTATTAACTGACGGGTACTCCACTAAAGACTGACAGTTCTACTATTCACACTACAAATATATTTTTGTATCCATTGGATATAACCAATCAACAGTACGATGACCCTTCACAAATTGCTTATAAGTATAGTTGGGCCAAAATTACCATTTTGTCCTTATAGTTACATCTAACTCCTTAATTACCACTGATCCCTCTAATGAACAATAAATCATAGTCCAACTATTTCCAAACCCCTCTCGGGGCAGGAGAGAGTGTAGTGTCATTTTGTTCAAGCCCTAGAATCAGCCTTTAAGGGAGAAATTTATCTACTTGCCCCGATATTGGGAAATGAATGAATTCCTTCTTTGTGTAGTTGTTTTCCCAACTCCCTAATCAGAAAAATCACCAAAATGGTAAGCTTGTTGAGTCGGTAATCTGGCCACCCTCACCCATACAAATCAAAGGATCGTCTTCATAAGTAGCTGTTCACAACTCACTCAAGATTCAGGTCAGGTTACCTATGATCATCCTGGTAAAATGTAGTCTCTATTATCAACGACGTTATATAATGAGACTAAACATTTCATGTTCCGGTCTTATACAAACTCTTTTGTATAGAATATACCCGCTCACATGTCTCCACATGAATGATCAAGATCATATCATTAGTAGTACTTTACAACAATTGTAATATCAACAAAGTAGGCTATACTCGTAGTGTCACTAGGATAAGGTATCTTGCCTTATCCATCTACTATAGACCATTTAGGTTATCACTCAAACATGATCCACCCATATGTCTCTACATACATGTTTAAGCTACAAGATAACCTTGGATGTTAGTTTATTGGTTTGTGGTTAATGCAACTAATTTTGAAATAAAAAATCACATATTTTATTACATAAGTAAAATGTTTGTACATTACAATTACAAACTATAGAACCCTACGAGATTTAGGGTATCAACCCCAACATCTACATCATCATTGCCTGCCTATAAGACAATGGATCCTCAATATCATCATCTAGTATGATGACTTGAGTTTCAGTTAAACCCAAGTAACAGTCAGGTTGTGCTACAATCCTCCCACTGTGTCGAGGCACTCCCAGCGATTGAGAATGAGGAGACTGACTTGAAGTACTAGTCCCTTCATTTACTCTTGATCAAGGACCAGCGTCATCATCAACAACTCTTTTTTATTCTTCAGTAGCTCCATTTAATACTAATTTTCCTTATGGTTTATGATCTCTCATGTGGTCTTCTTCCAAGAATGTAGTTTTTGTTAATACAAGCACTTTGTTTTCTTATGGATCGAAGAATAGACCATCTCTCGTTTTCTTAGGGTAACCAAAAAATTTCCATAATCTTAAACGAGGTTCCAATTTCTTAGGATTTGTCACTAGCACATGTGCTGGAAAACCCTACGCAGACTAGGCTTACGCCGCCTCCATAACTCGAAAGGTGTTTTAGAAACACTCTTCAATGGAATGTTGTTCATAATATGAACTACATTCTCTAGTGCATACCCCCAAAATGAGCTAGGCAATTGAGCATACCTCATCATAGAATGAACCATATCTAATAAGGTTCTATTTCTTCTTTCCGATATACCATTTTGCTAAGGTGTACTAGGTGCTAGGATTTGAGATTGGATTCCATGTTCTCATAGAGTCTTGGAATCTTAAATCCATATACTTTCCACCTCGATCAGATCGAAGTGTTTTAAAGTCTCACCTAACAGATCTTCAACTTCTGCCTTATACTCCTTGAACTTTTCAAGGGCTTCAGACTTTTGTTCCATTAAATATAAGTAATCATACCTCAAATAATCATCTATAAAAGAGATGGAGTATTCGTACCCTCCTCGAGCTTTTACATTCATTGGACCAAAAAAATCCGAATGTATGAGCTATAAGAGCTCTTTGGCTCTATAACCTTTTCCACTAAAAAGACTTTTAGTCATTTTACCCTAAAGGCAAGATGGAGGTAATGAATCAAATTCTAACTCACTTAGAAGTCTATTCTTTACCAATTTCCCGATCCTATCAAGATTAATGTGACCTAATCTTAATTGTCAAAGATTTTTACTTTGAGAAATTCTTTGCCTTTTAGTTTAAGTATAAGCAGTCTTAAACATCTCATGATTTAAAAGTGCTTCTGTTGCGGTTGGTCTTAACACATACAAGATGTTTTCTAATTTAGCCGAACAAATATGTACCCCATTTTTTTAAATGAACGCTTCACTACTTGTAAAAAATACTGAATACATATGTTCGATTAAGCAAGAAATAGATACTAAGTTCTTTTTCATTTTAGGAAAAATATACATACTTTTTAAGAAAAGAAATCTATTTCCAAAAAACAACTTCGCAGCTCATATTGCACGAGTTGAAATGGCATCTCCAATTCTAACCTTGTGCATCATTTCACCCTTAGCAAACTGCTGGAAGGAACTAGTTCCCTGTAAAAAAAGAATAAACATGATTAGTGGCTCCTGAATCAAGTATTCAGGCATTGTGTTCATTTTCTATTAAACATATTTCTAAAACAAGTAAATTACATTTACCTTCCTTTTCCTTCTTCTTCTTAGCAAGGTACTTTGGGTAGTTCCACTTCCAGTGACCTTCCATATTGCAGTGGAAGCACTTTCCCTCGTCGGTCGCCTTGGCCATTCCCTTTACTCTTCCCAGTAGTGGAAACCTTCTCTCTTCCTCCTTTCGTCTTTTGGACCTTCTTAAGACCAAGAGATGGGGGTACAAACTTAGTTCCTGAGGATGAACCCTTATGGAACTTTCTGAAATGGGCAACATTTTCTTCTTCTTCTACCAATCCTTTACCTTTCGTAAGAGACTGGTAGGTCTTCAATTCATTCAAGAGAGTTGTTATGGTGTACTAGATTTTATTCATAACCACATTTTTGTGGAATTAAAAAAACCTCTTTAGGAGAGATTCCAGAATAAAAGACACCTAACTTTACTCGTTAGTGATCGCCCCATTCATTTTTGCTACGTTGAACTGGACCATCAGGTTGAGAACATGTTCTTCGACTTATTGCCCTTCCTTCATACATGCATTATAAATGTATTTGGAGGCGTCGTGTCGAATCTAAATGGATGGTTGCCTAAACATATCTTGGAAGGACTCCATGATCTCACGAGAAGTGAGCATGGCCTCATGTTTAGAGTATGTCAGACAGACTCGCCAAGATATAGACCTAGGCCTTTTCATTCGCCTTTGTCCAGCAGTTATATGCATCCCTAACATTTAGGGTTACATTACGAGCAGGGACCTGAGGAGACTCCTTAGTTAAGACAAACCGTAGATCATCTATAACTAGAATCGTATTCAAGTTAGATTTTCATATCGCGTAATTCTGTCCAGTTAGCTTTCCATTTTTAAGTAGGGCGATAATTGAGGAAGACATGCTAAAAAACAAACAAAAAAATGACCATTTTAGTTATCTTTGCCTTAACCCATCACAAAAAATATCCAATCAGTTCAGCAGAAAACAAGCAATCATAGAATCCTAAATAAACTATTGATTTGATTTTTGCAACGATACTTCAGAGGTTTAGGACAATAGCCACCAAAGGGTAATTAGTTATCCCTTCTTTGAATTGAGACTATCTCAGCTAGTTATTAATTCCATAATAATTCTTATTCCTATAGCTCTTAGCAACTGTTAGTTTGTCAAGGGTTCATTAACTCGCTTAATTCATCATGTAAGTCCTTTCATTTTCTTATTAAGAGGTACGCTTCAATAGGCTACCATTAGAAAGGACAATTTTTGAAAATAAAGCTAAGAAATCCTATCCATTTATGGAGTTTACGTTGTTCCGAAACCTATGATCATGCCCTCTGAAGAGATGGTCGCTCTAAGATGACACACAGGTGGATCATAAGAATGTCACGATGCAATTAATGAAAGAGACCGTAGGATACGTTGACATGTGTTCTTCTCCCACTTATTATGAACATTTTCCCTATTCACCTTGATATTGACCCATGCAAACACTTTCCAAAGGGAAACCGCGCCCAACGCAACACGAAGCCGAGAATGGATTGAACGGTTTGAACTCTTAGTGACATGAGAGCTTAAAAATGATATATCATATATACCATTTTTCTCCCACTAAAATTTTCTAATTATTTTAGGATTTTGTTATACTTATTAAATTCTGGCTAATGAATCTATCTAAGTCTATGCCTATTATAACTCTTATAGTAAGGTGGTTATAGTAAAGTTCTAGGTGTATTAAACCATTTAACTTATCTAGTGACATTTCATACTAATAGGACCTCGGTTAATTCAACTTAGGTTCCAATCTAGTTCCCAGTTAGGAGATGTTACGTATAAACCTCAACTTAAATACCTCCAGTCTAGACAAAACTATATCGGTTGAGTTCCCTTATAACCTTAATCCTATTTGTCCTACTTTGTCAATTCTAAAACTATTTAAAAAGAAACTAAGTAATTATTCTAATCGAATTAGAAATGTGATCATAGGTCTAATTAATTTTAAATAATTTAAAATTAATAATATATATTTTTTTAAGATCCTATGTTTGCATGCAACTCTTTGTCATAGTTTAATGGTTGTCAATCATTAATTTTTATAACTATTACAAATTTTAATGATTAGTCCTATAACATGCTCACTATGGCTTTAGTTAATTAACAATCATATTCTAATAAAAAAAATAAACCATATTACATGCATTTCATGTGTCATGCTCAATGCATATTGATTTCCAATTAAATATAACACTTACATAATATTTTTAAAATCAACCAAGCATATTCATATACATTAATAAATATAACTAATTATATTTTCTAATTAATGTCATGCAACATGCTTCTCCAATTTCATATATTTAACATATTACATACATTAAATAAATCTTGAAATTATAAAACATGTATTGCATACCATACATTATAACACTTATAATATACAAAAATGCATGAACACGCTTAACCTAAGGTGAGATTTATTTAAATGACATCCACAAAGCATTTAAATAGCAAATGTAATGACATCCTCAAAGCATTTAAATAGCAAATGTACCTGCAATTTTGGCCCCTAGGATAAAATAAAGCAAATTACACTAACTTAGCTAATTTTATCCTAAAATTTCGTCTATCGTTCTAAAAACGGACCAGACCAACCTGAATCGACCTGAACTAGATCACCAACCTGTGAACCAAGCCAAGCCAACCGAACCAGACCACCAACTGAACCGCAGTCGAACCTGTCACACTCCCTCCCAAGCCTTATTACCCAAACTAAAAAATGATGTGAAGACAGCCAACACCACCCTTTTGTGATATCAACTGCCCGACTTCATTAGTTTAATAGCTAGGTATAACTCCACAATGCATGCTAATAATATCCCAAGTACAAATCCAGTTTCCCAATACAATTACACATGTATTATGACAACATAACAACAATAAAGTTCAGACAAAACACATTTCCCCATCATGCCAATAATTCAAATATAACCTATATATATCATCACATATATACATAGAAATCAATCATACAAACAGTAGAATAACTACTCACAGTTCCTTCTGCTCTGTTCTTTAGGAATTATCTTAGGCAGCTCCTTGCCCCGTTTCCTTGGATTCTTCCTTTTTTCCATGAATTTCAAATTAAACCATTATTCCTCCAATAATCTTAATTTATTCAATAATAACCTTAAAAAATTATAATAACCAGCTTACCCACCTTAAAATAACCAAAAATAGGTTAAGCTTCTCCAAAACAACTTTTTGGAGGTTATTTTAACAAGTTGAGAGACGCTGGCGAGTAGGTGGACGTGTCTGTGCGTGCAGGTGAGCAGGGGAACACACTGGGCGATAGCTCTTGCATAGGCAGCGCTGGGCGATGCGGCGTGCACAGGCGTGCATCCATCCAGATATGCATCTAGCAAGGCATGTGCGCTTGGGCCGGCAAAAACGCGCGACAAGGCTGCTGGGCGACAACCTATGCGTTCAGCTAGACCACCTTGCTATCAACTCAAATTCCTTCTTCTACAGAAATCCAAATGCAATGGCAGCCTGGTACCCTTCACTACCCTCATTTTTGAGTATTTTAACTCTGATTTCCTCAAATGGCCCGAGTGATTTGTGAGAGTTCTTCATCCCAAGTCTTCTATTTATAGGCATCCAAAGTCCCCTCAAGCTCGACACCTCCTACTTGGTTGCATGACCCGATGTTCTCTTTTCATGCCAATGCAATTCCTTGCCACATTGACACTGATGTATCTTTCTTCCCCTTAGCCAATGCACACATCTTCCCTTGCATGTCTCCTCGGTCATCCACCTCAATTTACACGAGATCCCAAACTTCCTTAGTTCACCACATGTCCGGACGAGCTGGTACTTCTGACTTGCTCTTCAAGTTCTCCTTTGTCAACGCATACACCACTTAACTTGATCGCATGCTTGCTTGGTCGCATGACTTGGCCATCACATCCCTCTTATGCGTCCATACAACGTCAATTCCATAGCACACCCCACTTCATCACATACCCTATTGGTGCCTAAATTCCTTGGACAAGATCACCGCACATGCCATCGCATAGCTCATCATCTAGCCCTTGCGTCTATTGCCCCCCTCGCATAGCTCATCATCTAACCTTTACGTCCTTCATCGCATAGCTCATCGTATAGTGATCTCTCGTTGTCACTCATCATTTAGAGATCTCGTTGTCGCTCATCGTCTCACACCTGCATCCATCGTCTAATGCAACGCATATCGTGTAGCGCTATTGTTTAGCTCTTGCATCTATCATCTAGCGCTCACGCTTATTGTGTAGCGCCATTTTCTAGCACTTTCTTCTAACACCTAGCACATATCGCTTAGTGTTTGTGCCTATCGTCTAGTGCTATCGTTTAGCGCAGTAAGTAGCTAGGCGACCGTCAGCATGCATGCTCCAACACATAGTGCCCACGCTTGTGCGAATTCTTGCTTGTGTCTGTCCCTCCTTGTCACTCGATGGTCTTCCTTCCTGCTTGCTCACGAAGCCTCATGCCATCCCAATGCATACGTCCTTACCTCACAAGCTTAATGCATGGTTGTCCTTGGCTTCAACACCTAACCCCTTATAACCTTTACAAATTTGGCCAACTACATCAAGCATCTGACATACCTCTTTGTCTGCCTAGCCATCTCTCATGTGTTCCACATGGCTTGGTTAATCTGAATGGTTGGCCGCATGCTCCATACTTGTCCTTTGATCGCATCCCTCACACCACGCAAGGTGTTTATAAGCTCCAACACTTAAATCAAATTTTATTACTAACCACTTTTATTTAACCCAAGCTTTAAGTTTAGTCCTTAAGATTTACTTTTAAATTCTTAAGGCATTCTCCTCTTCTTTGATTTCCCTATAAGTTACTTAACTAATCAAGCTTTAACCCAAGTTACTTAGATTAGGTTCGGGGTTTCACAGAACCGAACCCGCTTTGCTAACCCTAATTCTCTGCGGTGTAGGGATACAAAATGTCGGCAGAATTGCTATTTTTGGCCAAAATGGTCTCGATCTTCATCGACTTGAACTCTAATTCTAGATCCGAACTTATAAAGGAACGATTTACAATAATATATAATGCCCAAAAAACATAGGGGCCTTTACATTGATCATATCAAAATGTAAATCTAAGGCCAAATATTGGAAAAAACATTCAATTGCAACTATAACATTCATAATGCAATAAATCCCACCAAACCAATAAAAAAAATTAAATGGCCAAATTGATAATATGATTTGGCTCTGATACCAATTGAATGATGAAAACCCCAAGGCAAAAGGAAAGCCAAAACATAGAACCATTTCAATTTTTTTTTTTAATTGGCATTTAAAATTAAAACAATTTTTGCATTGGAATAAAAGTAATAACAATTAAGCATGCTATGACTAATTCTACCGGAGAAGAAATCCTACCTTGCACACATTTTGACAGTTTTGTAGAATTTTTCTGTTGAATTAGGATTTGGCACCACCACTTGGAAACCTCCCTATTCTTGTAGGAAATTGAAGGAAAATTATGGGATTCTCTCTTTTGGGATTTGGAAATATCATATAACGATTTTTTCTTTCTTTTCTCAAGAAAAACAAAAACACACACAAAGAATTTGAGAGTCTCTTCACCCTCTACAAAAACAAAGTCATTTTGTTAGAGATAGGATGGTGAGAGAGGGAGAGAGAAATATGAGATTGATCTCACGTTTTCTCGTAACTTCCCTAAAATAGGGAGTTGGTTTGTTTAATTTAATTTAAATTAAATTAAATTTATTAATTAAATCATATTTAATTAAATGATCATTTAAATCATATTTAAAGTATTTTTTCTCACATAACCTATAGTTTGAATGTGCATCTAATGTACATTAACTTTAACCTATAGTTTTGATTTAATCAATTTAATTAAATTCACATTTTAATTAAATTAACAAATTAATTAATTAAATAATTCTTCAATTAATTAATCATCCAATTAAATATCACATATTAAAAACATTTCTCTTATTAACCTATAGTTTTAATGCGCATCCAATCCACATTATTTTTAACATTTAGTTTTCAATATGAATCTTATTCATATGAATTTAATATTTGAACTCCTTTCAAATATTCCGTCCTCTCATTTATAAATTTTTAATCATATCCAAAATTAATAATGAAGTCTAAAATTAAACTTTATAATAAAATATATCAACACACATTAAAAAATTCCCAATTCTAAATTTGAACATTTCAAATTCAATTTAATGATAAATTACCTCAATACCCTTTACTAGTTAGGAAGGGGACCTAATGGACCTACAGATCAGAAGCTCTAATGATGTGAGATTAATTAGTTAAACTCATAACCAAATTAATAAATATTCGTTAACTGTGGGTACACTCCACTAAAGACCCACAGTTGTACTCTTCTCACTACATATAGGTTTATGTATCCACGATATAGACCAATAACAGCAAGTCAGTCCTTCACGAGTATTCGTAACACCAGCTGGGTCAAATTACTGTTTTACCCCTAGGTTACCTCTACATCCTTAAGTACTAGTACTTCTCTAATGAACAACCTGTTTATGGTTCAATTATTAAACAGAAACCCCTCTCGGGCTAGTGAGAGGGTAGGGCCTTTTGTTCAAATTCGAAGAAACCACTTAAGGGAACACTCGTCTACTTACCCTAAAGTCGGGAAGGAGCGAAATCCATCTTGTATTATTATGTTCCCAACTCTCCACTCGGTCTTGTCTTTAATATGTAGACATATTGAATCTGTCTCTTATACACATCTAGATGTGTATAAGAGACAGAATCCAAATTTAGTTGACAAGCCGTTAAAGCCACACTGTAGCAAGTACACTCAACTTTTAGTGACCATTAATCGGCGCATCAGAGTAGGAGATTTAATGACCACCTATCATTGCAATCATTAGAGAGAAAAGCTTATTCACTTTAGCTCTATAAATACCGAAGGCCACCATTAGAGCTTGAATCGCCATAGATAGGTACAAGTTAGAGAGTCGTTAGTCCGTTCACACACCTACTTAGATTTAGAAGACGGAGACGAGCAAGGAGACGAAGAAGCCGAAAGATGATTCTCAGGCAGATCGAGAGACTACCGGGAAGCTCTACAAAGGGAGAGAGGACTAACACTTGTGAAAGCAAGAATATTCATCTAGACAGAGTTAGAGTGAAAAAGATAGTGTAAAAGGCCACGGGAAGCAAGACATTGCTATCGGGCTTCTTATCTCTACATTCCATTTCTATTATGTATTCTGCATTTTACTTATAGAAAATGGAAATCTCATTTCAACTTATGTTCAATCTCTTCATACTTCGCATGAGTAGCTAAATTCTCGAATGGGTTGAGAAGCACTTAGATAGCATGACCTAGGACTTACATTTTATGTGATTATCTTGTCTTATGTATGTGTCATTCACCCTTTAAAGATACTTGAGAGAGTAGTCTAAAGATAGAATCTAAACTTGAGAGAGGCAGATTAGAATCTAGGCTTGAGAGAGTCAGATTAGAACTGCATAAGCAAGAGATAGAAACTTAGACATAAGTTCTATTTGTTATTAACACATCGCATGCACCCTAGAAATAGGATATGATAGTATGCGATCACCTTGTGTATGTGTGCATCATTCATCATCGCATAGACAAGAATAGAGGCTTAGACATAAGTCCTATCAACTTTTTCGTATACATCACATGCGTCTTAGAATAGGAGTTATGGCATTTACATTGAGATATGACGTGTTGTTGTTTGTGTGTAGCATGATCGCATAACATGTATGTAACCTTGGGAAGTGTTAGCTAAACCCCTTCTCAACTCGTTCATCGCATACTCATTGTAATTCTCGATTTCATCAACTCTTCGTTCGGACTCCGTCGCATAGGAAATATACTTAACTAAAACACCATCTAACTTATTTTCACCACTACAATGGAATCAAATTTACTGTCGCATATTTACTCAGTAGTCCCTGCGTTCGACCCTTGACTTACTAGGAAACCTAGTGAGGCTTATACTTGGGTCTTATTAGGAAAATTTGCATGTGCAAGTATAACTCATCACCGCAAATATACACCATAATCGCATCACATTTACAATGCATCAATTTTTTGGTGCCATTGTCGGGGACTACGACAGTACATATTGCGCTAACAGTAAACCTTTTGATTTTCTTTGCAGTTTTTGACCTCTGTGCACTGTCATTCCTTAGGTAAGGGAAGAAGCAGGTGTCGCATGAGCGAAGGACAAGTTGCTAAGCTACGACCCAGAGATCGAAAGAATGTTCTAAAGAAGACAGAGAGACAACCACCGATAACAGCAAGAAAGAAATCCCAGAATGGCGAAACAACTGGAAGAAAGAGCCGCAAACGCGAACAACATCATATCAAACCCCATTCTTCTGGAAAACGACCACAATAGACCCATCCGAGACTATGCATCGCCTAACCACTATGATTTCTCTCCAGAATCATAAGGCCAGCTTTGGATGGATCGAGGTTTGAGATAAAGCACGTTATGTTACAGATGATCCAGACAGCTGGACAGTTTGGTGGAAGCCGTGTTGAGGACCCGCATGCCCATCTCCGGAGTTTCATTGAAATTTGTAATACTTTTGTGTTCCCAAATATCGCAACTGAAGAAGTTCGACTAACACTATTCCAATTTTCATTATGCGATCAAGCAAGGAAATGGGCATATTCCCTCGAACCAGGGGACATAACGTCGTGGGAACAAGTTGTAGAAAAGTTCATCAAGAAATACTTTCCTTCTATAGCAAATTCCAGAAGGAGGAAGTTGATTACAAATTTTGAACAAGAAATCAACAAATCGCTCAGCGACGCCTAGGAGAGGTTTAAGAGATCGGTGCGAGATTGTCCGCACAATGGATTACTAGGTTATCTCATGATGGAGATATTTTATCACGGTTTGAACCCTGCATCACAGACAGCTGCCAATGTGGCAGCAACTGGTGGTCTACTTGATAAAACTTATGATGAGGCGAAGAATATCCTTGATCGCATTTCAAAGAATCACGAAGATTGGTACAAAAGGAATCAACGACTAAAAATAACGGTGCCATCACATCCTTACAAAATCAAATGAATGCGATGATGAATTTGTTACAGGGCATCGCAATCAACAAGCTTGGAACACAAAGAAAGAAGGTCAACGCATTAAAATAGACGAGCACTAGTTGTGTTACTTGTGGAGAAACACATCTGATTGAAGAGTGTCCACAGAACTGGCAGTCCATCTACTTTGTCAAGAGCAACCCTTACTCAAATACATACAACCCCGGGTGGAGAGACCACCCTAATTGTGCTTGGAAAAATAATCAACAAGGATATCAGCCTATGGAGCATAAAGAAGGGCCACCAGGATTTTTCCAACGCACTAATGGTCAAACGCAACAACAAGCCAGCAGCTCGCAAGCACTGCCATCATCCTCTCTAGAGAACCTACTAAAACAGTACATTGAAAAGAATGAGACGATCCTCCAGAACCAGGCGACTTCCATCCGCAATCTAGAATTCCAAATGAGACAGATTGTGGCAGAGCTAAAAAATAGACCGCAAAGGATACTATTAGCTCAACTGAGCTCCCTCGCGACCCATGGAATATAGGGAAAGAACAATGCCTAGCTGTCTCCTCACTAAATGCTAAGACGACAGCGGAGGAAGGGAAAGAGCCCAGCAGGACCAATTCGAATGCGATGGAATCCAAGAATCCGTTGACACAAGATGGATCAAAAGAGTCCGAAATGATGAATCCAAAAGTTGTGTCCACCTCCAAGCCTCTAGAACACGAAATGAAGAAGGTACAACTACGGCATTCCCGCAAAGATTTAAAAAGAAGCAGAATGATGAAGGAAGATCGCTACGGTGGCAGTAACGCAACGATCAAACACTATAATCCCACCGACAATGCGCGACCTAAGAAGTTTTATGATACTCTGCTCAATGGAGGGATCTACATCGATCAAGCACTATGCGATCTTGGGGTGAGCATAAATTTAATGCCACTTTCAATCTTCGAACAATTGAATGTGGGAAAACTAACACCCACGACGAAGACTCTCTAGATTGCGGACAGGTCCCTAGTACACCCTGAGGGAGAGTTGAAGGATGTCTTGGTCTCAATTGATAAATTAATTCTACAGGCAAACTTAATCATTCTAGATCATGAAGCGGACGAAGATGCGCCCATCATATTGAGATAACCATTTCTATCTACTGGTCGTGCTCGAATTGATGTACACAAAGGAGAAATCATGATGAGCATTAATGGGAAGAAGCTCAAGATTGAGGGGATCAAGATCCCAGAGGGTCAAGAAAAGGAGAGAAAACCTTTGTGGACTGAAAAATCCAGATTGAAGAAGAAACAAGTCGTCCCTGCGTTGATATGTGACACACACTCATCAAGGATGCATTCTTTTTTTTAGTAACCTTTTGATATATTTCCTTCATAACTTTATCTTACTTTTTTTGCATAATCATAACTCTTTGGAATCACCGACTCAAACCTACCACTTTGGGGATTCATCTGATTTGGGAGTTGGAAACTCAGCTACACAAGATGAAATTCACTCCTTCCCCAAAGCAGGGGTAAGTAGATAGATAGCTCCCTTAAGGGCTGATTCTAGGGCTTGAACGATGTGGCGCCACACACCCTCTCATGGCCTGAGAGGTGTTCACACATAGTTGGACTATGTTGTATTGTTCGTTAGAGGGATAAGTGGTACTTAAGGAGTGAGATGTAACTACAGGAGCAAAACGGTAAATTGGCCACACATCTTCTCATGGCCCGGAGGGTTATCATACTCATGATTGGTTAAATTCGATAGACACAAAAATATATCTGTGGTAAGAAAAGTTCAGTTGTCGGTTTTTAGTGGAATGTTTGGCAGTTAACAGATGGTGAATCTCGTGGCTAAAGAGTTTAGTCAGCTATTCATGTGCCGTTGGAGCTTCGAGCCACAGGTTCTTAAGGTCTCTTTGGTAGCTTGGATACATGTTGAGAATCAGTTTTTGGGTCAATTTGAAATGTTCAAATTGATAAGAGGGAGTTCGATTACATATGATATAATTGGACTGGTTAATTATATATCATATGATTGACTAAATGTATGAGATACATATTATTTTGGAGGAAATTGGATATAAATATGATTTATATTAAGTAGAGGAGAAAACACTATAGTTGATATATGATATCAAACTATAGGTTATGAATATAATATGATTATATTTATTAATTTATTAGTTGGATGGTTATGAGATAATTGGCCAGCGTTTTCTCCGAATTTATGCGTTAATAGGAAGTTTAATTTAGTTATAGTAACTGGAGAATAAAATGAAAATTGTTTTCATTTTGCACGAGACACGCATAATCGCTCACGGTGTGTTAGCGTTCTATTGCTTAGTGTTTGAGAGCCTATACGATAGCACTCACTTACTAAACAATCGCACACATGAGCCCGAGCTTTCCAAAACGATGGCCCACACTTTTCTTAATGATCACTCGTGCTTTCCTAAACAATTGGTTACCTTTTCATAGATGATCGCGTAGCTTTTACTACACGATCATGTACCTGTCACTAAATGATCAAGCACTCGACTATACGATAGTCTTTCTATTCTCCTACTTGCTAGATTGTAGTACACTATAGCCTTTCCTCTTCCACTCTACAAATTCCATCAAAGCCCACTCTTTGGATTCCCACTCCGAGAATACTGAGGGCTCTGAGTGGTGGTGTCGTCCCCTTTGCTTGTTGTTTGTACAAAGCTGTTCTGTAGACGACTGAGGTGTTATGGGTATTGCTTGCTAGATTAACAAGAGCGAGAGGAGTTTTTTTTCACATGAAGAAAGTCTTCAACTTGTATGTTCTCTCGGTTTTTTGTTTTTATCTTTTAAGCATGCCAGTAATTTAGTGTAATCAATGCATATCTGTATGTTTAAATGTATATGTGTAAATTCTATCACAATGAATTGGAAAGATTCGCTTCCACTCATAGGTACTCTTGTATAAGATTTTCTTCAATTGGTATTAGAGCAAGGTTTCTGATATTCCAATTTCATTGATCCAAAGAATTGCATTTACATTCTCGGTGGGTGCAACATGTCTACTCTCTATTTAATTGTTAAATTATTTGTGGATGTGTGGATTAATGGAGTTTTTTGGGATGAAACCTCGGTTCTTTAAATTCTTTTACATTTCCAGTTAATTGTAAAGGCCCCTACATTTTTGGGCATAATTAATTGTTATCGAGTCTGTAATTTCAAAGTTAGTTTGAGTTTTGAGTCATTCGTGAAGAAGTTCGGAGCAAGGGTTGTTGTTCTCCGAGGAAAAAGATGACCACGCGTTGGTCGGGTCGTGTAGATGATTAGGTAGACGATTGCTGAGTATCAGATGCTCGAGTATCGTTTAACACGCATCTGCACTAGACGATCGTATAGCTCAACAAACCTCATCGCTTAGTTATTGACTACACGATTGCGGAGTAAAGGCATGGTAAATCGTTTACCGTTTCGCGTGTTAAGCGATCGTCTAGACGATCAGGCTTCGCAGCCTCGTTGTCGTCTAAGCGATCATTTAGCTTTTCGCACTATCGTCTAGTCTTCGCTACACGATCGTTTACCTGGAGGGTTTAGTAAACGATGGAGCTTCGCTCGGTAGTTCAAGACCCGATTCGCCTGTGAACCGATTTGCTCAAGAAAAAAATGTAATAAATAGAATTTTTCATTATGGTTTTGTGTTGGTTCATCCCAGACCATTATTCTCTGATTTAATATATGAGATGTATGTTTAATTATATGTCATATGGTATGTACATGTAGAAAATCCCACCTTAGGTTATACATTGGTCATGCATCATCTCTTTATTATAAATGTTATGATTTAGAGAAGCATGATTTAAATTACGTAAGTGCATTCTCATGCATCATATAGTATAAGAGTTATATTTATGCATGCATAAAAAGCATAGACATGTATCATCTTTATATTATAATTGTTATAGTATAAGGGTGTATGGAAAGCATGTTTGCTTGGTTATTACATGTATATAAAAGTTATGTATAATAATGACCGGACATTGCATGAAGCATGACACATAGGTTACTTTATAAGCATTATAAATACCTTATTATATGGCAATGTGTTTTAGTTTTTTCCTTTTAAAGGTTAAAGATAAATTAGAACTAAAAGTAATAAGAAAGACATGCATGCTCACTTAGATTTAGTTCATGGTTTTAAAATGTTTAAAACTTGGATGACATAGACCTAAGATCATGGTTCTAATATGATTAACAACCTTTAGGCTTTAATCTTTTAATCAGTTTAATAGGATTAAATTGACTAATAAAAGATTAAAGTGTAGCAAATCTATCTATAAGGGACATTTTATCTAAGACAGGTTCTGTCTAGGCAGGGTATTTAAGTTGACGGAAACGTAATACCCCTACTTGGGAACCTACCTGGAAAGGTGAATTAGATAGATTTGATGCATGCATGCAAGTTAAGGATAGTTCATTAAAGTGTTTGAATGTGACTACTTGAACTTATTTATTTCATAGGTAAAAGTTTTTTATGAGCAGACTTATTAATGAACCCCTTGGTAGATCATTCAGTGGGAGGTATTTGGGGCATATGATGCTTCATTTAAACCTTTCATGTTTCTCCCTTATATTCCACACCGTGAGATCTACCCTCAGCCTCGTGGCACCCTGAGAGTGTCCCTCTAAAGGATGGTGTTTGGGTAGGTCAATATGAAGGTGGATGGAGAGAATGTTCATAGTAAGTGGGAGCGGGAAGTGTGACAGCAGCATATCCCACGGTCTCCCTCGTTGGATTGAATAAAGTTTTTGCGCATCGCCTCAAGGCACCTTGGGAGTGTCCCCCTATAGGATGGCAGTATTGCACATTTCTTTATTTGATCACCTGTAAGAGGATAAGGTTACTTAGTCTCTTGTCCTAATCTGCTTCTTCTCTATGGGGGGCTCATTAGGGCAGGACTCTGGTGTCGAAAGCGAGGGATCACACTTATACGGAATTGTTAAGGATTAACAGTTCTGGACCAAATACATGGTGGTTGTTAGGTTCAGTTCCAAGAGTTGGTTCTACCTGATGGTTGAAAATGTCTCTTCCCAGTGAAGAGGCATCTGATCACTCCACCGATGACGTTTGTCCTACCTCGCTGGGGCATTATTGCAAAATAGAAGTCTTAAACACTTAGGGTACTTGGAAACCGTTTTGGTAAAATTAATTGGTTAAAATGTGGTTTAGCAAAATCTTTTAAAAGTTTGTTCGTTGTTCAGCAACAAGTTTTAAAATGGCTACAGCCACTATAGTTTTGCTTAGCATCTACAAATTTACTGGCGACAACTTTTCTACTTGGAAACATATGATCACGACAATACTAATCATCGAGGATATCATGTTTGCCCTTACAGAGGTCTGTCCTCCTATTACAGCCCTCAACGCCGCTCAAAATGTTCGGGATGCGTACAAGCAATGGACACGAGGAAATGAGAAGGCTCAATTCTATATCTTGGCCAACAGTCTTAATAACGTGTTGGCCAAGAAGCATGAGCCCATGGTCTCAGCGCATGAGATCATGGAGTCCCTGCAGGGATGTTCGGACAACCGTCTGAACAGATCAAGCACGAGTTGTTAAATACATCTTCAACTCCAAAATGGAGGAAGGCACCTCTATTCATGAACATGTGCTTAATATGATGATCCACTTCAATGTGGTGGGTCTAGTATCGATGAGGGCAGTCAGGTTAACACAATCCTGCATTCGTTGTCGGAGAGCTTTCTCCACTTTCTTAGCAATGTGATTTTTAACAAAGTGAAATATACCCTTACAACTCTTCTCAACGAGTTGCAGACATACCAATTTTTACTAAAAAGTAAGGAGAGGAAAAGAACTGAGCAAATGTTGCTACATCCTCAAGGACGTTCTATCGATAAACCTTAGAAACAAAGTCTGCACCTTCTACTTCTAAATCTACAAAGGGGAAGAAGAAGAAGAGGGGTAAGAGGAAAGAGAAAGCGCCTGCTAACCCGCCACCTGTCGCCCCAAGGAGGCGTTCGCCACCAATTGAAAAGGGAAAATGTTTCCACTACAACCAAATAAAGGTAAATATGATTTACTTGTACGAAGCATGTTTAGTGGAGAATGATGATTCGGCCTGGATAATTGATTCGGGC
>NC_052352.1:58877389-58898641 GCF_009727055.1 Benincasa hispida | reverse complement strand
CTTTTATTGGAAAAGGTTATCGAGCCAATCGGCAATTTGAGTTAGTACATTCTGACCTTTGAGGTCCTATGAATGCGCGAGCCCGAGGTGGCTGTGAGTATTTTATTAGTTTTACTGATGATTACTCTAGGTATGGGTATGTTTATCTGATACAACGAAAGTCTGAATCCTTCGAAAAGTTCAAAGAGTTCAAGGCTGAAGTTGAAAACGCATTTCAAGACTATTTGATAGAATGTGAAATCGTTTCCAAACTCTCAGTGTTGGGTACACCTCAGCAGAATGGTGTAGTAGAGAAGAGAAATAGAACCTTGTTGGATATGGTTCGTTCGATGATGAGTTACACTTTCTTACCCGACTTGTTTTGGGGTTTCGCAGTGGAGACTGCGGTATACATACTCAACTTTGTTCTTCCAAGAGTGTTGCGAGAACACCTCTATAGTTGTGCAACGGGCGTAAAGCTAGTTTACGTCACTTCCGCATTTGGGGTTGCCCTGCACATGTGCTTGAGGAAAAACCCAAAAAGTTGGAACCACGGTCGAGGTTATGCCTCTTTGTAAGCTACCCAAAGTACACAAGGGGTTATTTTTATGATCCATTGGAAAATAGGGTGTTTATTTCCACGAATGCTACTTTTCTGGACGAGGATCATATTAGGGAGCACAGTCTACATAGGAAAGTCGTGTTACATGAGCTTTCCAATGAAACTACTGAAACTTTAACAAGAATTGTTGAAGAACCTACTTCATCAGCAAGACTTATTGATGATTGTTCATCTAGTAGGTTGGTTCCACCTCAAGAGTTGAGGGAACCTCGATGCAGTGAGAGGGTTGCGAACCCGCCCGTTTGCTATATGGGTTTCATAGAAATCCTTTCTATGGTGGAAGATGGAAACTTTGAGGATCCGTTGTCTTATCAGAAGGCAATGAAGGATGTAGAACAGGATGAATGGGTCAAAGCCATGGACCTCGAGATGGAGTCGATGTACTTCAACTCAGTATGGGATCTTGTAGATCAGCCTGATGTGGTAAGACCTATAGGTTGTAAATGGATCTATAAGCACAAACAAGCTGTTGATGGGAAGGTGTAAACCTTCAAGGCACGATTTGTGGCAAAGGGTTATACCCAGGTAGAGGGAGTCGACTATGAGGAGACTTTCTCGCCTCTTGCCATGTTAAAGTCGATCCGCATCCTCCTATCTATTGTAGCTTATTATAATTATGAGATCTGGAAAATGGACGTTAAGACGGCATTTCTGAATGGCAATCTTGAGGAGACCATTTACATGGTGCAACCCGAGGGATTCATTGCCCAAGTTCAAGAGCAAAAGGTTTGCAAACTGAATTGGTCCATTTATGGGCTGAAACAGGCTTCTCAATCTTGGAACATTCAGTTTGATACTTCGCTTTGGGATAAGAGGGAGATTGTTGGGATTGATGCCCTAAAGTCTCGTATCCTGTAGTTTGTAAAAGTCTGTACGAATGCTTGTGATGTATAATATATGATATTTACTTCACTTCTTGATTTTCCTCATTTGGATGTTTTATTTGCTTTACCACAAACCAATAAACTAAAATCCCTGGTTGTCCTTATGTAACATAAGCATGTATGTGGTGACATACAAGCGGATCATGTCTTAAGTGATAACCTAAATGGTCTGTAGTATATGGATATAGGAGGGGAAACCTTATCCTGGTAACGCTATGGATGCGGCCCGCTTTGTGGAATAGTTACAAGTGTCGTGACTTGTCATAGATGGTCTGATCCTGATCATTCGTGTGGGGGACATACAAGTGGGGGCGTCCTATACAAAGAGTTTATATAAGACCTGACCACGAAGTGTTAACGTCTTGTTATATAACACCATTCATGATAGAGTCTTCACTTCACTAGGATGACCATAGGTAACATGACCTCAATCCTGAGTGAGTTGGGAACTCCTGCTATTGAAGGCGGTCCTTTGATTTACATGGGTGCGAGTGGTCAGGCCACTGACTCAAACCTACCACTTTAGGGATTCGTCTTATTTGGGAGCTGGGAACTCAGCTACACAAGATAGCATCCACTTACTAAACGATCGCGCACTCGTGCCTACGCTTTCCTAAACGATCGCCCGTGCTTTCCTAAACGATTGCTCGTGTTTTCCTAAACGATCACTTACCTTTTCATAGATGATCGCTTAGCTCCTAAGCATAACTAAACGATCGTATAGATGATCGCTTAGCTTTTACTACATGATCATGTACCTCGCACTAAACGATCAAGCACCCGACTATACGTTAGTCTTGCTATTCTCCCACTTGCTAGATTGTAGTACACTATAGCCTTTCCTCCTCCCCTCTACCAATTCCATCAAAGCCCACCCTTTGGATTCCCACTCCGAGAATACTGAGGGCTCTGAGTGGTGGTGTCGTCCCTGTTTTCTGTTGTTCGTGCGAAGCTGTTCGTGTACACGACTGAGGTGTTACTGGGCAATTGCTTGTTGGACTAGCAAGAGCGAGAGGAGTTTTTTTTCACATGAAGAAAGTCTTCAACTTGTATGTTCTCTTGGTTTTTTGTTTTTATCTTTTAAGCATGCCAGTAATTTAGTGTAATCAATGCATATCTGTATGTTTGAATGTATATGTGTAAATTCTGTTACTATGAATTGCAAAGACCTATTTTCGCTCATAGGTACTCTTGTATAAGAGTTCCTTCAGAAGAATGCCTTGAAATATGGCTGAAAGTCAGTTACCACCGATGCCATTATTTCAACATTGAGAACTAGAAAGTTGAAGCTTCAGTTAATCAAAAAGGAGCAGCCTGGTGTAAAAGGGTTGTTTGTCAAGGGCAAGAACAAGCAAAATCAGTCTAAAGGGAATAAAAATCAGTCTGGTGAATAGCATAAACCCAAGACCAAGCTGAGATGTAACTACTGTAAGAAGAAAGGACACTTGATGAGGGATTGCTATAGCTTGAAACAAAAAAATCAAGAAAACGAAAAGGATCAGAAAGGAAAAAAAACCAGAAGCTTCAATAGTTGAGGGGTCTTACTTCTATTTTGATGCCTTAGCCTCTACTAGAAATAAAACCAACCAAATCAGTCCTCTTGGGAAGCATTACTGGGTACTTGACTCTGGTTGTACCTATCATATGACATCCTTCAGACTTTGGTTTAATACTCACAAGGATATGGTTAGATAATCTATGTACATTGGAAACAATGAAGCCTGTAAAATCAAAGGGATTGGTTCAGTATCCTTGAAGCTAAAGGATGGATCAATCAAGCTTTTTAGAAATATTACATGTACTATTACTTAAGAAAAACTTGATATCTCTAGGTATGCTTGACTCCATTGTGTGTGAGTGTAAAGGAAAATGTGGAGTCCTTGAGGTGATTAAGGATTAAGGTAGTGTTGGTTGGTGAAAAGGTCAATGACTTTTATATTGTAAGAGAAGTAGAAATGATGACTAGTGCCTCCACAGTTTCAACAACAAGCTTAATAGAGGTAGAGTTGTGGCACAAAAAGACTATCCCATATCAGTGAAAGGGTATGCAAGCACTGTCCAAACAAAGTATACTGCCCAAAGGTATCAGTGAACACCTTTTCTTTTGTAAACACTACATTATAGGTAAAGTAACCAGACAAAGTTTCACAAAATCTCAGCATACCACCAAAGAAATATTGGATTATGTCCTATTGGGATTGGTGTCCTAAATCTCCTGGTAGTCTCGTAGTTTGTAAACATTCTGTAAACATATTGTTATTAATAAAATAAGTTTTATTTTATAAGCCTTTACTCAATCTAATAAACTAAGATCCGTGGTTATTCTATGTAACTTAAGCATGTATATGGAGACATACAAGTGGATCATGCCTTAAGTAATAACCTAAATGGTCTCTAGTAGATGGATAAATGAGGGATATCTTATCCTGGTGACATTACGGATACGACCCACTTTGTAGATGTTACAAGTGTTGTAAAGTGCTACAAATGGTCTGATCCTAATCATTCATGTGGAAACATGTGAGCAGGGGTATCCTATACAAAGAGTTTGTATAAAACCGGACCACGACATAATTAATCTCTTTATATAACACCATTGATAATTGAGACCTACATTTCACTACAATGACCATTGATGACGGGCAGAAATGCACGTCATTCTAGGCCTTTTATTTAGAATTATGAGGGTTGTTAAGTAAAATATGCGGTGAATATGTTAGGAATTCATGAGAAAACGAATTTGTATTGGTCGACATCAAGAATCTCAACTAACCCACTATTATGCGTTATTATGTGTTCAATTGTCTATCTTTGTAGCTAACACACGAAGCGGGCGCATACGCGGAAGCTGGGCTATCGCAAAGACGACCGCATGCGGGGAATCACTCCATCGCAAAGGCGAACGCATATGTCGACACATGGATGTTGCGACCATCGACCGCATGCATCCATCGTATAGAAGTTGCGGTCATCAAGCGAATGCGGTCATCGCATAGAAGATGCGGTCATTGTAATGAGAAAATTGAATGATGCGTTGTGTTATCACCAACTTGTTAGGTTGATGACGTATGTATGTATGCGCTTTCCAATAATGAAAATATGCAATACTACGTTCTGAATGATGTATGTTATGATGCTTAGATGCTTTCGTCGTATGCGTTTGTGTAGTGTTCGCGTGTCACAAGTTTTCTTACGCTGGAACCAAGTATAATTCCAACACAAGTTTCTCAGAGTGATCTAAGGTCGAACTTGAGGATTGCGGTGATTAGTGCGATACTGATGTGATATATGCGACCGGTAAACAAAAAGAATAATGAATTGGATTTGAAAAGTAAAATGCGGTAATTAGTAAAATGCGATAATAAAAGTAAAGCGATGATAAAATAAATTGCGGTAAAGTAAATTGCGGTGATAAATAAAGTGCGGTAATAAACAAATGAACAAACAATTAAATATACAAAGTGAGGACTGGCTGTGAAGATGTGCAAAAGTATCTGATGAATGTGGTGGCAAGTCTTGTGAAATGAGTCAGAAAGTGAATGGGTTGAGGGAAAGGACATCGCATGTTTGTCAATCTTGTTGAGGATGCAACTAAGGTTCCGCTTTCCCTTGACTTACACCTTTCAGTGATCGGCCGCGTTCCCATATGTCTATGGTGAAACAGGGATGAACGTGATGAATGCAAGGTTGTTTTCATCTCTGGAAATACTTCTCACTTTAGTTAACACATTCTTCCAACCTTCTTTCAAGAGGCGGAATAACATCTTCACTTTCGCTCTCATAGGTGAAGCTGCCGTTGAGCATGCTTTGGCTAAACTCAGCCGATTTCTTCAACAAAGATTAACTTACTCACTTAATCCTTCCTTTTGCCCTGGGGATTAGTTACACATGATGAAGAAAATGGATGATAAATGTATGGAGAAGAACAGAGAAATGATGATGAATAAGATAATGATATTAAAATCTAAGGATAAGCGTTTGTTACAGATAGTGAATGAAAGATTAGAGATGAATATAGTAGATGAATAGAAAATGAGAACAAATACGAAAAGAGTGTCAATGTCTTGACACGGATCTCGATCGAAGATGATTTGCTTGTCAGCGTGTGGTAGGAATGTTGTGGAAAGCTTCCCTCTCAGCTTTTCTTCTCAATAGAAGTGATCGTTGCACAGAGCTTCTTCTTCAGGAATGGAAATAATTGTTTGATCCAGAGACTTACCTTTCGGTCTTGTCTCGTCTTTCTCCCTGGATTTTCTATAAGTTGTCTCTTCAGACTAGCTTGCTTTCTTTAAATTTGATGTAGCTATTTATAGATCTTGGTACCTTCTGTATCAGTGGTCTCGCTCTAAAAAGCTGATTTTTCCTGCCATGGCTTGGTGGAAACGTCTGCTCTGATCTACGTTCAATTTGTCAGAATCGTACAACAGAAAAGCTGTACAATTTCAGAAGTCCTTGCAAATCTGTCGCTCTTTACATCTACGATCGATCACCGCATGTGGTTAATTGTTATGATCTTTTATCGATTGCTGCATGTGGTGGAAATGCATTCATCGTTTGAGTCCATGATCAATCATCGCATGCGTTGCAATTGCGTTGTTCTTTTTTGTTCTCGATTACCCGCCGCATGCAGTGTGAATGCATTGTTCATTTTTGTCCTCAAGCGGTTGTCGCATGCGGTGACCTATTTTCCTACAAAACAAAGACTTGGACACTCCATTTTGCCATCACAATGGGGTTAGCGGGTGTGCTTACGACACTTTACAATTTTTGCATTTCTAAGCCAATTTCTATACGGTCGACGCAACTTTTCCTTCTTTTTGCCGCATAATCTAAATAAAACGGTATAAATAACTTGTATTTCTACAAGTTATCAGTCATCGAGCGAATGCGGTCATCGCAAGTAGATTGCGACTACATAATGATGACCATAATAGAAAGGTGACTACAAGGTTGGTGGAATGCAACATGAGCGCATACCTCGAGAGTATCAAAAGATGATGTTGACATTTCACCTACCACGCCGTTAGCAGAAGAGATTTAGAAAAGGATCATCACGCTACGAATGTCAGAATCAGAGTAGGTCCATTAATGTTGTCGGTGATCCAGCTCTATAAATAGAAGCCATTGAGCAGAATTTCAAATCATCGAAGTTTCTACTTTCGAGTGGATCCTTGTGATCCAGACGAAAGCATGAGAAGAAAGATTGAGAGTTCATCTCCCTTATCCATTCCGAGTGACGACCGGGGCCTTCGTCGGAGTTAGAGTTCGAGAGAGTCTGCTCCACTGCCATTCATGGCACCACTGGCAGCCTTGACACACATCTGTTGGAAGCAAGACATTGCTTCCAACTAGCCTTTCTATTTCTCTTCTTTCCTTGTATTGTATTACATTTTGGCTTAAGGAATTAATGCATTTTTTGATCAATGCATTTCTATATTTCCTTCGATTCCATCTTCATCTTCATTTACTTAGCATCCATAACTTTCATTGCATCATTAAGTGAGATTGCTAGAGTATCGCATACTTAATCATGTGGCATAAGAATATGAAGCATATAGCAAACCACCGGGAGGTGTGCGTTGCGTGAGTGTTGTGAGAAAACTTTATTTGCTTAGTGTGAAGCTGTAGCAATGCTTGTTTATAGGCGGACGCAATGCTTGTCTATGAGTAAAGTCAGCAACAACTAACTGCCTAGGAGGGTAAGTGGTTGGTCGCATTAAGCAATGTAAGGAAGTGTTCACTAGAGATAGGAATAATCTTACGTCAGCTAGGTTTATGCGACTACCTTGTCTTATGAGCGCGTCATTCATCATTTAGGCATACTTGGGAGAGTAGTCTAAAAAACAAATCTAAGACTCGAGAGAGTGGATTGAATTGCATAAGCAAGAATGAGAAACTTAGAGATAACCTCTGTTTGCTATTACACAGCATATGCACCCTACGAATAGAATATTGCATGCATCCAGAAGTAGGATATGATGGTATGTGGTCATCACGCTTATTTGTGAGAGCACGTGAGCGGGTTATGGAGGCTTAGGCATAGGCTTTCTCAACACTATCATATATACATCGCATGTGTCTAGAATTAGGCACAAGTGTATGTAGCATGATCGCATAGCTTGCGTTGGCTGGGGTTGCTGTTACGATGAAGCTTAGGGTTGCGATGAAGACATCTTCACCATGTTAATGTATTTTTCCATGCATTTTACTAATGCGTCAACAATTGTCGTGTCTCTACCTCTCAGTCATATTCCCATGCTTTATCTGTTAGTTAGGAGTAGGAGTAGTTTATAGCTTACAACCCCATCATTTTTTATTTATCCACCGCAAACACATCATCGCATACATTTAGCTACAAGTCCCTGAGTTCGACCTCGGATCACTAGAGAAACTTTGCGTTCTCGTTATACTTGGTGAGAGCGTAAGAAAACTTGTGACAGGAATGCATGGTCATTGTATATGAGATCAACGCATACATTTCATTCCAACGCATGACCACCGATGTATGAGAACCAACGCATAACTAAGACATGCATCAATATTGCGTCCCCCTAATTTTCGTCATCAACCATAGGTGACAGACCTGAATTCTGAGTGAGATGGGAACTCGTGCCTAATAAGGGCGTCTTTGATTTGTATAGGTGGAGAGTGGCCAGATTGCCAACTCAACAAGCCTACCATTTTAGGGATTTGTCTAATTGGGGAGCTGGGAACTTAGCTACACTAGACGGAATTCACTCCTTCCCGAAGAAGAAGTAAGTAGATAAATTTCTCCCTTAAGAGCTGATTCCGGGTCTTGAACATAGTGGCCACACCCTCTCTTGGGAAGAAAGGACGTAGTCATAGTGGGACTATGACCTATTGTTCATTAAAGAAATCAGTGGTACTTAAGGAGTTAGATTCAACCTACAGGGGCAAAATGGTAAATTAGCCTAGTTGTACTTACGAGCGATTTGTGAAGGGTCATCGCACTGTTGATTGGTTATATGGACACAGAAATATATCTATAGTGCAAATAGTGCAACAGTCGGTCTTTAGTGGAGTACCTAACGAATGGTGGATATCGTGATTAAAGAGTTTAGTCAGTTATTCACGTACCGTTGGAGCTTCAAGCTAAAGGTCCATAAGGTCCCCTTGGTAGCTCAATGCGTTCAAGTTGAGAATCAGATTTTGGGTTAGTTTGAAGTGTTCAAATTAACAAGAGGAATTTTGATTATATATGATATAAATAAATTAATTCAATTATATGTGATATAATTGATATAATGTATTTGATACATTATTTAATTGAAGGAATTAATAAAAACGTGATTCATATTAAATGTCATAAAATAGAAAAAGAACTATGGTTTATATGTTGCATATGATGCAATATTAAAACTATAGGTTATAAATATAATATGATAAGTTAATTATTATATTTATTTATAATATATTGATTATGTGACAATTAATTATTCTTTTTCTTAATAACCGACTTGAGTGGGAGGTTATTTTCGGTTTATGGTAACTGTGAGATAAAAAGGAAAATAGTTTTCTAAATCAAAATGATGATTTTCATTCGTATCGTCTCACAAAAAGAAAAACTATCCAGTAAAAGAGTTTTACTAAACGATAGTATCACACAGCCTAAACGATCAAGTATCAAGTTTACTATACGACAGTTACTCATTGCTATACGATCGAGTAGCAAGTCTATATGATAGGCTTCTTCTTCTACAAGATCAAGTATCAAGTATATACGATAGACTTCCTTCTTCTATTGTATACTCGATCATCTACTCGATCGTTCACTTCCTCCATTCCTCTATCCAAAGTCATATAGAGCCCATAACTACTGGATTCTCACACCAAGAATACCAAGGTAGCCTTTGTGGTGGTATTCAGTCCCGTTCAAGGTTCGAGGATTGAGTTATACTTGATTATGATCGAGGATTCTACAGTTCGTGTTGTTTGCTTGTTGATCATTGTGTTCGAGTTCTTATTTGAGCGCGTTGAAGTTTGATCGAGGGAAATATGTGAAGAAGGAGTTCTTCAAAAGTAATATACTCGATCCCTTGTATTTCATTAAGAAGCATATTGTAATTTACTCATTATGCATACTCTATTCTTCTTGACTGTAAATGTTTGTGTTCTTTCTCAATGGAGTTTGGAACGATCAGCTTCCACTCACTGGTTCTCTATTTAGAGTTCCTTCAATTGGTATCAGAGACAGGTTGTTCTAATATTCCAAATTCCATTGTTGTATTGAACTTCTTTTATAGTCTTGGTGGGTTTTAAGTATTCTACAATGCATTTAAATCTTAAGTGTGTTTGTGGATGGTTTGATGGATGTTTCAGGATGATTGCCTCTATTTTAAAGCTTTCTTTATTGACTCTGTTTTAAAGCTTTCTTTACATTTCAAGTGTTCATTTGTAAGGTCCCCTGCGTTTTTTGGCATAATTAACAAGCAATCGAGTCTATATTCAAGTTTTGTTTTGTTTGAGTTGTTCGTAATGAAGCTTCAAAGATGCATGGAGATGTTGTTCACTTCGAAGAAGAAGACCAAAGGTTGGTCGCATCGTGTAGCCCAGGCTAAATGGTCATTTAGATTTGGTTAAACGATCGTATAGAAAATTTCTACTCAATCGTGTAGTATTTATTAAACGATCGCATGGCTGATGCTAAAAAATCGAGTAAAGAGTTTACTCGATCATGTTGCATTGGCTACTCGATTGCGTAGACGCTCGGGGTAAACAATCGCATAGGGTATATGATACTCGACGCATGGTAGGCGCACACAATAACCGATCTTATAGGCCAGTATGCTTCATCGCATAGTCACTGGCCACTCGATCATTCGGCATAAGATACTCGACGCTTGCTCCTGGATCGTCTAGACGACCATGCTTCATGGCATAGTGGTCGTCTACTCGATCGTTTAGACATTTGTTGTTCGATGTTCGGTTGCATGATCGCGTGGCCTTCATGCTTCATCGCATAGTTGTCGTCTACTCGATCTTTTAGACATGCGTTGCTTGATGTGCACTGCACGATCGCGTGGCCTTCATGCTTCATTGAGTCAAAAAGGCACTCGATCCATGCTACACGATCGTTTATACTCAATCAACATTACTCGATGATCACAAGGAGTTGTTACATGATCAAGGAATGAGGCTACGCCAAGATGGTTCAAAACCTAGTTTGCCTATTTGAACCGGTGGACTCGAATGAGATTAAAAACCTAAGTTTAATCTTTTAAATCGGTTTAATAGGATTAAATTGATCTGAATAAAAAATTAAATTTGTAATAAATCTATCTATAAAGGACCTTTTGTCTAAGGCGGGTTCTGGCTAGGCTGGGGTATTTAAGCTGACGGAAACAGAACACCTCTATCTGGGAACCTACCTAGAAAGGTGAATTACATAGATTTGCTATAAGCATGCAACAGTTGATTAGACGTTCATTAAAGTGTTTAATGAATGTTGATCAAAAGTTGTTTAACTTTCCAAAATAAGTGTTACTTTTGGGCAAACCTAAACAGACACTCAATAAAAATAATTAATCGTGTTTTTCTAAGTAAACTAAACCCTAGGTTGTTAAAATACTCAGTGGGAGGAAAAGATATATGTGATAGTTTAATTCCACTCACGTATCTCCCTTAATGTTCTCACCGTAAGATTCATCCTTGGCCTCGTGGCGCCCTAAGAGCGTCCCCCTTCGGATGGTGTTTGCATGGGTCAATATCAAGGTTAACGGAGAGAGTATTTATAGTAAGTGGGAGAAGGATGTGTGTCAACATGTCCTACGAACTCCTTCATTAGTTGGCACCATGAGATCTTCTTGCACGACCTCGTGGTTCCCTTGGAGCATCCCTCTTCAGATGGTTTGTACAATTGGTCAATATCAAGAGGAACTCTAGAAATGGATAGGATCGCTTTAGTTTTTGCTCCAATCGGTTTTTTCCCTTCAGATTGGCTGCTTAGGGTGGTACTCTAGAATCTAAAATGAAGGGTCACACTTACGAGAAATTGTTAAACAAGTTAATGATTTCTTGACCAAATCAATGATAGCTAGTCGTTATAGAAACAAGAGTTGTTCTGGTGTAATGATTAGTTGAGAGTGTCACAATTCAGATGAGGGATAACTTGACTACCCTTAAGTGGCTTTTGTCCTAAACCACTGAAGCATCATTTGCAAAACTTTATGTGTTACGGGGTTCATTTAGGTTTTGCTAAACATGATTGGATTTGTTTTGAAAGAGTATTTGCCAAAATCTAACGTAGATTAATATGTTTGTTTTTTCAGCAACATGTCATTGTTTGATTTTCCGTTAGTTGCCCTTTTTAATTTGATCGATTATATACATTGAAAAGAGTCTATTAAAACATATTTCGTGGTAAGTGACCTCGATTTTTTCATGTTTAAGGAGTGTCCTCAAGTCCCAACCCCTGATGTACCACAAAATGTTCGTAATGCATATGAAGTGTGGATGAAGGCTAATCGGTGGCCTGACTTCACATTTTGGCTAGCATACCTGATGTGTTAGCCAAAAGGGTTGAGAACATGGTCATTGCACGTGAGATCATCGACTCGTTGCAAGAATTGTTTAAGCGTAAGTTCACAATTTTTAAACAATATGGATTGATGACAAAGAATCCAGTCGTGTCAGTTCTCGAGATAATCTCCAGTCTTTCTCTAATGTCAAGGGACTAAAAGAGAAAGCAATTGTTGCTGACTCTAATAAAGTTCATCGATAAGAATTGTTCTCTGAAATGGAACTTGGAGTTTATAATCTATGTTTTGACACTAAGCACATTACTCTCCAGAAAAGGAAGAAGTCTGAAGACGATAAATGTGATTTTTTTGTCTTAGAGACGTGCTTGGTAGAGAATGATGATTTTGCCTGGATACTTGATTTAGGTGCTACTACCCACGTATATTCTTCCTATCAAGAATTTATTTCCTGGAAACAATTGGAAGCTGGAAAGTTGACTCTTAGAGTCGGTACTGGTGAGGCCATTTCAGCTATTGCTGTAGGCAGGCTTAAGTTATTTTTGGACAAGAAACGGTATCTGTTACTGGATAACGTTTATGTAGTTCCTCATATGAAGAGGAACTTAATTTTAGTTTCTTGTCTGATTGAACAAAGTTATTCCATCTTTTTTTTTTAGAATAAAGTGTTTATTTTTAAGAACGGTATGGAGATTGGTTTTTGTTCAATGGAAAATAACTTGTATGTACTGAGGTCGTTAGTCATAAAAGCCTTACTTAATACTGAAATGTTCAAAACAGCAACAACTGTGAAAAGACCAAGAGTTTCTCCTAAAGAAAATGCCCATCTTTGGCATCTAAGATTAGGTCATATCAATCTCAATAGGATTGAGAAGTTGGTGAAATGTGGACTTCTAAATGGTATAGAAAAAAACTCTTTGCCAGTATATGAATCTTGCCTTGAAGGCAAAATGACCAAGCGACCTTTTACTGAAAAAGGTTATAGAGCCAAGGAAACCTTGAAGCTTATACATTCAGACCTCTGTGGTCCGATAAGTGTAAGAGCACAAGGTGGGTATGAATATTTCATCTCTTTCATAGATGATTATTCTAAATACGGGTATCTATACCTAATGCAACATAAGTCTGATGCTCTTGAAACGTTCAAGGAGTATAAGACTGAAGTTGAAAACTTGTTAGGTAAAAAGATAAAAACACTATGATCTGATCATGTGGAGAGTATATGGACTTAGAATTCTAGAACTATATGATAGAACATGGAATCACGTCTCAACTCTCAGCCCCAGGTACACCTCAGCAGAATGATATATCAGAAAGGAGAAACAGAACCCTATTAGACATGGTTAGGTCTATGATGAGTTATGCTCATCTTCCAGACCCGTTTTGGGGATATATAGTGGAGACTGCAATTTACATTTTGAACAATGTTCCCTCAAAGTGTTTCTAAAACGCCTTTTGAGTTATGGAGAGGCCGTAAAGGTAGTTTATGCTACTTCATGATTTGGGGATGTCCAGCCCACGTGCATGTGGCTAACCCTAAAAAGTTGGAACCTCGTTCGAAAGTTTGCTTGTTTGTATGTTACCTTAAAGAAACGAGGGGTGGATACTTCTATGATCCAAGTGAGAATAAGGTGTTTATATCGACAAATGCTATCTTCTTGGAAAAAGACCACATAAGGGATCATAAGTCATAACCTAAGCTTGTTTTAAATGAGATTTCTAATGAGATACTGAGGCTTTAACAAGAGTTTTTGAACACGCGGATAGATCAATAAGAGTTGTTAATGTCAGTTCATTTAGTCTACCATCTTAAGAGTTGAGACTGCCTCAACGTAGTGGGAGGGTTCTGAACCCACCTGTATGGTACATAAGTTTAACTGAAGCCCAAAACATCATATCTGATGATGGAGTTGAAGATCTATTATCTTATAAGCAAGAGATGGAAGATGTTGACAAAGATGAATGGATTAAGACCATGAATCATGAAATAGAGTCTATGTATTTCAATTTTGTCTGGGAGCTTGTGGATCAACCTAATGAGGTAAAACCTATAGGTTGTTAATGGATCTACAAGACAAAAAGAGGTGTAGATGGAAAGGTACAGACCTTTAAGGTTAGACTTGTGGCAAAGGATTATACCCAAGTTGAGGGAGTAGACTATGAAGAAACTTTCTCACCTGTTGTCATGTTAAAGTCTATCCGGATTCTCCTGTACATAGCCACATTTTATGATTATGAGATATGGAAAATAGACGTCAAGCCTGCCTTTTTGAATGATAATCTTAAGAAGACCATCTACATGGCTCAATCAGAAGGGTTCGTTGACCAAGATCAAGAACAAAAGGTTTGCAATCTTAATCGATCCATTTATCGACTGAAAAAAGCATCTAGATCTTGGAACATTAGATTTGATGGTGCGATCAAATCATATGGCTTTGATCAAAATGTTGATGAGCCTTGTGTTTACAAGAAAATTATCAACAGCTCAGTAGCTTTCCTTGTGTTGTATGTGGATGATATCCTACTCATTGGGAATGATGTAGGTTTTCTGACTGACGTTAAGAAATGGCTAGCCGCCTAATTCCATATGAACGATTTGGGATAGGTGCAATTTGTTCTAGGAATCCAGATCATAAGGGATCGTAAGAACAAAAGGTTGGTCTTGTCTCAGGCATGGTACACTGACAAGATGTTGATCAAGTACTCGATGCAGAATTCCAAGAAGGATTTATTACCTTTCAGACATTGAATTGTTTTGTCTAAGGAATAGTGTCCTAAGACACCTCAAGAGGTTGAGAAAATGAGACAGGTTCCCTACGCATCGGCTGTTGGTAGCCTTATGTATACAATGTTATGTACTAGACCTAACATTTGCAATGCAGTAGGGATTGTTAGTCGATATCAATCCAATCCAAGATTAGATCACTAGACGGCAGTAAAAATGATCCTGAAGTATCTTCGAAGAACGAGGTACTATATGCTCGTGTATGAAGATAAGGATTTTATCCTTACAAGATACACAGGCTCTGACTTTCAGACTGATAGAGATTCTCGGAAATCGGCATCAGGGTTAATATTCACTCTGAATGGAGGGGCTAAGTATGGCGAAGCATCAAGCAAGGATGCATCGCGGACTCCACTATGGAAGCCGAATATGTAGCTGCTTGTGAAGCTACTAAAGAGGCTATTTGGCTTAAAAAGTTCCATACTGATTTGGAAGTTGTTCCAAATATGTCTTTTTCGATCCCACTTTATTGTGATAACAGCAAGACTGTAGCAAATTCTAAGGAACCTCGAAGTCACCGAAGAGGAAAGCACGTAGAATGGAAGTATCATTTGATCTAGGAGATTGTGCATCGTGGTGATGTGATTGCCATGAAGATCGCTTCGGAGCACAACATTGTTGATCCGTTTTCAAAGGCTCTCACGGCTAAAGTGTTCGAGGGTCATCTAGAGTGTTTGGGTCTACGGGATTTATGGCACCTTGTCTAGGGCAAGTGGGAGATGTACTGGGGTATAGAGTATGCCCTATTTTATTGTATTTTGTCCTATTTTGTATTGTATATTAATCTCCTGAGGCTTTAGGACAAGTGGAAGATTATTGGGATTAGTGTCCAAAATCTCCTAGTAGTCTCGTAGTTTGTAAACATTCTGTAAACATATTGTTATTAATAAAATAAGTGTTATTTTATAAGCATTTACTCAATCCAATAAACTAAGATCCGTGGTTATTCTATGTAACTTAAGCATATATATGGAGACATATAAGTGGATCATGCCTTAAGTAATAACCTAAATGGTTTATAGTAGATGGATAAAGGAGGGATATCTTATCCTGGTGACACTACAGATATGACCCGCTTTGTAGATGTTACAAGTGTTATAAACTGCTATAAATGGTCTGATCCTGATCATTTATGTGGAGACATGTGAGCAGTGGTATCCAATACAAAGAGTTTATATAAGACCGGATCACGAAATGATTAGTCTCTTTATATAACGTTGTTGATAATTGAGACTTACATTTCAATAGGATGACCATAGGTGACATGACCTGAATCCTGAGTGAGTTGGGAACTCCTGCCTATAAGGACGGTTCTTTGATTTGTATGGATTGAAGGAACTTTGATACAATAGTACCTATGAACGGTTGAAGACTTTCTTCAGAAATCTCGGTCTCATCGTGAACGAACTCCTCTCGCTCTGTCTCGTCCAACAAGTAATCGCCCAGCAACACCACAGTTGTCTACACAAACAACAGTGCATAAACACAAGGAAACGGGGACGACACCACCACTCAGAGCCTTCAGTATTCTCGAAGTGAAAATCCAAAGGGTGGACTTTGATGGAATTGGTAGAGGGGAGGAGGAAAGGCTATCGTGTAGTATGAACAAGTAAGTGGGAGAATGAAGAGACTATCGTATAGTCGAGTGCTTGATCGTTTAGTGCAGGGTACATGATCGTGTTGTAAAAGCTAAGCGGTCGTCTATGAAAAGGTAAGCAATTGTTTAGTTATGCTCAGGCGCTAAGTGACTGTCTATGAAGAGGTAGGCAATTGTTTAGGAAAGCGGGGGTGTGCGATCGTTTAGTAAGCGATCGCTACGGTATAGGCTCTCAACACTAAGCGATATAATACTTATCACACCGTGAGATATTTAGCATGTCTTATGCAAAATGAAAACAATTTTTATTTTATTCTTCAGTTATTAAAACTGAATTGAACTTCCCATTAATGCACTAATTTAGAGAAAACACTGGCCAATTATCTCATAACCGCCTAATTAATAAATTAATAAATATAATCATATTATATTCATAACCTATGGTTTGATATCATATATCAACTATAGTGTTTTCTCCTCTACTTGATATAAATCATATTCATATCCAATTTCCTCCAAAATAATATATCTCATACATTTAGTCAATCATATCATATATAATTAACCTGTTCAATTATATAATATAATAATCAAGCTCCCTCTTGTCAATTTGAACATTTCAAACTGACCCAAAACTGATTCTCAACTTATATCCAAGCTACCAAGGGGACCTTATGGACCTATGGCTCGAAGCTCCAACGGTGCGTGAATAACTGACTAAAACTCTTTAGCCACGAAATCCACCATCCGTTAACTGTCAGGCATTCCACTAAAGACCAATAACTAAACTTCTTACCACAGATATATTTCTGGTCCATCAGATAAAACCAATCATGAGTACGATAACCCTTCACAGATGTTCGTAAGTACAGTTGGGCCAATTTACCATTTTGCCCCTGTAGTTACATCTCACTCCTTAAGTACCACTATTCTCTCTAATGAACAATACAACATAGTTCAACTATGTGTTAACACCTCTCTGGCCATGAGAAGGTGTGTGGTGCCACATCATTCAAGCCCTGGAATTAGCCCTTCAAGGAGCTATCTATCTATCTACCCCTGCTTCGAGGAAGGAGTGAATTCCATCTTGTGTAGCTGAGTTCCAGGTCCCAAATCAGATGAATCCCCAAAGTGGTAGGTTTGAGTCGGCGGCCTGTCCACTCGCACCTATGCAAATCAAGGACTGCCTCAATGGCAAAAGTTCCCAACTCACTCAAGATTGAGGTCATGTTACCTATGGTCATCCTAGTGAAGTGAAGTCTCTGTCATGAACGGTGTTATATAACGAGACATTAACACTTCGTGGTCAGGTCTTATACAAGACCATTTTGGTTATCACTTAAGACATGATCTACTTTCATGTCACCACATACATGCTTAAGTTACATAAAGACAACCAGGGATTTTAGTTTATTGGTCTGTAGTAAAGCAAATAAAACATCCATATGAGCAAAAACAAGAAGTGAAGTAAATATCATATATTATACATCACAAGCGTTCATACAAACTGTTTACAAACTATAGGACACGAGACTTTAGGGTATCAACCTCAACATGGATGAGAGTGGCCAGATTGCCAACTCAACAAGCCTACCATTTGGGGATTCGCCTGATTGAGGAGCTGGGAACTCAGCTATACAAGACAGAATTCACTCCTTCCCCGATGTATGAGTAAGTAGATAAATTGCTCACTTAAGGGCTAATTTCGGGTCTTAAACATAGTGGCCACACCTTCTCTTGGGAAGAGAGGACACAGTCATATTGGGACTATGACTTATTGTTTATTAGAGAAATCAGTAGTACTTAAGGGGTTAGATGTAACGACAAGGGCAAAACGATAAATTGGCCCAACTGTACTTACGAGCAATATGTGAATGGGCATTGCACTGTTGATTGATTATATGGACACAGAAATATATCTGTAGTGCGAAAACTGCAACTTTCGATCTTTAGTGGAGTGCCCGACAGTTAACGGATTGTGGATATCGTGATTAAAGAGTTTAGTCAGTTATTTCACGTACCGTTGGAGCTTCATACTACAGGTCCATAAAGTCCCCTTGGTAGCTCAATGCATTTAAGTTGAGAATCAAATTTTGGGTTAGTTTGAAGTGTTCAAATTAACAAGAGGAAATTTGATTATATATGATATAATTAAATTAATTCAATTATATGTGATATAATTGATATGATGTATTTGATACATTATTTACCGGAAGAATTAATATAAATATGATTTATATTAAATTCCATAAAATAGAAAAAGAACTATGGTTTATATGTTGCATATGATGCAATATTAAAACTATAGGTTATAAATATAATAAGATAAGTTAGTTATTAAATTTATTTATAATATATTGATTATGTGACAATTAATTATTCTTTTTCTTAATAACCGACTTGAGTGGGAGGTTATTTGTGGTTTATGGTAACTGTGAGATAAAAAGAAAAATAGTTTTCCAAATCAAAATGATGATTTTCATTCGTATTGTCTCACAAAAAGAAAAACTATCGAGTTAATGAGTTTTACTAAAGGATAGTATTACATAGCCTAAATGATCAAGTATCGAGTTTACTATACGATAGTTACTCGTTGCTACATGATCGAGTAGCAAGTAAATATGATAGGCTTTTTCTTCCACACAATCGAGTATCAAGTCTATACGATAAACTTCCTTCTTCTGTTGCATACTTGATCGTTCAATTTCTCCATTCCTCTATCCAAAGTTATATAAAGCCCACAACTCCTGGATTATCACATCGAGAATACCAAGATAGCCTTTGTGGTGGTGTTTAGTTCCGTTCCAGGTTCGAGGATCGAGTTGTACTCGATTGTGATCGAGGATTCTACAATATGTGTTGTTTGCTGTGTTGATCCTTGTGTTCAAGTTCCTATTTGGGCACGTTGAATTTTGATCGAGGAAAATACGTGAAGAAGAAGTTCTTCAAAGGTATTATACTCGATCCCTTGTATTTCATTAATAAGCATGTTGTAATTTACTTGTTATGCATAATTTGTTCTTCTTAACTGTAAATGTTTGTGTTCTTTCTCAATGGAGTTTGGAACGATCCGCTTCCCCTCATTGGTTCTCTATTTAGAGTTCTTTCATGTCCATTCTCACCTATGGGGACTATCTCCTACACCAAGCCTTAGTGGCTCAAGGTATTTTCTAACCTTTATAGATATCTTTTCTAGGAAGAGCTGGATATACTTTCTTAAAACTAAGGACCAAGTATTTGGGAAGTTTAAGGAATGGAAAGCCATAATAGAAAATCAAACATCTAAAAGGTTAAAATACTTTAGAACCGATAATATTGTAGCGAGTATGGAATAACTAGGCATAGAACCGTGAGGTATACACCTCAACATAATGGGGTTGATGAAAGGTTATACAGAACCATAATGGAAAGGGTTAGGTGTTTGCTTTCTGATGTTATCTTAAGTCAAAATTATTGGGCAGAAGTTGCAGCCTACACAGTGTATACCTTGAAAAGGTGCCCTCACACATCTTTAGAGTTGCTTACCCCTGAGGAGAAGTAGACTAATCATCCTTCTAATCTAGATAACCTCAAGGACTTTGGATGTGTAGGGTTTGTTCACCAAAATAGGGGAAAGTTGAAAGCCAGAGCAGTCAAGTGCATTTTTGTAGGCTTTACAGAGGGTGTCAAAGGATTTAAAATGTAGCATCCAATTGAGAGGAAGTTTGTAGTGAGTAGAGACATCACTTTTAGGGAAGAAGAGATGTTTATGCAAAAGAAGAAAAGGCTTGAGGATGAAGGTGAATCATCCACCACAGGAATTGAGGTGGAGTTACCTACTGAGCAACCAATAGAATCTAACCTACCTAGTGACACAGGAGAAGTGTTGGTTGCAAAGGGGTTTACTCAAAGGGTAGGTATAGACTATTCAGATATTTTCTCTCCAGTTGTCAAACAAAATTCCATAAGACTTCTTCTATCCTTGATTGCTCAAAATAATTTAGAATTATATCAACTAGATTCCTTCATGAACATCTAGAGGAGACAATCTATATGATGCAACCTAAAGGATTTGAAGTTAAAGGAAAAAAAGAGCTCTATTGCTTACTCAACCAGTCAATCTATGGGTTAAAATAATCACCTAGGTGCTGGTATAGAAGATTCAATGACTATATTTCTAACATTGGATTCAAAAGAAGTTCATTTGGCATATGTGTTTATGTAAATACAGGTTCCTACAAGGACAAAGTTGCAGGATAAATGAGCATGCAGCGGAAGTTGATTTGATCAATTTTCACTCTAAGATGCTCAATTTAGAGGATTAAACATGCAATAAAAAAAGGAAAAACAAAGTTTCGAGCACTTGTTTCTCAGATCGGTGAGAGTATTAGAGGGGGACTCCCAGGGAAGATCAACATCTTCTATCCAGCTGGCAATTGTTGGTTCCGTGGTGAAGCTCCAAATTCTCCTTCAATTCTTGATGAATTTCAACACCACTTGGTTGTAGACCACCACAAGAGTCTTCTCTACTATTCTTTAGGTTTAGATTGGATGGTGGGATCCAAATTTGTGGTGAATTTGAGAAGGAATGAAAGTTGGGAAAAAGATGAACAATGGATTGAATTTTTCAAAATTAACCTTTTTTTTCACAAAATTGTTAACTATTTTGATGCCAAAATCATCTCTATTTATTAAAGAATAACATGCAATCCAATTGCATCAAAATTTGACAACACAAAATGGTTAATTTGTTGGTTAATTGTGAAGAAGACAACCAAGCTCCTAGCTTAGTTAGTGGAAAAATTAGTGGGAAAATCCAATCTTCAAAAATCAATTTTAAAATCAATTTTTCAATGAATTTCCAAAAAATTGAATTAAAATTGATTTTTAATTTTTTAGAAAATAATTAA